>NC_067226.1:1578571-1894285 GCF_019924925.1 Ctenopharyngodon idella
GAGTCTAGAATGATGTCTCATATTTCAGTTTTAATCACAGAGACGTTTTCTACAAGTCCCTTCATCCTGTTAATTTCACAACACTAACAGTGTTATTCCACATGAAGCACTTGAGTGTCTCTCATCCATATTTCACTCTCTTCGGGCTTTGTTTCTTGTCTGTAACCGTAGATGGTCTGCGGTGACAGCGATCAGTTCCTTGAGGTTTCTCCGTTGTGAATGGAGCAGCATCTCTCATTGTTCAGAGGGCTGGATTGCAGCCGAACAAAGTAGGACGGTGTTATTTTCAGTTCTCAGGGTCAAATTTGTGTGCACAACTGTGCACGGACTGTACGAAAGTATCTTAAAGGTTGAAGTTTCTCTCTCTCAAATACCAAAGAGTATTTAATGAAATTTTCTAAAAATAGTATAGCATTGCCCTACAATATATGTGCAGTGTTTCCCACAGGATTTTGTGAGACTGTGGTGGGAGGACCTTGGTCCCGCTAGGGTGGTCCAGGGGCATGCCACCCCCACCCTCCACCCCCGTAAAAAAATGTTGTACATTTTAAAGTTCATCAATCTGGTGCACTTGGAGAGTTCAAAATTAAGAGCTCCAACCCATGTTGAGTGTGCAAATTGAACAAAGAAAAAAGTAAATGAATTGACTTTTACATGAAATTTAAAGGGGTCTCAGTCCTCTTTTTAGTTGTGATATAGTGTCTCAGTTTACATTACATTCACACTGGTGTTCAATTAGAATATAATAATAATAGTATTAATAATTAATGTTATATTATTATTATTATTATTCATATGACAGTAGCTATGTAATGTAAAATGGAAAATTAATATTTCATAAATATATTATTTTACTTTACGCTATAGAAGGGAGATTACAATACTTTTGTTGTAATTTCTACACTTGCGAAAGATAAACCCATGAGCTTTTATTTTGGCAGAAAACTACAGTTTCTTTGAAAACAAGTTTACAAACACGTCTCATTATAAATCTAGTAAAATCCTGTCATCCCACAAAAATGTTTGAAATTATCCAAATGTGAAAATAATGCGTAGCTGGTGGCTACTACGTTCCCAAATGCATGCTGAACTCACAGTACATGCAGAGATGGAGTTCACTGTATTCATTCACTGTGAACTGAGCTGTTCTGAGATGCAGAAAACACCGGATTACAGTCTGATTGTGTGAGCAAAGTGCACACTTTGCTTTGAAACATGCAGGGCAAACAAATTATTTTATCAAATTGCAGTCTTTTGCGATTTGGTAAGGGCACAAAGCTAGATCACGCTTTCGATTTTAGTTTGTTTGACAGATACTTTGCAAACACAATAGTGCAAAGCAATGTTAGAAACCTTTTATGCTATTATGAGAAGTTTTAAAATATTTTCAGTTTATTATGAAATTGTGGCGGCACACATTACACTATGGTGGGCCGCCATAGTCTAGGTAATTAATACGGAACATTGATGTGTATGTGTGTGTTTGCTTGGGTATAATGTTGTATAATGAATACCAATGACTTTTTAGAGCTGAGAAGGAGGGATTGTGAAACAAAAGAGGTTGCAGGTAACCAAAACAAAAAAGGAGAGCTTTTAGAGAGAGAATAAGGTACTGTCGGTAGAAAGAAACTCTCAGAGAGGACAACACAGGGTTAGGGTTGGGCTATCAAGGTGTAAGCCTAAAATGCTTATTGTTGTGCATGTGTGAGTGTGTATTATTTATTCTGAAAACGGCCTGCAGCTCTGAGGTCTGTACTTACCTGTAAAGTTAGAGACATCCTGTCTGTGAACACTTGAGCAGCATGTATCAGTCACACGATAGACAATAACACTCACCTCTTCAGCGGAGTCAGGACTAACTCAAACCTTAGTGCTTCAGTTACACCCATCAAAAAACTAATTCTTCTATTTAAAATCTGTGGCAAGACCCAAGCTCTCATCATACCTCTTGTGTTTCATTATAAAAGTCCTCTTGAAAATACATCTGCAGTCACAGAAGAGATCAATATTTTACATTTCAACACATTCAACTTATGTTCAGTTTAATTGTATAGTACTTTTCAAATACATATTGTTTTAACACAGCTTTACAAATAATTGCACCTTAATTATCCCTTATTCATTCACTCATTCGTTCATTGTTGTTTTGGTCCCCATTGACATTCATTGAATGGATAAAAAAAAAAAATCTTGTGTTTCACAGAAGAAAGAAAGTCATGAAAAATGACAGAATTTTCATTTTTGGGTGAACTATTCCTTTAATTTAATCCCTTAATTTATAAATACTTAAAATAAATAGTAAAGAGTAGTAACAGATAATTTCTTCCATATTGTGATCCTAATGAAGCAGGAAAAAAATGTAAGAAGGGGGATTGCTTTTATACATCAGTTGTTGATTGGATGGAAGTAGATCTGAATGCAAGTTTGCAGTCAATTTTAAAAAAGGGGTGGGTTTATGTGGACTTTATAATTGGATAATAATACGTCACCAGATCTGCCACAAATCTGCCATTTCAAAAGAAGATAGAGTTATGACATTTTGATTGACAATTATGAGGTCAAGATGCATTTAGAAAATAGATAGGGTGAATTTGTATTTCATGCTCCTACTCTTTGCTGGTTTTCGCCTAAAAATCTTCTCCTGTTTCCTGGCATCTTTGATGAATCAAGCATAAGCATCAGATACTAAACATGGTAAAAACATTTATTTGGAATTATGAGAAAAGGAAATAACAAAGGAATTACAAAGGAAACTGCGATGCCTCAGGTCCCTATAAGAAGAGAAAAGGAACTGGAAGAGGATCTTATTACCATCTGAGCATGTACAGACTGAGTGATCATGTTTAATAGCCATTGAATCAGGAAAGGCACAGAAATTCCTGAAAACTAGAGGAGAAAAGTGTAGAATGGGGCATTGTGACACTCAAAACGGCACACTTTATTCTGAATTCTAAAAAAAATATGTATGTTTCAAAATTTATGTTAAGGTGGATGACTGATTCTTGTCACCTTACCATATCCAAATTTTTTTTGTACGATTGTGGTCCATTCCCAACTTCTTTATGATTAAAGGGATAGTTCACCCAAAAAAGAAAATTCTGTGAAAACCTGTAAGACTTTCTTTCTTTTGAGCAACGCCAATGACTTACTTTCTTCTGTAGAAAAATGACAAACATATTTTAAAGGATAATTTAGTCAGAAAGAAAGTCATACAGGTTTGAAACAACATAAGGGTGAGTAAATGAGTAAATGATAACATCATTTTCATTTTAAGTGAACAATCCCTTGCGCAATCTACAGAAGTACAATGTACTGTATTTTTAGCTATACTGTTTACTTTTGTTCCAATAAAGCTTTGTTGAATCATACTCTGAGGTGGGGGAGGAGGGCTTCCTTGTGTTCTGCCATCTTAAGATAGTGTCACCATCAAGAGTTTACATTAAGGAGGCAGGTGTGGTTGCCCCCATGCACACACATAAACACACACAGACACACACACACACACACACACACACACACACACACACACACACACAGACACATACAGGCAAACACACACTGAGTGCAGGTGCAGATGATATAATACTGGCGAGGGATTCTGTGTCACCCTGAGATGAAAGCACTGAAGCACCCTCTCCACCCACCCACACACACACCTCCTCAATCAAGTGTGTTTGAGGGTTTGGGAAGGAAGCAGCATGCCCGAGTACAGAAACAGAGACAAAAAAAAAAAAGATAAAGGAAAAGAAGACACCGCTGCACATATGTGTATCTGTATATGTGCATGTGTGAGAGAAAACACAAGCACCATATATGTATTTTTTGTCCTGCATTACAAACCACATCCGTGCTTCCTCTGCTCAAAATGTCACAAACTTTTACCTTTTTATGTACCAACAAGGCTTTATGGCTTTACCTTTATGGCTTACTTTCTTCTGCAGTACACTTACAGAGATATTTTGAAGAATGTTTCAGTCAGACAGAATGACACAGAGATTTACAATGACTTGAGAATGAGTAAATCATGATATAATTTTCATTTCTATGTGAAGTATGTCTAACTTTTCTGTAAGAACCAATATTTTTTCCCTCTAAACACAACTTCTAATCATTAAAAAAAACTTCTTCTCATCTCCATTAATGGAAGTAAGGAAGCCTGTTTCCACCTCAGTGTAAAAAATAAATAAAAATACAGTTGTGACTAAATATTGCAGCTGCACATTTATTTTTCGTAATTGTGGCTTTACTGTACATTTGTGACTACTGCAAATTAGTTTTTTTGTAATTGCCATTGTATGTCACATAAAATGACTTATGTTTCTTGACTATATATATATGCAGTTGCAAGAAAAAGTATGTGAACCACTTGCAGAATCTGTGAAAATGTGAATAATTTTAACAAAATAAGAGAGATCATACAAAATGCATGTTCATTTTTATTTAGTACTGTCCTGATTATATGATTTTGAGATCCATCTTTTCAGGCTGAGGACAACTGAGGGACTCAAACACAACTATTAAAAAAGTTTCAAACATTCACTGATGCTCCAGAAGGAAACACAATGCATTAAGAGACGGGGAGTGAAAACTTTTTGAATTTGAAGATCAAGGTAAATTGTACTTAATTTGTCTTCCGGCAAACATGCAAGTTTCTTCTGTTGCTTCTGAAGGGCAGTACTAAATGAAAAAAAAAAGATATTTAAACTAAAATATGAAAACTTTGGACATCTGCATCTTGTGCAAAAGTTTTCACCCCCGACTCTTAATGCATCGTGTTTCCTTCTGGAGCATCAGTGAAATTGTCCCTGCTGGAAAAGGTTCAAATATACAAAAGATGCTGGAAAACTGAAGAATCTGTGGGACCTGGAGAATTTTTTCTGAAGAACATTGGGCAGTTTAACTGCTCAGGACAAACAAGGGAATCATGAACAACCATCACAAAACAAAAAAACAGTCATAGATCGTCCAGGAAACGACACACAGTATTAAGAATCAATGGTTCACAGACTTTTGACCGGGGCCATTTTAATAAATTCTCCTATTTTTTTTCTTGTCGACTATATACATTTTAATAAATTCTGCTATTTTTTTTTCTTGTCGACTATATATAAACATCTTTTATGTCAAATATCTTACTCAGGACAGTACTAAATAAAAAATAACATGCATTTTGTATGATCTCTCTTATTTTGTTAAATTATTCACATTTTCACAGATTCTGCAAGTGGTTCACACACTTTTTCTTGCAACTGTGTGTGTGTGTATATATGTATATATATATATATATATATATATATATGTATATCAATTTTTAATTTTTTTCACAATTACCTCTGTTTTTAAGCAATGAAAACAGGCTTCCTTGAAGTAAAGTCTTGTTAAACACACATTTTGCACTAGCTGAACCCCCGTTGCCCACTGGAATGACCCAGCACAGTTATGTTTTGACCTCCACACTGCTATTCACTTATTTTGTAACTTTCAGAAACTTGCCTAAGAGTGCGGTGTAAGAGCTGGGTATTGCAGTGAGCACACAGGAGGCCTGTTGCAACGAGCGGATTTCACCACAGCATTCTGCTGGGTGGAGCAGGGGTTATTGGGAGTTGTCTTTGAGCTTCCTTCTCACCCTCATGCTAATCAGTATAGTTTTTCATGAGTTTAGTAGACTAAATTTAGTCCAGCTATATTTATTCTCAGTTTGGTCTCTGTCTGTGGCCTCTGTTGCTGTCTCAGAGCCACATTGTGACACTGTGTGTGTGTGAGATTGAAGAAATGATATTGAGAAATGACTGCGTGTCACAGAGAAAGTGTGTTTTCCTCTTATATTTACTCTAACATAGTTTAGCAGCCTCTCTCTGTCTCTCTCTCCATCATTCGCTCTTTCTCGTTCTCTCCTCACATTGTTTATCACCTGCTGTTGGATATTGGAAAGATGTCACCCGTAAATAGACAGAGTGCCATTTATCCAGCCCCTTCCCACTTTCTCTTTCTGTACTGTTTTAACTTGTCTCCCACTGTGTTTCTAATCGTGTCAAGCTGTGTGTGTTGCACAGTGCCCCCAGGGACCAGAATGTGTGTTCCCGCGGTCAGATTATTTTCTCCTCTCAATCTTTACCACTTGCTTGATGAAACAAGGAACAATGGGAAATGTTCTCCTAATGTGAGACTGCTGGAGCAGAAGATTCAAGCAAGGCTCCAAACACCTGCTGTGAGCATAACCACTGCTCTTACAATAGATGTTTTCTATATTTATTTTCATATCTATCTCTGTTGTTCCCTCTCTGTGATGAATTTAGCATTGTAGTTTTTAGCGTACACTGTTAAAGTGTAACTTCACAGATTCTCTATCTGCTTTCTATTGTTACAATATCTGTAGTATATGTAAATTAACAATGTTTACTCATTCTCCATGTTATTCGTTCTCCATGTTATAGAAATTCACACTTATTTGTCAGTAAAAGTCACTACTTTTGACAGCTCCAGAGCTTTTGTGAAAACTACAGATTATACTTATGCATTTTTGTACCCCTTCCACACACAGTCGGCTCGACAGAGAGTTATTAACAGGACAGTTATTGTAAGGGTATTGTATTATCACTGAAAATTGTATTGTACTTTGTCTACTCTTCAATCGCTTTCTTACCTGTACAAGACAACATTTTGCTTCGGGAGAACAGCAGTTTCTTTCAGTTTTTTCCCTTCCGTTTGGCCTAAAACACTGTGTTCATTGTCATCCAATTTGAAATAGAGACTACAAACACAGAGGTTTTCAGATTTTCCTTCACGGTGTTCTCTCCATATTTGCGATTCTTTGCAGCCTTTAGCCGCTGCCTACAACACACAGAATCCTTCATTGGAAACCAAAAGTAACTCACTCTCGCTAAAAGTTTATTCTTTAATCCTTGCAACTGGGGACACCATTATGGGAACAGTCGACACCATTATGACGCCTTTCTACTGCATAGGCAGCTAAGTTTTATTGAAAACCCATTTTGCCAGCAGTGAAGTACCTCTTTAAAAATAAAGGTTCCAAAGAGGGTTTTTGCAGCAATGCTATATAGAAGAACCATTTTGGGTTCCCCAAAAAAAACCTTTCAGTGAACAGTTTTTAAAAGGACCATTTTTTTCTTAATGTAAAGAACTTTTCAATAATCTGAAGGAACCTTTTCAACCAAGAACCCTTTGTGCAGTGGACACGTAGATCCCATGGATGTTAAAGGTTCTTCATGGAACACAGACACAAATAAAGAACCTTCATTTTTAAGAGTGTGGGGAATTTCACACCCCCAAACACCAAAATATACAAATGTTTGTTTTTCATTGACCTCTATTATTATATTTTGAGATAATGATATATTTTTCCATCCCATATCATCTGGTTCAAGAAATTTGACTAATCATCCATCAACTGACTAACTACTTAGTATAATAATATTTTTTTAGTTCTTTGCTTTAGCTTTTAGACAGATTATGCACCATAAAACCCTCTCTGTAAAATTTACAGTTGTTCCCTTTTTTGAGCAACTGGTGATAAAGAAAAATGCCACGTCGCAATATTGAAAATATTTCCATTTTAAGCCATGAAGGCGAGCCAGTGGATATCACACAAACAATGTGCAAACTTTGTGTGAGAGTTATGCGGGTGAAGAAGTCTCAAACTCCAGTCAATTAGGCCTATTCACTACAGAAACTGAAAGTAAAAACGGACTGAGCTTTTGGCATCTGACGCTGCATTAACGGCGCATATTCTCTTATAGACAATGAGAGATGAATCTAATTTATTTTCGTAATATTTCTCTTGTGGCCCATAGTTAGAAAAAAAAGTATTTTTCGTGAAATGATAAGTATTTCGTGTTAAACAAGTTGTTTTTAATTAAGGAGTAAGCTATCTAACTAATATTTTATTATCCTCGCATCGCATCGGTTATGCGGTTATGCGGTGATGCACTACGATATCGTGGGGCAAATGAATTGCAATAGCCTATTAATTCAATAATAAAAGTAGCCTACCATGATAATAATAAGAATAATTTAATAGCCCTGCGTGTCCGTCTGCTATACGCCACTGTGAAAGGATAAACGGCGTTCAGGCACGGCATCAAAGTAGGGATGTTCATTTCGGTTAATTTTCATGACCGACAACCGACACGTTAACCGACCATAAACCGTTAACTGATAAGATTTGAATGTTAAATTAGGATTAAATAAAAATAGAATTGACAAGTGTCTGTGACAAACAATACAAAATTTTTTTTTTCATTTTTGCTTGTGCAAACAGCAGAACAAGAGAACATTAGGATTCACACATTGTCAAATGATCACAGATAAATTCAGGGTGGAAGCTTTAGGATTAGCGCGCTTTACTACAAGACATGGAGGCATTGGTGCAATCACTTAAAATAGCTCCTAAACAACTTAAAATACTCCGTCATACAGATAAGAGTAATACATCATAAAATTGTATTTAAAAAAAAACTGTAAAATATCTACTATTTGTGTATACTCACAATAACAACAAAATGTCGTGCTTTTGTAAAATAAACCAATCAGGAAAACAGCCTACTCCCTGATTATGCAATTCTTATGAAAGTTGCATTTCTCTCCAAAGGCGCGTCCACTGTCCTGCGAAGACATGAGAGCTTCGTCAACTTCGCAGCCGACACGGACTCAGAAATCACTAGTTTATTAATAAGTTATTCAAATGTATCCTTGCTATTTTTTCTGACACATTCATTACTTTCGCCAGTGTTTTGCGGCAAGATTAATGCGTGAGTTTGAGTGTGTGCATAAATTAGTGTTACCTCTGGATGCTGCCACCTTTATTAGGCAAAGTTTACAGATTGCCTCATTAATGTTTGCAGGTTCCCTATTGCATTAGTTTTAAATCCAAAATATTGCCATAGGCGCTTTTACATTTCATTTTAAAACCAAATATTCCGCGATCGTCTCGTCTTGTGCTGCGACTCTCATTCGGATGAATTGAGCAGACGCGCTCAGTTTTTAATTTTTCTTAAACTATGCAGCAACCTTTAAAAAATGCTTGGAAAAAAACTTTTTAAAAAATTTCCTTTTAAACCATTTAACTGATAGTATTAATCGGTCAAAATTCTTACTAACGGTTAACGGTTAATCGGTCAATATGAGCATCCCTACATCAAAGCGATTACTGTATTATCCAAATCCACATGCATGGACCGTTCAGTGCTCAGTACTGCAATGTACAAGTCTCTCCTGTCTCATGGTGTTTCTCGTGTGTTTTCAGTCGGCGCAAGCAAGAAACGTTTACTAGACTGGACTAGCTTTGACTCTCTGAACAGTGGCCGCGTGCAGCCGAATTTTTATGACCACGGTTGTAGTGGACTGGAGCTGACGGCTCACATCGGGAAAAATATGAGGGGGCATTTGCCCCCCGCCCCCCCATATGCATTCAGAGAGTCTCGGGATCCCTACAATGACTAACTTCTAACTCCAAACATAACTATCATAGAAACCTTTTGCATATCTATTAAGACATTATTTATATGTTTATTAAGCTGTTTCTTGTCTGGAGGCTATTGGCTGATCCTCACGTTCTGATTTCAGGTTTTACTATCCCTGTAAGGATATTTGGTCTCCACAATGTGGGCAAAACTTGACCCACACACATAAACACATGAAGACACTTGTGTTATCCCACATATATGCCACTTCAGTCATTATGTGTTTGTGTGTGCGACTGCAATGCGGTGGTTACACAACAGCAGGGCCTGAGGGGGCGGCCAGAGAGAGCACACTACACACCAGCGCTCTTCACACTGACCCTAACAAACTGCGGAGGAGAATACACACACACTCGGTTATGCTTCCTCTCACTCACTGTGGCTCCAAGCAATGTCTATTTTTATTCACTTTCTAGAAGTGTGTTCACATTGAGCATGCCCTCTCTTAGAAAATCAACATCATGTAGAATTCTTCTTGGAATATTTTAATCATCAGTGACTTTGTTTTCAATTTTTCCAACTAGTTTATAATTTTTTTATTTAATTGATCTTTGTCAAACAAGACTGATTTTCTGAAGATAATGTGAGTGGTGTTTGCCTATGCAGAAGTCGCCTCCACAATGCTAGGGAATTGTGGGTGGTTGCCGGGGCCTTGCCGTGTGGTTGCTGAGGTGTTCTGGGTGGTTTTTAATGCATTGATATGTGTGTATTTAATTATTATTTTTTTGCCTGTTTTATTGTATACTAGGGAAATATGTCTGATTGTTTAGAATACATAATTTCTTCTCTAAACAATTTGAAGTATCATTCATGTCTGCACACTAAAAAGACACACAAAAGCTAATATTTACAATCATACATGCCATAAATAAATATGGTAAAAAGTTTACTACTTAGGGTTAGGTATTTGAACAGACCCCTAAGTTAGAGGTCGGTAAGATTTTGTTTTTGAAAGAAAGATTATTTTTAAAAAGTCTCTTATGCTTACCAAGGCTGCATTTATTTGATTAAAAAAAAAAAAAAAACAGTAAAAACGGTAATGTTGTGAAATATTATTACAATTTAAAATCACTGTTTCTATTTTAATTAGTAAATTTAATTTATTCTTGTTATGGCAAAACTGAATTTTCATCAGTCATTACTCCATTCATTCTGTGACACATGATCTTTCAGAAATCACTCTAATATGCTGATTTGCTGCTCAAGAAACATTTCTTATTATCAATGTTGAAAACAGTAATGTTGCTTAATATTTTTATGGAAACCTTGATGCATTTTTTCATGATTATTTGATGAATAGAAACAGCATTTATTTTTAACAATGTAAATGTTTTTACTGTTACTTTTGATCAATTTAATGTGTTAAATTGTTGAATAAAAGTATTAATTTCTTTTTTTAAAAACCTTCCCAGCCCCAAACTTTTAAACGGCAGTGTAATGTAAGTATGAACAATAATTATGGTGATGCTATAGCGAGCACCACTAATAATCAAATAATCCAAATATTGCTTATGGAAAATTTCACAAATGAAGAGGTGTTTGTGTATGTAGCTCATGTCTCTTGTTAGATGTCATATAATTTAAATTTGACTTGTAAATCAGCCTGTTTTGCATGTCAAGGTGAACATGTGGGCCTGAGAAACAATTCCGGCCTTGACGCTTTTATATCGTGTGTTGATGTAGGCTATATTTAGATGGCTATTTTTAGTCATAAACTAGATTTTTTGAATATGATTTGAATAGTGCGGCCATTTTCAGGGGGCTCCATGTTCTTTAAAAACACATGAGATGCAAAGAAGTATGGAGAAAATGTGACTGGTCGTTTTTTTGAGAGATGTGTGAAAACATCTCTGCCTGAAACAACATGATCATATGCAAAGGAAGACACACACTGAGAGATAGTTGGCAGCAGTATTGTTTTCTTCTTCGATTCCCTATTTGGCTTGTTTTGAGCATTTGCGGGAGAGAGAGAGAGATGGTGAGAGAGGTGTGGATTTAGCCTTCAGTACCATCAAGAAGGCCAGAGGAATTTCCCTCTTTCTCTCTCTCACAGTGGCCATAGGCTATGTAAATTAGGGCCTTGCTCTGCTAAATAAAGAACACTCAAGAAAATAAGAAGGTATAAAATTGGACAAAGACATGAGAAGAGGGGGGTAAAGAAATTAAATGATTTGCACAGGCCTGAAATAGACAGAAAAGATGGAGTGAAAGTAGAGAGGACAGGAGAGTGGGAGGACGGTGAGTTGAGTGTCGGGTTGTGTGTGAGTATTATTGAGAGCTGTGTATAGGGCTCATTTGCATGATGGATGGAGCAAGAGAAGGGGTGAGCCTTTCACGCCCCTACTGAAGGACTACCACACTGGACACACATACTCATGACACACAAAAACAGACACACACATGCACTCAGTTTTATTGGCATGACAAAAAACTGCACTTCAGTACTGCTAAATTGTTTAATTGTAAATTGTTCATATCTGCATACACTAAGAAATTGAGCAAATAAAGTAAATTAAGAAAAGTAAAGAAGTAAAATTTACAAAATATCATTAATGTAAAATTAAATTAAATTAAAGCGCTAATTCATACATAGATGTTCTATACTACACATATAAACCCACACACACTTAGTCACAAACTCACACACACAGATGGAGTTCTTTCTACAAGAGCCTCTGAGTGCTCTCCAGCACATATGTACTGTAATCTGTACACAGACTCACACTCAGATTTGGCTCTGTGTTGAATCTCTTGTACTAACAGTTTCTTATTAACATCTATTAGCAACAGTGTGACTATTTGACCTGAGACTATATGCAAATCGGAATGCAAATGAGGTGTTTTTTGAGTTTGGCACTTACAGTGTGCTGTCACAGGCTGTTTAGCACGTAAAATACTCTCTGCATTCACATTGAAGTGACAGAGGAACTCCCTGCTGTTGATTTGCCTTTTTTTTTTTTTTTTTCAGATCAAATTCAGATCAGCACAACAATGTCACAAATGTACTTTTTTTGATTAGTGACCTAGAAATAGTGCAGAATCTTAAATATTTCTTATTCATTTAGTCATAACCTTTCTTTGTATTTTTTTTTTTTTTTAAATCCTAAAACTTTGTTTATTTACAGGTCTAAATTGATTTTTTGTGTGTGGACTTTTGAACCACTCTAGAAGAAATGCTTTAGATTCCGCTGAGAGTTCATATCTATGCAGAAGAGTGTACAAGCATTCATTATTTACACTACTGTTCAAAAGATTTTTTAAGTCTCTTATGCTCACAGAGGCTACATTTATTTGATCAAAAATATAGTAAAACAGTAATATTGTGCAATATTAGTACAATTTAAAGTAACTGTTTTTTATTTGAATATATTTTAAAATGTAATTTATTCCTGTGATGGCAAAGCTGAACGAGTCACATGATCCTTCAGAAATCATTATAATGTCATTCATTTGATGCTCAAGAAACATTTCTTATTGTTATAAATGTTGAAAATAGCTGTCCTGATTATATTTTTTCAGGGTACTTTGATGAATATAAAGTTAAAAAGAATAGCATTTATTTGAAATAAGAGAAATCTTTTGAAACATTATGCATATTTGTTGCTTTTGATCAATTTAATGCATCCTTGCATCCTTATTATGGTCTGCTTTAAAGTGCAGTGAGGGATCCACTCACACACCCGTTCCTGTTATATAGAGACAGAGATGGAAAGAGAGAGTTCCAGTAAAGGTGGTGGTGATACCATGTTGTGGGAATTGTGCTATGAGATGTCAGATGGCAATAATACAGTACTCTGGTATATACCATGGAGAAGAATGATTGCCATATTCATGTATTTTGGTATATACAATGTACTTAAAAAGCACTGTTTTATTACAAGTGTGCATGTTCAAAATCCACGGTAATATCACTGTGCTTTGTGGTACTTTTTTTGTGTGTGGAGAGAGTAAGGGAAAGTTGGAGAAATAAAAATGTAATTGAAGTAGAGGAGTAGGTAGGTACATACTAACTGGATGTCACTAGCTGTGTGTTATTGCTGGAATCAGCTGATTGGAGTGGTTTACTGTAATTGAACTGGAGCGGGTTATATGATCCTGTCTGATTATCCTGTGGAAGATGATATCGGCACACATCCTGCTTCAGAGACCAGAGAGATGGAAGATCCACACTGACGTAAGAATGGGTAAATGAGTAGTTTGTATGACAACGCATGTATAGGTCACACACAATCACAAAGCAAAGTATTGTCTGTCAAGAGAAAGAAAATGACAGAGAGAGTGAGTCATAATTAGCTTGCTAATCAATGAAAGGCCTGATCCGTTAATGAGCTGCTGGGACTGTCTGCTGGTCACACCAGGCAGTATGGTTTACTAGGGGAGAAAGAGAGATCACAGGGTGCTGTGGAATCTCACAGTCTGGACACACACTGTTTGAATGTGTGTTATCGTTTCTGAACTCTCATCAAAGAATCCTGAAAAAATGTATCACTGTTTCCACAAAAATGTTAAGCAGCACAACTGTAAGAAATGTAAGCATATTAGAATTATTCCTGAAGAATCATGTGACCCTGAAGACTAACATAATGATGCTGAAAATTCAGCTCTGCCATCTCAGGAATACATTTTTAAAATTACATTTTAAAATATATTAAAATAGAAAACAGTTATAATATTTCACAATATTACTGGTTTTACTGTATTTTTGATCAAATAATTGCAGCATTGGTGAGCATAAGAAACTTCTTAAAAGAGAGAAAATGATGCTGAATTAAATTACATTGGATCTTAATATATTCTCAAAACTAAAGTCAGTAGACCAGATCTGAGAAAGGTCCTCAGATCCCCAGCCAAGCGCTGGCTCTGGCACCACATTATGGTGGAAAAGGGATATGCATGTGTGTGATCAGATGGTGTGATCAGCCTACAGCCTCCTGAAGAACCCAGTCATTATAAACCTTACTCATAATGCATGTTGACGTTAAGAGGATGTGATTTGAATGTTTGGAAAGTTTCAGTTCTCTTTACTTATCTAGAGAGATTCATCTGCATAGAGATCATGCTCTGTGATTGATTAATTCAGCAAAAAATATTTCACTGCCTGAGGAAGCCGAGCACTGCAAGTAAAGAGAAGAACTGCTGACAAGACGCACACAGAGCACACTCACATGCTAAAATATAATAACATTCACTTAAACACAGTCAGGAGACGAGACGATACAGGTGTACAGCTGTGACCTGCACTCACAGAACAGGTGCTAGGTCAGGTGTGTGTGTGAGTGTGTCTCACTGGAAAGGTTAAGTGGAATGTTAGTCTATAACAGCACTTTCTCTTTCTCTGCTGTGTGTGAGTGTGCACTAACATTCACAACAGCTGTATGTGGTTTGTAATCTATCTTTCCCACTAGACTCGCTGTGTTCAGTGTGTTTATGTGTTTGTGATGTAGGGATTTATTAAGACTTAATTAAGATTGTTGTGTTTTATAGCTTGCCTTTCAAAACAATTTTTGTGATTGTAGATCTGGCAACCCTGCCAACAACAACAACACAAACAGTGGGACTGTTATGGAGATATTCAGTACAACCACAAGCAATAATTCAGTCTATTCTTCATCTCTTTATCCATTTTTACTAAACTGGCATTATATTATCAGCTATCTGTTATGTTAATATAAAAAAAAATTTAAACAAAACTTCATTGTCAAAGGTTATATGAGCTATGTTAAATTATGAATGTTTATTTACAGACAAATACACAAATGTGTGAATTGAATTTAGTTGAATTTAATTAAATAGAATGGAACTCAATCGAACCAAATTCAACTGAATTAAAAAACAAAAATAATAATAATGGCCTAATGGTTAAAGAGTCAGACTGGTAACCCAAAGGTTGTGGGTTCGATTCTCAATATCAGCAGGAAATGACTGAGATGCTCTTGAGCAAGGCACCTATCTCTCAATCGCTCCCTGAGCACCATAGCAAATGGCTACCACTGGTGTGTGTGTCCACGGTTTGCAGTGTGTGTGTGTGTGTGTTCACTACTCACTACTTGTAATGTGTGTGCACTAACTGGATGGGTTAAATGCAGAGGACAAATTCTGAGTATGGGTTACCATATTTGGCCTTCACATGTCACTTTCACTTAAGGTCAGCATGGCACGAAAATGAATCCTGTAATTGCATATTATAGATCTTATTGTAAATAATCATCTATGTATTTTACTTTTTTGTACCTTATGATTTTTAATCAAAATGTCTCAATCTTCCGATGAAACGACAGACTTCTCTTTGGTGACATATGCTGGACTTCTTCAGTCATTTAGTCTGCTTAAACCCCGCCCATTTCTTACAATTGACTGCAAGATTGCATTAATTTTTTAATGAAAAACGATGAATAACCGATAGATAGAATCAAGTCCCCTCCTACATTTTTTTTTTTTCCATTTTCAATATTCTGTTTCACTCGAATGTATTTCACAATACGAAAGAAAAGATATGTTGCTACTTCTGTTTCATCGTGTCTTTAAACAATTAGCCCCTACTGGTAGATGCTATAACCACATGGCAAAAATCTTCTCCATTGACAGCCACTCTAAAGCCCGGGATACACTGCACGATTTTAGCAATCCTATAAGATCATTACTTTATCACACTGTACGACATGGATCTATTAAACTTGGGTACGACATGCATGTAGACTGTACGATCATGACACCTATTGACTCGTAGGCTACGATGCAAGATTCTATAGAAGAATAAAACGTCATCAGCATGCGCTAGTGGTAAACAAAACACCATGTTGAATCACACTTTGGCAGTTGTAGCTTTTATGTGTGCTGAAAAAAGGAAGCGGCAAAAGAAGAAGGGAAAAGAGCTTGAGGTAAGCAGTTTTAAGTTTTAGCGGCATGTCGCGTTGATTTCATGTCGCATTTTCATTGGCTGGCCAGTAGACGTAGGTCGTAGCAGCAAACACACTGTGCGTTGATCATGCTGAATTTCTGACACTGTCAGAAAATGATCGTAGGCTATCTTTGGTCGCAAAACTGTGAAAAGAGCTGTCTTTGAACCTCTCTCACTGTACGACATAGGACCACTGATTAAGAGCCACGATCACAGAAATCGGCACTATTGTTTCACGATGGCAATCTTTTGTCTGAGACAGCCAAAAATTGTGCAGTGTATCCCGGGCTTAAAGTACTTATGTATTTTGACAAAATTAAATTTAAATATAAATTGCAAAAAGTTGATTATATTTTACTTTACTGAACATTTAAATGAACAACATATTTGTTTATACTTGTGTTTCCCCTTTTTTTACTACAAGGACTTTTAATAGAATGATCAGTCACATGGCATATTTGCATGCTACAATTTAAGGTTAAACTCTAAATGCTCAATCTTGTTAAAAAAAAAAAAAAACTTTACATTTTAACTTTTTTAAATAAAGTTTAAGAAAAGATTTTCTTCTTTTACTGACAGCATTTCAACCGTTTAAACCTGTCCAGCAGACATATTCCACTCATATGTGTGATGAGGTGGTCAGGAGCTTGTGTGAGGACTGGAATGTTGTTTGTGGAGGAGTTTGAGGAGGGACAATGGGCACTTTAGCGGAACGCCACTCATCTCGCTGCCGCAGAAATGGCTGGCGATTGTTCCCGTGGAGACGGCACAAGCGGCAGAGCACTCAGGGTTGAGGAGCATGTCGTGACTGAGCCCAGCATTTGCGTGTATGTCATAAGGGAGCAGCAGTGACAGGACTTCAATCAAAAGGCCTTTGTTCTGTCCAGCGCTCATGACACGATCAGCAGGTGTTCACTTCGTAGGTGTTGTCACCTCTGTGGGACATCTCAATCCCTTTCTTCCTCTCCCTCAGCCTCCATTCACACTGTGTATGTGTGGTGCACACTGTGTTTCTTTAGTCATAATCTCTTCTCTTTCTTCTAGCCTTGCTGTTGTTTTTATCATAGTATTGATTGTTAAAGGGATAGTTCACCCAAAAATGAAAATTATCCCATGATTTACTCACCCTCAAGCCATCCTAGGTGTATATGACTATCTTCTTTCAGACAAACACAATCCAAGATCTATTTAAAAATATCCTTAGTCCTCCAAGGTTTATAACAGTTGTGAATGGAAGGCCAAATTCTGAAGACAGAAAAAATGCATCCATTCATACAAAAAATTAATCCATACAACTCAGGAGGAATAATAAAGGCCTTTTGAAGTGAAGGGATGCGTTTTTGTAAGAAAATTATCCATATTTAAAACTTTATAAATTCAAATAACGAGCCTCCGGTGGACGACCATACACATACTGCGCACATCAATTTGGGCGGAAGAGCAACCTTTGACCTGACATTATGACGCAATGACACACGCCGAGGTGCAGAGGAGAGAGCAAAACAAAACACTAGTCACAAATTAGAAGTTTAAAATGAGAAATTTTAAAGAAAAATGTTGGACGATTTCAATATAAGAGAAGAGGAGCTTGAGTTTGTTGCCCAGCCATATTTGTTTTAACCGTGAGAGGCGTCTAAGCTTATGATACTCCTACATCCATGCGTCATACATCGCATCAGAGGATTACTCATTTGGCGCAAGTCGACTTGCGCATTCTGCGTGCGGTCTTTCGCCGGAAGCTAGTTGTTTGAGTATATAAAGTTTTAAATATGGATATTTTTCTTACAAAACGCATCCCTTCACTTCAAAAGGCCTTTATTAACCCTCGGGAGTCGTATGAATGAATTGTTTTTATGGATGGATGCATTTTTTCATATACACCTAGGATGGCTTAAGGATGAGTAAATCATGGAAAAATTTTGATTTTTGGGTGAACTATCTCTTTAATCTGGAATTATTCCTTATGTTCATTAATGTGTAGTTGAACTTTATTTATTTACACTGTTAAAGAGTTGGATTCTCATGCTAAACGGCCAAAGTTTCAAAAAACGAGTTGGATGTATGACGGAGTATTTCTGTGCCAAATACACTCCTTCAGGATTCGTATAAGTTTCGGAAAGTTTTTTTCGCAAAGTATGGCCCTGTATGAAGTCATAAAGGGCGGAATTCCTTGTATGGGCACTTCTCTCGGAAGAGTGCATGCTCGCACCAACTAGAGAGAGAGCAAGAGCGCGCCCATTAACGTGCTTCATTCGTGTTACTTGCTCGAGAAAGATTTATCATTTTGTGTCTAGACCACGAAATCATCAATGTCACCAAAGAAGTGTGTTTTTGGTTGTGAGGGAAAGATAACCTTGTTCAGCTTACCAAAGAACCCAGTGTTGAGGAACAGTGAATGCACTTTGTGGAGTTGTGCATTTCGGTGGCAAATATTTTATAAACAAGGCCCAAGGCCCATTTTATAAACAAGTTTGATGCTGGATTTGCAGATCATTTGAAATTGAAAGATGGAGTGGTCCCAGCGATAAAAGATCCTGTGTTGGAACTGCAGGCTGTTAAGTAAAACTGCATCATGTTTTGTTGGCAATCATGTGCATATAATGTAAACAACACAAATGTATAGTGAATCAAAAGTTATCCAGGGATAATGCGATGATGTATTGTGTGTGTGTGCTCGCGACTCTTTAGCTCCGCCCACGGCACGCCTTCAGGAGCTTGACGAAGAAGAATCGGTACAGCTTATCTGTCTTTTATAAATCTGATAAACTAAAGACTCTTCAGAGATATGAAGGTTGCAATAACTACTCTATAGGTACTCAAGATTAACATGAGATTGGCGGAAACTGTGTGTGTTATGTCCCCTTTAAATTTGTTTTCATACAATAAAATAAGTACAATAATTACATTAAAGAATCATGCCTTTGTATAATGTATTTATTTATTTTGTATTTTACTTTTATTTTATTTATATAACATTTTATATTTATATTACTTGCAGCTAATACTATTAAATTTGTATCTAAGTATTATCCTAGTTTTATTTATTACATGTTCTATTTATGTCATTTTTTTTTATTTATTACATCTTTATATTTATCAATGCCTTGTTGAATTGTATTTTATTTTCTTTACATAACATTTTAAATTATAAATACTGACACATATTCAAATTTTTATTTTTCCTATCACTGCTTTTATTGTATGCATAGATTTTTTTTTTCTTTTGGGCAAAATGTTATTCTGAAATGATTATTGAAAACAGTTTTGATCTGCACTCTTTTTTTTTAAGACTTTCTTCTCTTCCTCAATTAACCTGTCTTCTTTTCATTACTTCATTGTCTTCAGTCTCTCTCTCTCTCTCTCTCTCTCTCTCTCTCTCTCTCTCTCTCAAGGGATTATGTGAATCAGTCCCAGATTTGTGGCGTATGCTGGAAGCAGTCGTCAGTAATTCTGCAATGAGATTAGAGCGATCTCTCACAGCAGCCTTGTGTGTGTGTGTGCATGTTCATATGTTCTAATTTTCCAAAGTGTCCTTCGACTTCCTCTTCTAATTTTAATCATTATAGCACACTAAGGTAATCTACGTTTGGTACCAGTCAGGTTTAATCAGTATAAATACGGAAGAGAATTTCTGCTGTGCATCCACTGAGGGAATCGTGTTGACTCTGATGCACTAAATCTGATGCCGGGTTCATTAGGTTTAATTTTGCAGTGGGCTCTTTCTCTCCATACACAGATTAGCTGGCTTAGCTCCATATGTCGTGTGACTCTGCCAATCCCCCTGCGTTTGTTTCGCTCTCTCGCAGGAAGTGACAAAGCATTTCATTTCCTCTCCAGCAGCAGGTTGCCTTTAGCCCAGCATGTTGATGTGGGAATTTGTGTTGATTTATAGCGTGTATGTGTGTATGGCCTGGTGGCCCTTCAGATCGCCCATCTCCTCGCCAACCAGGGGGCCAGTGTAGTTGCTATGACAACCCTGCATGCCATCATAATATCATGGGCCGCCATGTAACATCAGCTGTGAAAATGCGTATTTCACATGTGAAATTGCGCCAGTGTGAACGTTGTGTTTGGGTATGTAAATGTGTGTGTGATCAGCACACACTTTTGTATATCAGTGCCACAGAGACAGTAAGACAGTTACAAATAACTGCAGTACTGCTTTAGCTCCAGCAACTACCGCCCTCTAGTGTCTTCACAATTAACTGCAACCCACAAATGCTCTCATTCATCCTATTCTCATAAACAGAGCCATAAGGGATGATGTGTTCCTTCATTCAGCCTTGCACTACAGTAAGGAGATGTTTTATCTCATTTCCAGGCTGTAAAACAGCAGACACATCAAGACAGGGAGGTTTAGAGTGACAGTAATGTGAACTGAAGATAAGGTAGCACTTTATTTTACAGTACAGTTTCGCATGAACATACTATGTACTTATTGTAGTAATGACACTAACAAAGCACTAACCCTGAACCTACCTCTAAACCTTAACTTAACCCATGTAGTTACCTTACACTACTCAGTACTTTTTGTCAGTACAAGTGCATGTACTGTAAAATAAAGTGCAACCAAAGATAAAGAGAATGGGTGGAGGTTTGTACAAATACAAGATAGAGGAACAAATTCTGCTGTCAAAGAGATGAACATATCGTTTTGCTCATTACAGTGTCTCCTTATCCAGCACTCACAAGAGAATCACATTAGAGCCCACTCTTCATGCTTCACTGTTTGTATTTCTGGCTGTATTTCCGTCTTTTTCCACCACTCACCAAATGCATCTTGCTCATCTTTTCCACATCCCACCTGTTTCTAAAATGGACACTTCTAGGCATGTTCCACAGCCAAGATGTTTACTAGATATTTCTAAATGTTCCACTTGTCCGTATGCTTTGTAACATCTGATTGCATGCATCAGATGACAAATAGGACATTTATTTTATGCTAATATATATATATATATATATATATATATATATACACACACACACACACACACACACACACAAAACCAGTAACATTGTGGAAATATGTTTACAATTTAACTCTCATGCACTGTTCGATTTGTATGGTCTTGTTGGAGCAGGTCAAATTGACCCTAATTGGATTCAGGTACAAACAATTAAGTTTGTTTTAATATCAATACTTTTCACAAATTAAAAAGTATAAATATCTGAATTTATGATTTATAAAAATGCCACTATTTTTAAGACGTCCCCTCCCCCACACCTGTGGGACGTTTGCAATTACACATATCTTAGTCTAAATCTGAATTAATCTTGACGAACTATATATCATTTTTACTCTTCTGTTTTCTGCATATATTTGATCCAAAAATACAACAAAAACAGTAATATTGTGGAAATATGTTTACAATTTAAAATAACTAGCATCATTACCCCAGTCTTCAGTGTCACATGATCCTTCAGAAATCATTCTAATATGTTGATTTGCTGCTCAAGAAACATTTATTTTTATTATCAATGTTGAAAACAGTTGTGTACATTTTTTGATACTGTTCAAAAGTTTGGGGTCAGTAAGAATTTTTTATTTATTTTTTAAAAGAAATTAAAACTTTTATTCAGCAAGGATGCATTAAATTGATCAAAAGTGACAGAAAAGGCATTTATAATGTTACATTTTTTTTCTGTCCTGATCCTATAGGAACATCTGTCTTGACCTATAGGTGCTTGGGATTTCCTGTAGTTCTGTGAATAAAGACGCTTACCAAACCAGTTTTTCTAGTTCTTAATATAGACCTTTACACGTCTCTGTGTGTTTTCATTCTCAAATGGTAGGTCTGGGCGTAATAGGATGGGCGGTCTTATCACTTCACCTGTAAGAGGAAGTTCTTTTTCAAAAGAAGGCGTGTCTTTCAGGTGCAGCACAAAGGAAATCAGCATGTTACTGTGTGAAAGTGTATGTGTACATGTCGATGGCTGAAGGGACCCATCATGCCCGGGCTGTGTCCAGGCAGTGTGTGTTGCTTTGCTCCACTCTTGTTCGGCTGTGATGGGGGTGGGCAGGGAGATGTCAATCGCTTGAGAGAGGAAGACTTTTTGGAAACCTCCTCCAGCAGTTCAGTAAGAACAACAGAAGGACAGACAATCTGCAATAGCGTCTTCTCACAGGTTTGGATAGGCTATTCCTTATATTACTGTGTAGTTTTCTCTAGAATGAGCACTGCAAACTGTGTTTGTGTGATGTTATATTAGTGATTATGTGATTTATTTGATTGTGAGACTCATCCTGGTCTCATCTGTCTGATGATCTCTTCCTGTCACGAGCGGATTCATGATTGGCTTTGTGCATTAATGCATATGTGTATTGGCTTAGATTTGTATGAGACATGATGCAGGATGTGTGTGTCTGTGTGTGTGTGCATCATAAGGTTTATCTGGGCTAGCAGGACATGGTTGTTTGTGCTGATCTGATTACCACAGCATTAATGCTAAGCCTATAATGAATGACAGAATTGGGCAGTCTGGACAGTTAAAGACACATGCATATGTACTGTTTATGTTATTTAATCAAATTTATGCATGAATATAGCCATGATTGCATGGGAAAATCACCGATTTACATTTATGCATCTAGCATAGTGGTTCTCAACCAGGGAGCCGGGGCCAAAAGGGGACCTCAGCAAACTTCCAAGGGGGCCTCAAGATGACTTAAAATTATTTAAAATAAGACAAAACAAGCATGAAAAAAAGCTGAAACGACTAAAAATCAAGATATTTCTTATTATTTGTTTTTTTATAACAAATATACATTTTTCTAGGTATGTCAAGCTCTAAAATATTTTATTGGGTAGAAATTGTGAATGAGGGGGGCCTTCAAATATTGTTGTGGACAATAGGAGTGCCTTAAAGTCAAAAAGGTTGATGCTTTTATCCGAAGTGACTTACAATAGAGGAACATAAGCAATTTGTCTCAAAGCCATCAATATTCAGTGTACAATTGTGTACATTTATGTTTGTATTCAAATTAGATATTTTTAATATCTCAATTGTTTCTCCTAGATGGAAATTGGATTAAATTGAGGGCTTAAGTTTTTTCTCATTCATTCTCCTTAGACAAAAGCCTTGTTCAGATGGAACTGGTCAGGGAAATTCAAACATCTCTTTGTTTTTCTTACACAGCCTATGGAAAAATTAAAGTCCAGACAAGAATGTATATGATTGCAGTATATAATTTGTTTGCAATGTTTTTTCCTTTATCAAATCCGAGTGCTGTTCAAATGTAAAAAGAAAATTAATCCATAAGAAGAGTCCAGTCACAGACCGGGTCATACCTGACCGCTCAGCGCTGAGTATGATCCTCACCTTAATTAATTCCATGAAATCACAGACATCCTAGGTTAATAACTGCAACTGAAACATTTGTTTAGAAGAATAATCCCATTTTAATAGTGCTAAAGATCTTGGTAATCTTATATGTGTCTCCTGTATGGAAGAGATCTCAGTAATGTAACAAACTGTGCTGGGATTTGTCATGATGCCAAAACAGATGTCAAACCTTTCTTATCAGATTCTTCCGAGACCAGATTATGTGAGCTATGCTAACCACGTTAATTTTATAGCTCTGTACTCCTACTGAATGTTAATAATTAGATAATTTTTATTTCTTTTTTGTTTCGTTATCCCCATAAGTTATTTTAGGAGAAACTTTTTATACCAACTGACACTTAAATGAAATATTAGAGAACTTGATTAAGTTTTTCAAAGGGATAGTTCACCCAAAAATGAAAATTCTTTCATCATTTACTCACCCTCAAGCTGTTAAAACCTGTATGTATTTCTTTCTTCTGCTGAACACAAAAGAAGATATTTTGAAGAATGTTGGTAACCAAACAGTTGATGGGCTCCACTGACTTCCATAGTATTTTTTCCCCCATATACTATGTAAGTCAGTGGGGCCCATCAACTGTTTGGTTACCCAAATTCTTCAAAATATCTTCTTTTGTGTTCAGCAGAAGAAAGAAATACATACAGGTTTGAAACAACGTAAGGGTAAATAAACGATGACAGAATTTTTATTTTTGGGTGAACTATCCCTTTAAGCTATAGAATGAGTAAGAATGACCACATGGACCAGCATCCAAAATTATTTGTTATTGTTAACTACAAACCCGATTCCAAAAAAGTTGGGACACTGTACAAATTGTGAATAAAAAAGGAATGCAATAATTTACAAATCTCATAAATTATATTTTATTCACAATAGAATACAGATAACATATCAAATGTTGAAAGTGAGACATTTTGAAATGTCATGCCAAATATTGGCTCATTTTGGATTTCATGAGAGCTACACATTCCAAAAAAGTTGGGACAGGTAGCAATAAGAGGCCGTAAAAGTTAAATGTACATATAAGGAACAGCTGGAGGACCAATTTGCAACTTATTAGGTCAATTGGCAACATGATTGGGTATAAAAAGAGCCTCTCAGAGTGGCAGTGTCTCTCAGAAGTCAAGATGGGCAGAGGATCACCAATTCCCCCAATGCTGCGGCGAAAAATAGTGGAGCAATATCAGAAAGGAGTTTCTCAGAGAAAAATTGCAAAGAGTTTGAAGTTATCATCATCTACAGTGCATAATATCATCCAAAGATTCAGAGAATCTGGAACAATCTCTGTGCGTAAGGGTCAAGGCCGGAAAACCATACTGGATGCCCATGATCTTCGGGCCCTTAGACGGCACTGCATCACATACAGGAATGCTACTCTAATGGAAATCACAACATGGGCTCAGGAATACTTCCAGAAAACATTGTCGGTGAACACAATCCACCGTGCCATTCGCTGTTGCCAGCTAAAACTCTATAGGTCAAAAAAGAAGCCATATCTAAACATGATCCAGAAGCGCAGGCATTTTCTCTGGGCCAAGGCTCATTTAAAATGGACTGTGTCAAAGTGGAAAACTGTTTTGTGGTCAGACGAATCAAAATTTGAAGTTCTTTTTGGAAAACTGGGACGCCATGTCATCCGGACTAAAGAGGACAAGGACAACTCAAGTTGTTATCAGCGCTCAGTTCAGAAGCCTGCATCTCTGATGGTATGGGGTTGCATGAGTGCGTGTGGCATGGGCAGCTTACACATCTGGAAAGGCACCATCAATGCTGAAAGGTATATCCAAGTTCTAGAACAACATATGCTCCCATCCAGACGTCGTCTCTTTCAGGGAAGACCTTGCATTTTCCAACATGACAATGCCAGACCACATACTGCATCAATTACAACATCATGGCTGCGTAGAAGAAGGATCCGGGTACTGAAATGGCCAGCCTGCAGTCCAGATCTTTCACCCATAGAAAACATTTGGCGCATCATAAAGAGGAAGATCAAAGAAGACCTAAGACAGTTGAGCAACTAGAAGCCTGTATTAGACAAGAATGGGACAACATTCCTATTCCTAAACTTGAGCAACTTGTCTCCTCAGTCCCCAGACGTTTGCAGACTGTTATAAAAAGAAGAGGGGATGCCACACAGTGGTGAACATGGCCTTGTCCCAACTTTTTTGAGATGTGTTGATGCCATGAAATTTAAAATCAACTTATTTTTCCCTTAAAATGATACATTTTCTCAGTTTAAACATTTGATATGTCATCTATGTTGTATTCTGAATAAAATATTGAAATTTGAAACTTCCACATCATTGCATTCCTTTTTTATTTACAATTTGTACAGTGTCCCAACTTTTTTGGAATCGGGTTTGTAAAACTAAACTATAATAAATTAAGCACACTGATTTTCTGTGGCGATGGGTTATATAGGATTAGCATTTATTAGCTCTCTCATCTCCGCTGATTCGGTCACCAGCCAAAACCCATCATGCCATCGACCGATGTGTCCTGGCAGTCTATAGATTGGATCACACATATGTCTACAGTACATGTACATATCTCTCAAACGCCACTTCCTCCTGAAGTCTGCAACACACTCTAATGTGGCAGCTCATTCAGATTTAAATGCATTAATTTTAGCATCTAATGAACACTAATATCTAAAACAGCAAGCTGACATGGTTGCAGCATTAGATGCTCTCTTGGGTGTGTGGGGGGAACATCTATCAAATGACCATTTTACCGTTCAAAGAACTCTCTGTCTTTCATGCTCCTCAGTCTCCTTTGGCTAGCTTCCTCTCGTTTAGGACTTGAAAGCATTTCTTTCTCCTTTTCTCTTGCCGTCTGTCTCTCATATGCCGATATGATGCAATGATGCTCTTATTTTTAGACAGCTTTTTAGATCAATTAAAGTTTTAATAAATTTAATTTAACCACGTATACAAGATTTAGGTGAGATCAAATACAAAAGTTTTGATTTGGACATTGCAAAGCGCATATCAGTGAATGTGGAGGGCTGTGGTCCATGTCTATGGGTACAGCCCTTCATAACATGCACATTCATTATAGTGATATAATGTGTCAAATGATGTATTTATTCATCATTTAGTAAAACTAATATGAACAACCTGTGAATTGTATGTGTGCAGCAGTTTCCATTAGCACACTGCATGTTTAGGATCTGACACTGTTACTGAATGAGTCTTGGCTTCTCCAGGGCGACACCTCAGAGGTAGTAAATTCTCAGGCTGTGTGATTTAGTCTCTAATTAGATCGCACATGCACACACAAAATCGTAGGATGTACTGCAGGGGCTGTAATCAGTTCATTAGGTTAATTACTAGCTGTGAAAGGGACTCATAGTCTCTGTGGGCGCTTTGGGTAATTGGTCTGGCTCTAACTCAACTTTAACCAGACTGTGCCATCTCACCCAGACTGTTTTATTAGACACACATACACATACATACAGAGCCTGGAATCAAACACACTGCATATTAATCCGATCTGATCTTAAGGACTGTCATTTTGTACGGTAAGTGATGCAATCTGATCTGTTTGTTCAGAATGTGTAGTCAATTTCCGGTATATCTGCATCAGTTGCTATAGTGATGTAAGCGTCAGTGCAATGTCAAGAGACTTACTCATGACAGCTGAGAGCAGCTGCCAGTGAGGATGGATAAATGAAAATTTTGTTCTGCTCATATATGAACTCACAAGGCACATGAGAGAACGTGACAGAGGCATTGCTGACTTCAATGCACAAGTTTGCTATGTGAGAAAAGTGTAAGTGAATATGAGGGTGTTCAGACACAGCTCCAGACAATATTGAGTAGTTTGTATAATGTTACATAAAGGTCATAAAAGCCTTCTGTGGAGAGCAAAACAAAATTTAAGTCATTATTCACAAAAATATTATTTGAAATACAACCTGACCTTTCAGACTGACATATTTGTAAAAAATCTGATTGGATTTCAAACTGTATATGGCTGTGATTTAAAAATCAGATTTCATTTGGTTCTCTGCTATAGACCGATGAGTCAGATACTGTATGTCCAAATACATCAGATTTTTCCTGCCTGTCTGAACAAAGCTTTAGAGGTCTCAGCATCAGCCCAGTTCTGTAATTATTTATGAAATGTCCAGAAGGAGCAAAAGAGGATGTTTTATATGTGAATCAACGAGGGATTTCTTAAGGGAAAAAACAGTCTGGGTTTTTGATGATTAAGATCTGTGCTTAACAAAGAAAGTGTCTTCATTATTTTTTATAGAAAAATATCAAAACAATGTTGACCTATGTTTCTGGGTAGTGCAGCTTATTGCCCTGCATGCTGTTAGTGCTGCACAATGTTTGTTCACGCCTTTGGAACGCTGACTGTTTGAATGACAGCTTTGTTTGCTGACAGCTCATTGGTGTTTCCGTGGCAACTGATAGATAAGGGTGATTGACTGAAATTGAGCTATGATTTTCAGGTGATTGTATTCAGCCATTCTAAGACACAGTGCTGAAGCAGTGCTATTTTTTCCATTAAGGTCAGAACGGGTAACATGTATACTATATTTTGATTTACTCATTTTAAGCATTTGGCAGTTAGGTTATGTCTCACTCACTCACTCTCTGGTTGATTTCTTCTAAATGGACACTTCATTAAGATTCCCTGCATTTGATTTTATTTATCTCTCGAATGAACAAAAGAATGAATTTTTTGGAGTATACACATTTGTTCATTATGCTTTTATTGCACTGGGATTCAATATTTTGAGGACTATATGCTTTATTTTTCATTTTCTCCAATTGCTCCCTTACATATTTATCTTTCTCTCTCTCTTTCACTATCACAAATTGCATATTTGCTACAGGGTTGGAGTCACATTATAAGTATAATGACAGATGATTGTTCTAATAGCTGTACTGCTTTGACTTAAAAAGACACTCAGATACACTTCAAAAGCAATTCAGAGGTCAGAGGATGACATATAAATCTCAGTAGTTTTTTTTAAAAGAAGTCTTTCAATAATATTTCTTAAGCAAAAGCCATAGTTTAGAAAAAAGTAGGTTTATTTCAGAGCAGAGAAAACCTGAATTGAACTAAATTATAATTATTTTTCACACCACAGCAGCACCACAAGGCCATGCGTTTGCATGGGAACAACAGACTAGTGCAGTGGTTCTCAAACCTGTCCTGGGGTGCTTCTCATTTCTTATTTGTGCATTCTCGTTTCCTTTCCTCGCATACATTTAAATTATTCTGACAGATATGAAGGGGGAGGAGAATGAATACGTGCGCCAGGTTTCTCGACGAGAAAGACTTCCGCAAAGGATACACCTGTGTATCCTCACTCATAGTTCTTCAGGAAGCTTCCACACTCCTCGTTCCTCACCTCCTCATGGTGCATTTAGAGAATTGAGATGTCCTTCAAGATGGCTGACTTCGATCAGTTTCCGGGTCACAGGCTGGAGGATGTAGGCGCGGGGAATCGAGGAAGCATAATTTGAGTATTGAGAAGCACCCCTGGAGTACCACCAGCCCTGCACAATTTGTATATCTCCTTATATCCAAAGAATATACACTGACAAGATGCGAAACTCAATAGAACGTTCCATTGCAACACCGGCACCCAGCAGCAGCCCTGCGTTTCCGCCATTTTGGGGTGAAAGCGACTCGGCAGTCCAATAGTTTCTATTGCAATAACAGCTGCTTTGTTAAAAAAAAAAAAAAAAGTACATTAAAGCTAAAATCCAACCTGAATGAACACAGAATAAAATCTCTAGTGATCATCAAATCCTTTTAACAGTTTATTTTACAGACTTTGTGTTTAAGTCTTCCACTTTTTTCAGAAAACCTTTGCTCTCTAGAAACCCAGTCAGTTTGGGTTAAAATTCTTTGAAGTTCAAGTATTAGCATTATAAACACTGAATTAATACCAACATATGAAATTAAATTAAGGACATGCATCAGAAAAATTGGGAATGTTGGACAATAAATATATAATAGAATATAACAGCTTGACAGAAACTGTTTTTGTCCGTTAAAGCAAGACTATGTAAACAAAAAAACACAGCCACTCTGTCCAAAAGTGGCAATTATGGGATAACAGACACAGCAATGCATCATGTTCTGTAAGATCATTATGTTTGTAGCGTGATCCAGTGGATTAAAACGTATTTCCGACCTAGTGGAGTAATTTACTATTACTATATTACTCCACTAGGTCTGCCTATATATGTTTTAATCCGATGAATCACGCTACAAACATAATGATCTTAACTTTATTAATTATTAATTTACTATTAATAGTAAATATGTAAAGTTGCATAAAATGGAAATACTCAAAGTAGGCTAACTACGTTACCTCAGATGTGTAATGGTTGGATTCCACAACTGATCACATAAAACATATATAGGTAAAGACAATACAACTTTTACTGCAGGTGTCATAAAATTTACTGAATTTAAGAAATGTTCTATTGCGTTTCTGATTTGGCTGTGAGATTCGCTGATTTTGGGTGCGTAAGATGTGATGGATTCTATTGTCCTAGTGGCATTTTCACCCCAAAATGGCTGCCGCGCTACCGAAGCGCCTCCTCTTGGCTGTTACCCAAAAACATCTTTGCTATATCTGAGACACCCATTTCAGGCCTTGCAGTCTCTACTAATGAGCTCATGAGTTGAACCAGGTGTGATAGATGAGACATACAAAATCCGCAGGGCTGGTGGTACTCAAGAACAGGTTTGAGAACCACTGGACTAGTGGATCTAATCAAGGGGTGAAGGTTTGTCTGGTTAGCTGTGACTGTTATTTCCTTCTGATAGATGGCATAAACAGTGTTGGGGGTAACGCATTACAAGTAATGCGAGTTATCAGATTACTTTTAACATTACTTTTAAATACAAAAAAAATATTTGTGATACTTTTTCAAATAAGTAACAAAAGTTAAAGTCTGAAAGTTATAAGTCCCATTTATAGTCTGACAGATCTCCTGTCCCCATGTTTAGAGAAATTGGGAGTAAGTGCAGAGGTGTTGTGTGCACTGTGTAAACGTGATGGTTATTGTAGCTCTTGACTAAATGTGAGCATACATTTACTGATCTCATTTGCACAAAACAGAGTCATCATTCCTCAAAATGAATAAAAACAGTGAAAAGCAATCTCAGAATATTATTCAAATCAGCAATAATTAAATATGTCAAATTACACAAATATACTTTGGCCCAGTTTTACAGACAGGTCTTTGATTAAGCCAGGATTAGGCCCTAGTGTAATTAGGGCATTTAAGTGGCTGTTAAAAACATGCCTTAGGAAAAAAAAAAAAAAAAACATTTTGTGTGCATGGTGTGCATCTTGAGACAAAACAATGGCACTGACATACACTTGCACTGAAGAGTTGCTTTCAATTAAAACAGCTCAGACATGCATTTTAATCTGGGACTAGTCTTAAGCCTTGTATGTGAAACTTGGGGTGTCCCTGGCAACTAAGCAAGGCAGAGGCAATAGTGGCAAGGAACCCAAACTCCATCAAATGACTTCCAATTCAGGCGTTTGTTATTACGACATGTCACGCATTCAAGGAATCATAAAAGTCACCTAAACAAAACAAAATAATTATGCTGTGAGCAATAAACCCAAAATATCAGATTTTTTTTTTTTTTAAATAGTTCAAAACTAGTTAAGTGATTTAGTAAAGTTAAAGTTAAGTGATTCAACAACATTTGCTAAAGACTTGCTTACCGCTCACTGATTTCTCTTTCTCTCTCTTTATAAATATCAGTGTTTCTGACATATTTTAAATCAGTATGCCCCTGCCAACATCACAACTCTTACCAATGAAATGGCAGCATCCAGTCTGTGTACTTCTGGGCCACATACACTAGCCATTGAGATAAATGGGAATGCTGACAGATACCTCTCCAGGTTTTATATCTCCTTGGATCTAATCAGCTTTGCTGAAAGGAATCATGGGATTTGTAGTTCCAGCTCTATGTAGGGCATTGCAGAGGCACTGTGCCCTTCAGACGAGAGAGATGACAAAAAAAGAGGATAAAAAAGAAAAAGGAGAGAATGACAGCAAACAGAGAAGGGAATGAACAGGGAGAGCCGAAGTGACGCAAGAAAGAAGAGAGAAATGAGAAATAGAAGAGCAGGGTGAATACAGAAACTGAGGATTTGAGAGGAACTAAAAGAGAGAGAGAGAGGAGGATTAGGAGAGGAAGAGGTAGAGATTAAACAAAAATAGCAATCATTGTGAGATTCCTCTGAGTCACCACCTGACATCACTGTGTGTGTGTGTGTGTGTGTGTGTGCGTGTGTGTGTGTGTGTGTGTGTTTGTGTGTGTGTGTGTGTGTGTGTGTGTGTGTGCGTGCACGCATTTTTGTGATTTATGAGGACACAAATTTGAATAATGACATAGGTATTACACTGATATTACAACGTAAACATGAAATATGAGGACATTTCATGAGCCCTTATATTTAAAATAGCTTTAAAAACATACTAAACAATGTTTTATTAAAAATGTAAAAATGCAGAATGTTTTCTGTGATGGGTAGGTTTAGGAGTAGGGGTAGTGTAGGGGGATAAAATGTACAGTTTGTACAGTATAAAAGCCATTACGCCTATGTAATGTCCTCACTAAGATAGCGAAACAAACCTACGCACGCGCGCGCACGTGTGTGTGTGTGTGTGTGTGTGTGTGTGTGTGTGTGCTTGCACACTGTGATGGATCAGAGATGTCCTCATCTTTTATGAATGTGAAACCAGCTCTGTTCTGAAAGGATGGAGTGAGTGATGTCTGGGTCTGATGTTTGTCTTGCTGTACAGGGAAGCTTCACTGGCAGATATCCAGAAGTTTAATCCTGCATGGTCACTGTGATTTTGACATGTTCCTGGATCTACATATTTTGTTGATCCTGGAACAACATTCCTGTCCAAAAATGTAGTTCTAACCCTATCCCTACCCCTAAATCTAACCCTATCCATAACTTATCCCTAAAATCAGAGGGAAATGATAGGTGAATAACAGTGATGTAAAACCTAACCTAACCCTGGTTGTAAAAATCTGATTGGTTGATTGAAATGTTGATCCAGGACATGTTGTACTTGGAGGAAATCACGTTCACCAAGCTTACACACACACACCGCCATACAGTATTTTGTCATATTACATACACATTTTTTAATGTCTTTTTTGTGACTTTTATTGTTTTTTGACCTAATTGTATTTTCTAGAATATATATGCTAACCTTTCACTTCTAAACCTAACCCTTGCAAAAAAGGATTTTTTGTTTCCATAATGTAATTGATTTTAGATTTTACTGTCCTTATGGGGAAATTTGGTTCCCACAAAAATAGCAAAACCTGACCCTGAACATGCATACTATATACTTATGTTATTTTTTTATTAATCTTAAAATAAAAACCTTTGACTAAACCAATCCCTTCATCTACTTCTCCAAGGAAACATTATTTAATTTATGCTATCAAATGGAGGTTTGGGTAGATTTAACTACCTTCTGGGGGCAATTCACATATATTTATGAGCCCTGCTGAGAGTCATGGTGGAGAAAATGAGACACCTTTGAAAGGGACATAGAGAGTATAATCACCTGCAAAAGTGACTCAGAGGTTACATTGACATTGCAGCTGAATGTGGCTCAAATCCTTACATGTGACCTAACAGATCACATTGAAATTAACATTTTAAATTCTGATCTGAGACATTTTTTTATGTAAAGCTGTATATCTGATTTTCTTCAAAGTTGACAGTGTGAGCAGTTGTGATGAAATTCAGGCCGTTTTTGGCAATTTAACTCAAAATTCAATTGCACTACTGGTTTACCCTTAAATCATAAAATAATTTATGAATTGCATTATATGAATTTTTACACAGAAAAGTAAAAACACAATTGTTTAAAATATATTGTATATTCAATTGACTTTCATAAGGCCTGAAATGTGACAATTGTTTTAAACTGACAATAGAAGTTAAAATGTTAATGCTAAAAGTTCTTCTATTTACATATGATAAGAAAATATATATTATGTAACATATCAGGGTAGTTTGTTTAATGCATTATGGTCACATTAGGAGTGTGTGAAAACATAGCCAGAGAGATACAGAGATACTTTCTTTCCCACCAAACCAGCTTCCGTCTCTTATTGTCTCTTTGTGAATTCACTCCCTTCATGTGTTTACGTCATCATGACTCTTGGCAGATTGCCTGGCTAGGTTACTCACTTTTATTTCCTTAGTGATTAGCAACAGCACTCTCACCCTCCTTGTTTTCAGCATGATAGAACCACGAGAGACAGATATGCTGTCTTTTCTGTCCCATCAGCCTGTCTCACTGCTGACCGAGCTGCTGGCGGTGTTCTGTCACGATACACTCATGAAATCAACATCTCACGTCATCAGAGGGCACAGAATAAGCCCTGCATGTTTAGAAAAGGACAGACTGCATTGTGATTTGATTTTACTGCTTATGTGCCATGAAGTACAGCTGTATTTGATGACTTCTTGAAAGTCTTTTAGCTGCTCTGCCCTTCAGACCAGAATTGTCAATGTTTATGATGAAAGTCAGAAATGAATTGAAGACCTAAGCATGATTTGGAGATCCATAGTGAACTTTATGGAAAGGTGGCAGCTCCTCCTTCAGTGTATTTGGCACTTGAGTCAGGAATTTTGCTAGGTGACAGATCAGGTTTTATTATATGCTTACTGTAACGCCTTTACGATAAACCAGTATTTTCTTATAAACAATTAAGGAAGGGGAGAAGGAAAGCGTTACAGAGAGATCAAACTGTTTTGATGGTGTTGTTATGGTAAATCTGATAGAGGCTCATAAATAGTTTTACCAATAAACATGCAAGTTCTCATAAGTGTTTTCCCCTGAAGTAATTGGCAATTTGTGTAAAAATCTGTTATCACACTGTAGTGATAAGTAGAAATCTCCACAGTATTCAAACATATCATTAACAAAGCTATTAAAGGGATAGTTCACCCAAAAATGAAAATTCTGTCATCATTTACTCACCCTCCAGTTGTTCCAAACCAGTATGAATTTCTTTCTTCTGCTGAACACAAAAGAAGATATTTTAAAGAATAATGGTAACCAGACAGTTGACGGTAGCCATTGACTTCCATAGTATTTTTTTTTTTCTTTTTCTTTTTTTTTTCCATACTATAGAAGTCAATGGGGCCCATCGACTGTTTGGTTACTCATATTCTTCAAAATATCTTCTTTTGTGTTCAGCAGAAGAACAAATTGCATACAGGTTTGAAATAACTTGAGGGTGAGTAAATGATGACAGAATTTTCATTTTTGGGTGAACTATCCCTTTAAACAACTCATGCATGTTTGTTTAATACATATTCTGTCTAATTTTATACTTTCGTCTACCAATAAGAGTATAATCATGTTTAAAACCAGAAAGAGCATAAAAAAGTCCACCAATTCCATCTGGACCTGGTGATAAGCCATTGTTTTTGAAGTACAGGATTGTTAATTCAAGTTGGAGCCTCAGGGGTTTGTGTGTTCATTTCTTATAATGATTTAGGATAACAAACAGAAAACTGAATTTCATACACATGCAAAAGAAGCAATTTATGAACACCAGTAAATCCACTGGGCTGTGAAGCAGTTTCTAAAAATAGCCAGTTCTAGCATGGCATGAAAATGTTTCATTATAAAAAAAAAAGTAGAGATACATGAACACTATTACAACAACAAATCACATTGTTGTATTTGCAATGGCTGTCTTGTACACATTTTTAATTTCTTTTTTCTTTGTCTGCATTGTTTTGTAGAAGAGTGTAAAGGAGGGTCTTCTACTGAAACAGACCAGCTCTTTTCAGAGATGGAAGAGGAGATATTTTAAACTGCGAGGCAGAACTCTCTACTATGCCAAAGATTCAAAGGTAAAAACATGGTCCCTCTGGGGTACATTGAACCTCAGGTGGTGCTGAATATAGGTGATTGTTTGATTGTTGGTGACAAAAACATGCTACTTTATTGTTGTAGTCTCTCATATTTGATGAGGTCGACCTCTCAGATGCCAGCGTGGCCGAGACCAGCACCAAAAACATCAACAACAGTTTCACAGTAAGCAAAACCTCTTTTCATTGGCTTTATCAAAACCTAGCAAACAATTTTTTAAAATATGTCTAGATTTATGTTGGTATCTCACTAAATTTTGAGACACAGCTCCATTCATTAGTTGGTTCATTTCTAGCTCACACTTTTTATATGTCTCTCGTTCTCTCCCAGGTTATCACTCCATTCCGTAAGCTGATGTTGTGTGCGGAGAGCAGGAAGGAGATGGAAGACTGGATCAGTGCTTTGAAGTCTGTACAGAAATGGGAGACTTATGAGGTCAGTGTCTGAACCTTCACCTTTAAACCCATCCAAAATCATTTAAAGGTTCAGTTAAAAATTGTCTATATATTGTAATTATTATGTTCACAACTTGTAATAATTACTTCAGTGAGCTCATTCATTCTGCCTAAAATGAATACATTATATAAGCTAACTACGTGATTTGTATATGTACGTTTCTGAAATAACATTACTTGGACACAGTCACCTCTGATAATAACAGATCACTCTAAATTGTAATGTAGGCACAAGCATTTTCTGTAAAGCTGCTTTGGAACGATATGTATTGTGAAAAGTTCTATACAAATAAATGTGAATTGAACTGAATTGAATGTGCATCTCAAAAAATTGCCTACGACCTATCTAAAGTATCCAGATAGAAATTTGTTGCTCATTCTCAATGGGAAAGTGCCCAAACAAAATTGCTCTGCAACATTGCCCGGCAACATTGCTCAAAAAGTTGCCCCGTGTATCATCACATCATCACCTTTATCGTGTCAAAAGTGATAATACTTTTGGTCACTGTCGCTATGGTTACTGGTAAGAGAATATGGGCTTGACTCCCATTTGCACATTCATACAGACTGTTTGAACAGGACATTTCGAGACTCACACCTGTAAGTAAATGCCGTTGTCAATCCCAAAAACTGGCAGTGTGAACATAGCCTCATTTTGAGGCCCCATTGGAAGCTTGCTGAGGCCCCCTGGTTGAGAACCACTGCAGATCTTATTATTTGGATGTGTATAGTGCAGTGATGTTGACATGATTTTACTGATCACAGGCCAGTCAGTTTAACATGGAGCACTTCTCAGGGATGCATAACTGGTACGCCTGCTCTCACGCCCGGCCCACCTTTTGCAACGTGTGTCGAGAGGCTCTGCCGGGGGTCACCTCTCATGGTCTTTCCTGTGAAGGTAAACATAAACACAAAGCTTTTTTTGTATCGTCTAAGTGTTTCATGTTTCCCATATTTCGCTCTCTTATTCTTTATGAACAATTTGTTTGAATTTTTCCTTTTGGTGCCATTTACTTTTTCATGCATTGTTTATTCTGCTCGTAGAACGAACAATGACGTTGTTTGTTTAGAGCGTAATCAATGACTCATAAATACGAACAATGCCCTTAACCTGTTATCACGTTCAAGTGATGATCTATTTAATGTCATCTTTTCTCTAAATGTGTGTTAGTGTGTAAATTCAAAGCCCACAAGCGCTGTGCCGTACGATCCACAAATAACTGTAAGTGGACCACTCTGGCGTCCATAGGAAATGACATCATTGAGGATGAGGATGGGGTAAGTGAATCTTTTAACTTCTACTTGCATATGGTCTCAGTGGTATTCTGTACCTAAATTAGTGTGTTTGTGTGTACAGGTATCAATGCCTCACCAGTGGTTGGAGGGGAACCTGCCGGTTAGTGCTAAGTGTGTGGTGTGTGACCGAAACTGTGGCAGCGTCCGCCGACTACAGGACTGGCGGTGCCTCTGGTGTAAAGCCATCGTACGTCGCCTTCCTGCCCACTCTGTAAAACCGATTACAGTGCTGTATATCACCCACACCCACAATATTGCATCATACACACTTCACTCTGTAACCATAACAACTAGAAATACCACATAAACACCCAGAGTTTACAGGAAATAATATGACATCATATTTATACAGGTGTGTTTTACTTTGTGTAACCAGTGTGTCTCCATCTGTTACACCGATGGGTATTCGGCTGTCTGTGAGTAGCTATTAATGTATCTCTCTATACATTCCCTGTGTGTAGGTGCATAATAGCTGTAAGGAGCAGTTGGGAAAGGTTTGTCCTCTGGGTCAATGTAAGGTCTCCATCATTCCACCCACTGCACTCAACAGCATCGACTCTGACGGTAAGGGTTGCCCTGGCAACTGCATCAGCTTAGCCATCTCCATAACGCATTGTCATATGCTTTTTGTTGCAAATGACATTATTTAGATCAAACAATATTTTTCAAAAATGTGCTGTTCTTTTTAACTTTCTATTTTTTCAAAAAATCCTTAATTAAATGAAATTAAATATATCACGGTTTCCACAAAACATTAAGTAGCACAAAATTAAATATAATAAAATATAAAACAGTAACTTTAAATTGTAATATTTCACAATTTTACTGTTTTTACTGTATTTTTGACCAAATAAATGCAGCTTTTGTGACTTCTTTCAAAAACATAAAAACATCTTACAGAACTCAAACTTTTGCATACTGCTTTTGCATAACATGGGCTGCTTTCGAAATCGCATACATTGAATCTTGAGTAGGTACTTATTTTGAACAAGTGATTACTTCATGACCACTAAAAAAGTAAGTTCTTTTGCCCTTATCACGTGACCTACCGGTGTCAGTTGCGTCGCTTCACTGCCATTCATAAATCCTCTCCTGTGGCCTCATGGGATAGTAAAGTGTCCATCGTATGCACACTTCAGAATCTCGTCGGAAAAAGTAGGTCATCTGGGTACTTTTCGCCTACTCTTGTGAATTCGGACATGCTTTTTTTTAATACTATATAGTTGGAAAGTATGCGATTTTGGATGCAGTGAAAGTCATTCTTGATGTTAGTTATGTTCTTAAAGAGACAGTGGTTAAAGATGGTTACATTTCAAAACATGACACCCCTCCCAAGTTCTTTTCCTCTCCTCTCCTTCTCTTATTCCCACTCCCTCTCCCCCCTCTCCTATCCCTCCATTGTCCTTCTTCATTATCCCTTGCTCACTGCAGGCTTCTGGAAGGCCACCATTCCATCCTGCTCGAGTCCTCTACTGGTGCTGGTGAACAGTAAGAGTGGTGACAACCAGGGCGTCAAGTTCCTGCGCAGGTTTAGGCAGCTTCTGAACCCTGCGCAGGTCTTTGACCTCATGAACGGTGGCCCACAGCTGGGGTAAGATCAATGTCTGCTGATAACATGCTGCAATATCAATTAAAAGACTTTGTAAGGCAGTTAAACTGTCTTCACAGTAGCTTAGCTTTTAAAACAACCCAACATTTTTATATAATAGCTGTAACATTCTTAGTGCGTCACATGATGTACTTTTAATCTTAGTGCAGCTTTTAATAGTATTCTGTTTTGTTGGCAAAGTGAATTTGCCCTCTGGACCATATTTGTTGTGTTAAATTTTTGTTTATGTGTACAGGCTTCGTCTCTTCCAGAAGTTTGAGACCTTTCGTATTCTAGTGTGTGGTGGAGATGGGAGCGTGGGCTGGGTTCTTTCAGAACTGGACAAACTCAGTCTGCACAAACAGGTCAGAATAACCAGAATAAAGTTCTTACATTTTAATGAAAGATTATGAAAACGTGCACTTGGGGTGTGCAGCGGTGTCATATCTGTATCTGTATTTGTAACAATCTTAAAAATTATTTGTATCTGTATTCGGATAAATCCGGAAGTGGGCTGGGTTTTAACTGGAAGTTTGTGAAATTAACATGAGAAGCTCGTTTTAAATGTAATTCTGTTTCCTTAGTTTTCATTTAACAAATGCCTTGTATAACTCATAAAATTATTATTATTTGTATTATTATTATAAATATAACATTTATTGAAATATCATGTAGTTAAAACAATAAAACTAAATATTAAATAAAAGGGGGAAAATCTTTATTTATTTACTTTTTTATTTAATCATCCACAACCTCAAATAATAGGATATAAAATAGATGATTATAGAACATGAAAGAAAATACTCAATAGTTGAAAATTGCTAAAAAAACTTTTACTATCCATACAAATTCAAACCTGAACAAATTATAAAGTATATGTAAATGTTTGCCTTCTCCGTGAGAGAGTGAGACAGATAAACATATCATATTGTACAAGGTTTAAAACATTTAAATAAACATATCCAGTAGTAGAAAATGTGTATTTTGTAGTATCTTAGTTGATATTACTCTTGTCAAAGCTCTGATTTCTAAGAGACACTCAGAGTGTCGCAGCTATTTGATTTGTGATCACGCTGTCCTTATTTCATTCATAAAGTTTACACTTATTTGTGTATCATATCGTACCTTGTTGTAGGTTTAAAACATTTAAATAGACTCAGGGTATCCATTAAAAAGCATTAAAAGTCATTAAATTAATTTTGCGAAAATTAAGGCCTTAAATGGCATTTAAAAGGCATTAAATTTTTTAGATAGTTTTGAAGAAAAATAATACTACTAGTTTATTTTGAATAAAGCCTAAATAATTAATAACTTTGATTTGCTGTCGCAAAATATGTGCATTGGTGTGATACGCACACGGAACCAGTTTGGTAATTGCCTCCGGCCGGTGCAAAATTGCTGTAACGCCGGTTTGGACAGCGGCGGGCTGGGACCTGTAGACAGAAGGCTGCATCAGTGTTGCCAACTTAGCGCCTTTTCAGACCCCTTTTGCGACTTTTTTCTAAGAAAGCGCGTTGTGACGAATATAGCGACTTGTTAACCTGATCTAGCTTCCGAGACCCGCTGGTACTACCGCACGAGCGCGAGATTTTGCTTTCCTGTCGCAGGCGCACCTCTCTGGTTCAGCAGCGCATTCAGTTGAGGATGTGCGCTCTGTCAGAGAACGAATAAAATAGATACTATTGCTTCTAACCTGAGTGTACATATAGCCAAAATCACAGCAAATGTCTTTATCTTATGTGTATGGTGATTTTGTCAGACAACGTCTCGACTATAAATCTGGATTTTAGTGCTGTTATAACATGTCAGGGCTCGAACTTTACTTTCCCGACCGGACAAGGACCTGATTAAAACGTCAATACCAAAAAACAAAAAACAGCAACTTGGGAATTACCAAAACGCGAGAATGACTGATTTTACTACATTTAGTGTAAGTGGCGATCGATAGTGGATAATAATAGTCTGTATAATGTACTGACGGTAACAAGGTTGCGCTGTTGAGACTCGCGCAGCATCTGGAGGAGAAATGGAAACATGAGCGAAGCACACACAAAAAGAAATTCCGTTAAACATACTGCGGTAAAAATTCAAAATGTAGAGCTTTTATAACTTGATACAGGTAAGCAAAACCAGACAACCAAGAATGCTGTTTTCATTACTGAATGATTCAGCGTTTTGAACGAATCGGCTGAGTCAAAGATTCATTGACCCATTCATAAACAACTGTCTCATTCTTGGATGAATCAGCCATTTGAATGAATCGTGAATGAATCAATGACCCACTCATTAAGACGGTTACTTGCTGCCACCTACTGGTTGTTTAGTTTCATTTTTAAAAGTATTATTTCCCCCCCAACATTTCATATTTGTATTTTCAAACAATATTTAAAACAATCCCATAACATTATTTAATGCAGTTGTAATCAATCAAAAATATGCAGATTTATATATGTCAAAGCTGCAATATTCTGAAAGGATATTGCTTCAGAACAAATTTATATTTCCACCACAAAAAAAACTTTTACTCGTACAAGTGAATGGCCGATTTACGTGTGTCCACATGACAAGGCTTAATGTCGAGCCCTGTATGTAATCTTAATGGGCCGCGTTTCAGTCACCATTTCATATTGTCTGACAACAAAAACAGAAAAAATATATAGATGAAACAATTTTATTAGGAATTTGGCTGTATTAAAATATATTATGTGAGCAAAAGGGTAGCAGCAGAAGGCAAACAAATGTAAAGGGCTGACACTTGGCAGAATGCGAATACAACAATGACATGATGAATTTTCTAATTGCCTTATGTCGTCATCTATCAACATTTAGCGGCATATATATATATATATATATATATATATATATATATATATATGGCATTAAAAAATTGCCATTTAAAAGCATTAAATTAGATTTGATGAAACCTGTAGAAACTCTGCAGACTTATCAAATAGTAGAAAATGTGTATGATATAGTATTTTAAGTGATATTACTCTTGACAAAGCTCGCAGCAATCTGATTTGCGCTCGGGTTCGCATACAGTTTACTCTCTTCTTTTTCTTTTTTTCTGAAAGTAATTAGTATTTTTATTCATCAAGGATACATTAAATTAACAAAAGTGACATTAAAGACATTTATAATGTTACAAAAGATCTCAAATAAATGCTTCTATTCATTAAAGAATCCTGAAAAAATGATCAGAGACTTAAAAACTCTTGAACGGTATTGTACATAGGGTCCATTTTTATTTTGTGTAATCTTTAGCTCTTGAAGTAGCCAGAAGTACACTCTTATTGTGTTGTGTTGTGTTGTGTTGTGTAACAGTGCCAGCTGGGCGTGTTACCGCTGGGCACAGGAAATGACCTAGCGCGTGTCCTGGGATGGGGAGGACTCTGTGATGATGATGCTCAGCTGCTGCAGATACTGGAGAAACTGGAGAGAGCTACAACCAAGATGCTGGACAGGTGAGAGACAAAGAGAAAGAAGGAGAATGAGTGGATGAATGACTCTCATCAAACTCATCTCTCTGTTCCTGAATGTGTGTGTCCCAGATGGAGTGTGATGACCTATGAAGTGCCCACCAAACAGACTCCAGCAATTGTAAAGGAGGAGGACCCATTAGACTCCCCCCTACAGGTGACCTTCAAATGCATAAACACATAAGTAATATTACAAAATGAACATCATTTTTTTTTAATCCATAGCTAATGTGAATACTCATCCCCTTTTAAGACGTTACAGTACACTACCATGCAAAAGCATGGGGTCAGGAATACTTTTATTCAGCAACGATGCATTGTATTGATCAAAAGTAGCAAAAAAATAAAGAATCCAGAAAAAAGTGCATCAAGGTTTCCACAAAAATATTAAGCAGCACAACCGTTTCAACATTGATAATAATAAAAAATATTTGTTAAGCATTTTTTAAGAGTTGAAAGAACTGTTTTTACTGTATTTTTGTGATACTTCTTTAAAAACAATAATAAAAAATCTTACTAACCCCAAATCAAAGTGTAAACTGTGTTTAAATGAGATTTTCCACATTAAAATGATGTTTTTGAAATCCAGATTACACAATATGCTGATTCTGTTGCCACTCACTTGACCAAAATCCTGGACTCTGACAAACACAGTGATGTTATATCATCTGCTAAGTGAGTAAACAGTTGGTTTGTGTTTATGAATTAGGGTTAGGGTTATGTTTATAGTATATGAATATAATTTTTTAAACATCCTTTTGAACCTCTACATTTTGTCTTCCTATCTCTTTCATTCACAGGTTTCTTTGTGGGACAGTTAATGATTTTGTGACTGAGGTCGGCAAAGCTTATGAACGGGCCACGGAGAATAAAGAGGAGGCTGATGCTATGGCAAAAAAGGTAAAGCAGGAGACTTGTGAGGTTTTTTTTTTTCTTCTTCTTATTGTGAGCAAACGGTTAAATGATGAGTCAAAAGAACATGTGAATGGTTAAATAGACAAATGAAGAGTTAAAAGTCAATTAATAAGCCAAAGGAACAATCAAAAGTTAAGTAAAATTAACAAACAATGAGCCAAATGAAGAGTCAAATAATGAACGAATTAACAGTCAAAAGATTAAATGAATAGCTAAACAAACAGTCAAACAAACAGTTAAATGAAGAGTCAGATGAAGAGTTAAATGTGTTTGGTTTTTATAAACTCAGCAGAAACCAAGAAAACTGTTTTGATTTGTTCTTGTGTGTCTATCTCAGTGTGCCATGTTGAACGAGAAGTTGGACTCTTTGGTTAAGGCTCTCAGCGAAGACGCCAATGCCCAGCTGGTACCAGCTGGGTCCATCTCACCAGATGAGAGCGACGCTGATCATTCCAGACCCTTCAGATCAAGAGAGCAGCTGATGCTGAGGGCCAACAGCCTAAAGAAAGCACTCCGACAAATCATAGATCAGGCAGAAAAAGGTAATTCCTCACCATATAGGAGTGCATTCTTCTGTGGAAGTGGAAAGTCATTGTATTTTGGGCCAGTGTTAGAAAATATAGAATAAACATCAAAGAGAACATCATTCAAGCATTGTAGAGTACTGTAAGGCTAAACTTCTGTACTTCGTGAAGATAATTGTGAGATAACATGTTCAAAACATGCCCAGAGAGAAAAACACAAAAAGGCTTCAGTGAATAACATTTTACCTCTTACTTTCTACTGTGTTTACCGTGATTGCATTTAAATAAGGTAAAACTAAGATCTGTGGCTTGAAAATGTACAGGAAAGTACACAGAATGTTATAGTGGCTTCTGGGACACTTTACCCAATATTTAATTAGATTGCTGTTGATTGCTCTCTCTCTCAGTGGTGGATGAGCAGAACAGACACACCCAGGTACAGAGAATGTCCTCCTGCTCATCAATCAAAAGAGGCAGCAGTGAGGACCTCAAAGAGGCGGAGCCACGTGAGTGACAAAATCAGTTCATGAATATTCATAAATGTTGCCTAGTAATTGGATCCTCAGTCTTCTCAAGATTTTCCTCTGCTGTAGCTCATTCAAATATTGGCATTTTGATATATGAAAGATGTTCTTAACACAATTGCAAACCTTTACAAGAATGAAAATTGCAGATGGCCTGAGGATCATTAAAACAACCACCAAAGTCCCTGAATTAAAACCCCACGGTTAAAGGATCATTACTCATTTTGTGAATATGAAGGTCAGCTGTAGAAATTCAGACTAAAGAGCATTCCAAATACAGAAGACATAAAATTATATGTTTAAATTGGGAGGATACAAAAATAACTATATGTTTGTATGCCCCGGAAATTACATCATGCAACCCAGACACTGTCTAGAAAAGGTCGTCCCTCAGAACTGTCTGTGTAAGCAGGGAGAGGTGAAAAAAGAAAAGGCCAAGGATCACTTGAAGGAGCAACATCAACTATATCAACATGCGTAACACTGCATTAGCTCACATAAAGGGCAGCACTAAACAACCCATTTTGCATAAAGAACTGTTGTATTTTTAACTTATATTTTGATTTACATTAAAAAAAAAAATAAATCTTTTTTATGTAGTATTTCTTAATATAAATCATTGTCACATGAATGCATGAAATGAATCACATGAAATGAGTAGTCTAAAAAAGAAAATTTAACAAAAAAAAAAAACTTTTACAGATGCTGGTTTTACTAAATCTCTTGTCTGTGTTACTGAACAAATGTGTGTAATCAATTGAGCTTACTTTAATTTGAGTTCTTTCAAAGAAAATAACTTTAGCTTTAATTGACAAGTATTTGTTCAGTCAACTGGAAAAGAGTTTTTAAGCTCGAAATTCACATGCAAACTACTCAAATACTTTGTGTAGTACTATAGACTGTAAGAGATTTGTATGTGTTAATTAATGTGTGTTTAATTGGTTTTACTCAAATCAGTTACGTAAGATGTTACACAAGTGTTTGAGTAGATTTTATAGAAATTAGAGTTTTTACATTTTTTCTTTTTAGTAGTCTCATGAAATTTACAGTTCACAGTATTCATTTAGAAGCTTTTTTTTTTTCAGAACAGTTTGCTACACAGTTTTTATTATTGTACTATTGCTATTGAAGTTTTTGTAGTGATTCTAGGTTTTTTCTTATGGCTGAATTTTGCACTTCTCACTCTTCTATTCCTTCATTTCAATGACAGGTCAAAACACATTGAGTCCAACCACTACAACGCCTATTTTACTGGAGAAGTCAGAGAGCTTCGGCACTGTGCTTTTCTCTGAAGAGTCTGTGTAAGACTATGCAAACACTCACAACAGAGCTCTTATCTTTCTCCAGAGTAGTGCAGTAATAACATCTTAGGCTCCAGTAGTTCTAAAACCATGTTGACAGTGTAATATCCCACAGTGTTTGCTATTCCACTCACCGACACACTAGTCCATCACAGTCTCAGTGGTACGGTGTACATTTTAGGACATCCTCAGACCTTAGTCATACAACGAAAAGGGGTCATGCCTCAGACTAAAAGGCTTTAGTCATTGGACAAACCGGCATTGCGCCTCAGACTGAAAGGCTTCAGGTCTCAGGAAAAATGACGTCAGGTGTCAGGTCTCGTACAATTAGGCATCAGACGAAACAGCCTCAGAATAAAAGGCATCAGACGAAATGGACTCAGAAAAAAAGGCATCAGTCTAAAAGGCATCAGTTTTTTTTTTTTTTTTTTTTTTTGTATAACTTTCTATTGGCTTTTATCCCATCATAATGCCATCTTCAGTTGTATTTTTCTTTCTCCCGCTTTTTTATATTTAACTGTAACTATTCCCAAATCGAAGTAAGGTGTGTGTGCGTGCATGTTAATTATGTAGAATCTATCTATTGATGGTATTCATGTAGGCTATTTATTCGAGCATTAAAAACGAATGAAAAAAGCGGGGGGGGGGGGGGGGGGGGGGTATATTTTATTCTTACAGCTTTAATGAAATATTACACTGGTTAGGTTCTATACAGTAAAGAACATGGCGATTTTCACATTGGTCTGCAGAAAAACAGCAATTAACTGAATTAAAATATAATTAACTCTCTGACAGTAGGTGGCACTGAACAGCAGAAATAAAGTCGTTCCTTGGTAACCTCTGTACACAAAGCAGCTGGTCTAGTAGCTCGAAAGATTTTTTACTTCCCTTAGGAAAATTAATCATGGTTTTACTAGAAATAAAACAAAAAAACATGGTAATTGTAGTTAACTATGGTAACCACAAATTAATCATGGTTTTGCTACACTATAGTTTATGGTACTTGTAGTAAAACTATTGTTATACAAATAGTATTAATCTGACAAAAAAATCATAGTTACCTCACTTTTACTATAATAAAACCATAGTTAATTTTCGTAAGTGTTCACGATAGTTTGCAATGCAAGCTAGTTGCAATGTGTTGTTTAGCTAACTTTTTATACATGCAAATAAAACTAGCGAATAATATAAATTACAAAATAATCTCAGTGGGATATGTTTTATACAACTTAGTGTAACATTTAACAGTTAGAAACTGCGTGCATGTGGTGTCACATTGAGCAATTCGCTTCCTGATGCCTTTATGTCCGAGTCAGTTTCGTCTGATGCCTAATTGTACGAGACCTTACACCTGATGTCATTTTTCCTGAGACCTGAAGCCTTTCAGTCTGAGGCGCAATGCCGGTTTGTCCAGTGACTGAATCCTTTTAGTCTGAGGCATGATGCCTTTTCATTGTATGACTGAGATCTGAGGATGTCCTAAAATGTACAGTGGACATAAATCTTTTTTCATATAGTCCATACATAGTTCTTCAGTAGACACCTTTCTATCTATAGGCTATAGGGCTCATGTCTACAATGTTAGCATTATTTACATAATTATATAGCTGAAAAGAGCTGTTCTAGATTAGCTGAAAATTTTTACATTTTTAGTTTTTTTTTTTAAGACGTTTCTTATGCTCACCAAGGCTGCACTCCTCATATCCATCACTATAAGATACAGTTGCTTGTGTGACATTGCAACAGTTTCATCTATAAATGAATAAATTTTCATTTGAATGATGTATGATGAATACATCCACCTTTCCTGTTTATTTAGCACTCCAAAAAACTTTTTTATTCAGAAGTCAGTCCTTTTGTGACTCAGCTTACACAATTCATCATGCTTGTCTCTCTGTTCCACAGGCAGTGCACAGAAAAGTGTGTGATGAATAACTATTTTGGCATCGGGCTGGATGCCAAAATATCTTTGGAGTTCAATAACAAGAGAGATGAGCACCCCAAAAAGTGCAGGTTAGAGAGAAGAAATGTTTGAGAATTGCTGAATACAATTCAATAAATCCATGTAAAAATGCCTTGCAGAGGCATTGGTATTACTAGTTACAGTTTTGCTTTTATTGTTAATTTTTATTCAAGAAACTTGTTTTGTTTGTTGTTGTTGTTCTTTTTTTTTGTTTTTTTTGTGATAATGCTGTTTATATAATGCTGACTAAAACGGTGAAATCTTTTTTTTTTTTTTTTTTTTTTAATTACAGTAGTCGCACTAAAAACATGATGTGGTATGGAGTGCTAGGGACCAAAGAACTGGTGCAGAAGACCTATAAGAACCTGGAACAAAGAGTCCAGTTGGAGGTACGAACGTGTTGGACAGACAGAGAGAAAGGGAATGCATGATGTTGACATTTGGGCTGAATGCATTTCTCCCTTTTCTGACCTTTAATGGGAAGAGGAAGTAGTCTTTGTAGCATTTACTTCACTTCACATACTATGAATGATGCTCTGCCACTGTGTGTTTATGTGTAGATGTTTTTTTCACCTGTGTAAGTGGTCATATTTTCATGTTTCAAATGTTCTGAGAAGCTATACAGTACATCATGTAACACTCCCTGTCTGTCTCTCTGTCCCTCTCTCTTTTTGTGTGCAGTGTGATGGAGTGCCCATGTCCTTGCCGAGTCTTCAGGGTCTTGCTGTTTTGAACATCCCAAGCTATGCAGGAGGCATTAATTTCTGGGGTGGCACCAAAGAGGACAATGTGAGTCCATCAGTGCAACCGAATTTCAGTTTAGAACTTATAACTTTACTTTCCGGAGGGCAGTTCAGTTCAACAAAGTGAAAAATCAGAGTTAAACAAATGAATCTGTGCCATTCATTTGTCTTCAGTGCATCTTTTTAATGTTCTGAGCTGCCAATAAACAATGGCTCCTGGCCAGACTTTCTTCCTGCAAATATGACTTTCAAAATGCATCAACCACATTTACAACCACTCATCAATCCATCAACATCCTTTCATCATTTTTCAAGAATAAATTGTCAGTGTGACAGAGTGCATTGTGACGTATAAACAGGAATCAATATGAAACAGGTTTGGGGAATAAATGGTGGAAAATAGAAAAAGATGGGAGCCTATAGAACAGTGAAAATGCAATAAGTATGATAATATACAGTACACTGAAGTCTAGTAAATAGATAAATTGTAAATTGTACACATATTACAGAGGATAACCATCCTACCTGGAGTGATCCTGTTTGTGCCTTCTGATCTCTAACTTACATCACTGTAACAGATTCTTTCCTGTAAAGTGTATTTGTCTAGTAAAGTCATAATATAATTTCCCAGCAAGAGTCAGAGTGTGCACATAAGACATCTGGTCCTTCCTGTGTTTCATGTAGTTTAAGTTGCTTATCTTAAAACATATAGATTAAGATAGATAGATATAGACTTGTGTAAATAAAGTATAGTTCAGATGATGAGAATGTGGTTCAGCGGTGGACATTTTGAAATTTTGTATGCCGTTGTATTTGTGTAGAATTTTGGAGCCCCATCGTTTGATGATAAGAAGCTAGAAGTGGTAGCTGTTTTCGGCAGTATGCAGATGGCCATGTCTCGAGTCATCAACCTACAGCATCACCGCATCGCCCAGGTCTGAACACCAGGACACAATGCAGAATTTAACAATTATCTTTCCTTCAGTACATGGGTTGGATATGAATTAAATTCAACTACACCCTAACTGGAATTTGAATAAGAGTGACAAGATGAGAAATTTACTGAATTGCAATTCAAAGAAATTCAGAAGTCACACAACAGAGGAAACAAATTTTGTCCAAAACAAATTTTTGACAACACAATGATTGCATCAGTAATTTTGACTAATTATGCTTAATTTACTCAATTTTGAAGAGATTAGAGTAAATTAGAGCATTCTGGGAAAAGTGTTATTCCACCGTGCTAAAATGAAACTTAATTTATTAAACAAATTTATTTAACAGTGTGTTTTAAAACCTTTATTTATTTAAAAGTGTAGGGTAGGTGAATTTTTAAATATTGATTATTAATGTCATCTAATGTATATGAGAACATGTTTATGGGTAATTTATGATAAATCATTTAATAAAATGCATCATCTGGTAATTTAATTCAGATGTGCTTTGACACTGGCTGTTTCCTCAGTGTCGGCAGGTAAAGATCACCATCCTAGGTGATGAAGGCGTACCTGTGCAGGTGGATGGTGAAGCCTGGATTCAGCCTCCTGGCATGGTCCAAATCGTCCACAAGAACCGAGCCCAGATGCTCACCAGAGATCGGGTCAGTGTGTGTTCGTTCATCTTTTTTTCTCTTCTTTCTGAACAGACCAGCATTGCTAGTCACCCCTATGTGTTGCGTGATCCTTTTCACTTTGTGGGATACTGGTGATTTCCTGTCCCCATTAAACTAACCTAACCAGCAAATCCTCCTATGTCAGTTTCACCAGAAAAACAAGCTTTATCAGCTTAGTTTTGCAGATAAACGTACATATACTATCATTAAAAAGTATGGGGTTGGTGGTAACATTTTTTAAAAGTTTTTGAAAGAAGTCTCTTATGTTCACCAAGGCTGCATTTATTTGTATATTAATGTTTATATATTAATTCATATATTTTAAATTGTAATTTATTCCTGTGATGGCAAAGCTACATTTTATTAGCTGTGTTTACATGGAACCTTGATCGGATTAAAAACTGAACCTGGAAAAGTCTGCAATGACGTTGAAATTTCATAATGACGTATGACACATGGAACTAGCTGTTGTTGTTGAATAAAGTGTCATAAATGACTGTCATGTCATTCTAAAATTCTCCTTCCACTCATTATCTGTGAAGTGCTGCAGGACAGTCCTTGCTTCAGACTCGCATCCACAGACGCCTTGTTTTGGGGTTGGGAGGGGGTGTTTTTTCTGCTTGCATGACACAAAGCTTTATGTGTTCATCAACCTGAAACAGATAAATATTAAGTCTGCTTTTTAAAACAAAGAAAAGGAGGGTGGTTAGTTTGCGACAACAGCGGAAAACTCTGTATATTTTTCCAGTGTGCGCATGTCAGAAGATAAAATCCATGCACAAAAAATAAAAAAAAACACACACATCAACCCGATCACATTATTTAGTGTTCATGTAAACAGTATGCTCGGATTCAAACAAAAAGTGTGCATGTAAACATAGCTAGTGTCACATGATCCTTAAGAAATCATTCTAATATGCTAATTTAGAGCTCAAGAAACATTTCTAATTGTTATCAATGACAGAGACTAGTAACTAGACCATTGTACCCATCCCCCCCTAAAAACTTCTGCCCCAAACTTTAGTGTAGATGCTCTGCATTATATGTTGATGCCAACATTCATTGTATGTTGCTGTTACACTAGGCGTTCGAGAGCACGCTGAAATCGTGGGAAGACAAGCGGAAAGGAGACAGCCGCCCGGCCCGGCCCCGACTGAACTCCCAGCAGTCCATGGAGTATCTGACGGAGGAGGAATGTGCACAGGTCCAGCAGCTTGGCTTAGTGGCCGACTCACTCATCTATAGGTGTGTCTGTGTGTGCCTGTATGAAGAGTCTATAACACTTGCACAAAAATAGTTTGTAACCCAACAGGAATGTCACACCAGAGTGGATATCAATGCATACAAATGTGAGAAACTCTTTGTGGGCTATTAAAGAAATTAACCATTTTACCTTGAAACCACACCCATTACTGTTACTTCTAATGCTTAGAAATGTGACACTTCCTTGTATTGATTCACAAGTAATTGTATATTCACAATTACATTTAAAACCATGTATTAAGGGCTTATATGGAGAGGAAATGTGTGTTATGCTGCTACTGCTGAATGTGTGGTTATCATGTTTTGTAGGATCCGGGAGGTGGCAAAGACTCATAAGGTGGTGGAGCAGGAATTAGCTCATTCTGTCAATGCCAGTGCTGCAGTCCTGAGTGAAGCTTTCCCCTCCAAACCCTCCAGCCCCGAGGTGACCAAAACACACTTGCTAAAACTTTTGTTAACTTTTGAGACTAATATATTTAACAACTTCATTTAACACAGTTAACAAATGTATTCATCCCATTTGCTTCATTCTGTTTGTATGGCAGAATTAAATTATCTAAGTTCAACATTTTTGATAAATCACCTGCAGGCAATGGAAAATACACAGTAGGGATGCAATACCAAGCTCATGTACTTGTACTCCTACTCGTAAAAATACCCTGATACCAAAGACCGATACCTCGTGTGACGTAACTGACAGAATTTTCCGTGCACAGAGACACCGGCAGCAGCAGCAGAAACAATGTCAGCCTCAGGGGTGTGGGAAATACTTAAAAATTAATGATGACAACCCACACATTGCAAACTGCAAGCTTTCAATCACAATTCGTTATTGATTAGTGAATGCGGGATAGGCGGAATCGCGCTGAATGACACAGACCAGAAGCGCTCTCTCTCGCGTGCGTGCTCTCTCTTTCTTGCGCGCGATCCTAGTTCTCCTCACGCTTGAATGGTCAAATGCACACAGAGTTGTCAAAATGTCCATCGTGTGGAGTATCTCACATAAATACAGTCGGTTATGGCTTAAGTGGACGTAAACATTTGGGTGAAAACAGTATATATGTCAGTATCCATGGATTCGGTCTTAAAGGGACTGTAGCCTATATTTGTCATTAATGTTAATAAAACAACAAAAGATGTTAAATAAATGTATACATGGTAAATAAACCTACTGTATCTGAAAAACAAGTTTATTTAATTTGTATCTCTATAGTATTTGTTGTATTGTTCGTAATTTGTTTGGAAATTTCTTTTTATATAACAACAATTATATATATTAGTAATTATGCCCTTTGAAGGTTATTGGACACTGTGAAATTTTTGTTCTTTAAGTTTGTGACAAGCACATAAAAATGATTACATTTTTTCATTAGAGTAATAATAAAGAAGCTGTCCTACATTCATTAGTGTCACTGTGTTGTGCTTGGAAAACTGCAACAACACCAAAAAAGAGAGAGAGAGAGAGAGAGAGAGAGAGAAATTAATAAATGTATAGGCATAGACATAGGCATCGGTATCGGCGAGTACCAGAAAAAAAGTATCGGTACTCGTACTCAGTCCTTAAAAAACGGTATTGGTACATCCCTAATACACAGTAGATGGGAATAATGTTTCTAAAAAATAAGTCAGTGTTAAATGAATGCAAAACATTTTGTAATATAATGTTCAAAAGTTTGGGCTCAGTAGGATTTTTTTTTTTTTTTTGAGAGTAAATAAAAGCAGCCTTAGTGAACATAAGACACTTCTTTCAACAACATTAAAATTGACCCCAAACTTTCGAACGGTATGATATACAGTATACAGTAAGGTCCAGATGTCTTAAATGCTTAAACGACGGCAGCACTTGAGTTCTGTGGAAAAAAAACCTGAGGATCCTGTTCTCCAGCCTGATTTGAGAATGATCTAAAGAGCATCTTAAGCTTCAGTGGAAACAAGGAAGCAATTACAGAGAATTTAATGTCACAAATGTGCTTTAAAAAAAAAAAAAAAAAAAAAAAAAAAAAAAAAAAACATTTTTATTTGGCAGGTTTAAATATATTTTCAGTGTGAAGCCCTCTGTATTCATAGTTCATATCAGTGAGTGAAACGATGAGGATCAGTTCAGCCAAGCTCTGCTTTAAATGTTAACAAGTGCACCTTTCAGTCTCCAGGAGGAATGATAGCAGGTCCTTCCTTCCTGCGGTGGCTTTCAGCATGTTCTCATTGAGCTGCTCATGCTGTTCTCCACAGGACCTCAATTGACCAGCGAATAGAAGAATAACTTTGTGTTAATCACTGAACAGCAAGAGTCTATCAGAAAGTCAAACTAAACTTGAGGTGTGATTGTGTGTTTGTTTCTCTGCAGGTTTTGAGTCGCAGTACTGCTGTAGACATTGTCAACAGCAGTAAAGTTCTCCAGCAAGAGACCAAGATGCTGCTGGAGGGAAAACTGCTGGTGAGTGGCTTCACTGTCTCTCTCTCTCACTTTCTTTGGCCCGTTCTTGTACAGAAGTAATGCTGTATGAAATACGATAAAGACATTTTCTGTGTATATGTGTGTATGTAGCAGTTGGAGTCTTCTCAAAAAGAGGAGCTTCTTTCCACAGTGGACAGTCTCAGCGCTGAGTTACACAAGCTGGAGGACATTCACTGGATCTGTCCCAGCATGCACTGCTCTGAGGAGGTTTGTCCTACTCCACATTTATGCCGTTATAGTCTCAGTGCTTAAATTTGAGTGTGACCCTTTGGAGTTTCATTTTCGTTTGCATTACTTTTTCTATAGGGCATGGATTTACTTTGGATTCCGAAAGTAAAAAATACATTAATTTTCTCCAAAGAGAAGTTGTTTGTATGAATGTGATTATATGGTGTGATTTCAACTTAAATCCCACTGCTAAATTCCTGATGGAGTATTACTTCTAGTAGTACTACTACTCCATCAGGCTTCTAGTCAATAGTTACACTACTGTTCATAGGTTTGGCTTCAGAAAGATTGTTTAATGTTGGTTGAAATAAGTCTCTTATTCTCACCAAGGCTGAATTAATTTAATCAAAAATATAGTAAAAACAGCAATATTGTGAAATATTATTCTAATTGAATACAACTGTTCTCAATTTAATATATTTTCAAATTCCTGTAATGGCAAAGCTGAATTTTTAGCATCATTACTCCAGTCTTCAGTGTTACCTGATCCTTCAGAAATCATTTTAATATGCTGATTTGCTGCTAAAGAAACATTCAATGTCAACATTATCAATGTTGAATACAGTTGTGCTGCTTAATATTTTTGTGGAAACCGTGATACATTTTTTTCAGGATTTTTCATGAGTAGAAAGTTCAAAAGAAAAGCATTTATTTGAATTAGAAATCTTTTGTAACATTACTTATGACAGCATCTTTGCTGAATAAAAGTTTTTTTTTTTTTTTTTAAATTACCCCAAACTTTTGAACAGTAGTTTTATATGATACATCATATAAAACATCAGTTTTATATCATATCATCTTAAATGTTATCATTCAGATGTTGTTTCCTTGTCTTTCTCATAGATCTAAACAAGATTACAGCATTATATTTTCTCCCTTTTGCATCAAGTGTTACTACTTGCAGGACTGGTTTCACAAACAGGGCTTAGATTTAATCTTTATGCCAGGATTAGTTTAATTAGGATATTTAAGTAGTTGTTATAAACGTGTCTTAGAAAAAAAACATTACTGATGTGCATCTTGAGACAAAACAATGGAACTGACATATTTTAAGATATGTCAGTGCAAGTTGCTTTCAGTTAAAACAGCTCAAACATGCATTTTAGTCTGGGACTAGGCTTAAGCCTTGTCTGTGAAACCGAGGGACAATGTGCTTTTTGCAGCGTTGAGCATTGTCACAATCACAGACATGCAACGGCCATTCAGAGGCGTTTAAAATGAGTCACTGCGCTGAAGAGGGTTTAGCACAAGCTCATGCAGAAGAATCGCTCTGAAATAATTAACAGCTTCAGGTTATACGGCAATCGTGTTCTGAATATAATCAATTCACAATTTGAATAAATGCTTTATTTTTCATGCTGCTAAATATGGTTTAAAACACAAGCTCCTTTTTTTTTTGCTCTTTTATCTTTGTAAACTTTGGTAATTCCAGCAACTAATTGGTATTGGTTATTATTTTTACCTTTACTTTTACTTTAATCTGCCTAATAACTTAACATTTAAAATAATGCTTTGCAAATCATTATATAATACCTTATTATTATCATATTAAATTAAAGGATGGCTCAATTTGCATCCACAGAAGTCTGGGCTAAAGGCCCGAATATTCGCTGACCCTAGAAGTGCCCCTGCTCTTTAGACTGCATTGCATTGCATATCATCCCTTCTCCTTGTTCTTGACTTCCTGTTCTTGGTTTCACTCTAGGACCCATCCCGTGTGTTTGTGAAAAGCAGTATGAAGCTGAAAATCATGCCCAAGGGCAAGAAGGAGAGAGAGAGGCTGCATAAGCAGAGGTCCAGCAGCTCTCTGTCAGGTAAGATACAAATTCACAAGCAGAAACACAGTATTAAACAGCCTCATAATCTCACCGTCATAGTGAATTATTGTCAGTAGACGGTCATATTCAGCTGCAGTGTAGTGTAATATGTGGCACGGCCATGTCATGCTAGTTGCTTAGCCTGATTGTGATCATTTCTAATTATCTCATAGAGTTTATCAACTATTCCTTGTGCCGTTTACAGATGGTTCAGATGCATAATTAATTAACTGCTCTTTTAAAATAAATAAATAAATAAATTAAATAAATGATCAAATTCAAATCACAACCTTATTCTTAATACATTTGTTTGCACCACTCAGGATCTTGGGATATCAAAGGCATGTATGATGTGGATCCTACAGGCAACTGAAGAGCTGAAGTGGTTTGTTGCATCTCAGCTGTGAGGACACACTCTGCCACGGGATGCTGCTTTACGCCCAGTGAGGGGGGGGGGTGTGAGACCACCTGTGCAGACACATGCCCCACCCCCATGTTTGTAAGCTTTTTTTGGAGGGGCGTGGCCCGGCACTGCATTACTGTGCTTCTGTTCCTTTTTTTTCTCTGCCTGCGGATGCTGTCATGGGAAATGCTCATCATCAGGGAGTAGGAAGTGGACCGTCCACCATCTCTGTTTTCAGCATCGCAACTCCCATGCATGACCAAATCCATTCTCTTTTTTTTCATCTTATTTTATTATCTACATTTTTCTTAGTATTCCAGCCGTCAGACACAAACTAGAAACTTTCTTCGCTCTCCAAAGGGAAAAAAAAGAACCCGTCCTGTCGCCACACGAACAACAAGAAAAGAACAAACTAAAACAAACAACTGTAATGAAATGAAGACAATTAAACATGCAAACAAAAAAAGGAACATCCTGATGAATGAATGTATGGTGGACCTGTATTATTCGTCAAACTGGCTGAATAGTTAATCTGCATCTAGTCTCTGTATCTATCAAAGACCGTCTCAGTTTCTGCATGCCTTTCATGCCCTTATGCAGGAAAAAGGTCTATTTTTTTCTTTTTACTCTCGGATCGTCAGCCAAGTCGTGATGGTGTATCACTAGTGTGTCAATTGAGCCGTTGTTCTAGAAGCTTCAGTGCCGTAACTCTTGTGCCAAGTGAGTAAATGGAGCGCAGTGGTTTAAAGTGAGCTGTTTCTTTACTTTTTTCTGCAGGGAAATCTTGTGAAAGAAAGTGATGCTGTATGTCGTACATTTCAAGATGTATTTTATCTCGCCTTGCACTTTAATATAGAAAACAGATGTTTAAAAGAGGCAAAGTAAAAAGGTTGTGTTTTGTTTTATCAAATGAAAACTGGTGTCCCATTCATGGAAAACCTATGAGATGTTACATATAAGACGGTATATAACCAAACTTATGAATGTTATTCAACTGTCGCCCCTTTTCAGGGGTCAGTCTGTATATGGAAACCCCGAGTTAAAGCAAAACTTGAACTTGACTAATATATATGGTTCTCAAGCAGTATTTATCAACACACTCCAATGGTACAGTGTAATATTTTTTTTCCATTAAAAGAAAATAATACACACGATACTGGACAAATTGTTTTCTTGATAGTTGTGAGCCAAAGTCTAACAGTGTTGCTCTGTAAAAAAGAAAAAGACTTTGCAAACGTTTTCTTGATTTGAAAGTTTGGTGGACAGTCGAGGTGCTGATTGTGCCCCTAAAAGCTGGAATGTATTTTGTTTTATTTTTATTATTGTTTTGCATGTCTTTGTTTCAAAGTTTCTCATCTGTGATGAATTGTTGCTGCGTGCTGTTCAGTTTTGATTGACATAGCAAACACATTACTTGACCATCTCCGCGTATCAGCACATCGATTATGACTGTGGCAATCAGGTACAAGTGGAAGGCAATGATTTTATGAACAGAACATTTATTTTTTAAGTTTTCTTTAAACAGAGAAAAGGAACCAAAACAGAAGAGATTGACTTTTTATTTGCTGGTATCAATCCTCTTCATTGTCAAGACTGCTGTTTACTTTTAAGATGTATTATTTATCCTTTTTATTTAAATATTTTTTGCCATATGGGTTGCAGTCAAGCTTCCATGGCCTTAGACCCTGACTGCAATCACCTACTTCAGGATTGTTGCTGTTGAATTTACACAAAAATAAAGTGTGGCCATTGCTGTTTGACTTGTTGCACTTTCTTCTCATGATTTCACAGAATACTTAATCTGAGAGGTGATGCTTTACCACTTTTTAGTTTTCAGTCCAATTCTGAACATACAATGCTTTGACAGTGCTAAAAATCTGCAGTGAATACACTACTGATCAAAGCTTTGGGTCTTTTTTTTTTGGAAGAGCATGTGTACCTGTTTTCAGAAAAGATCCTTTAAATTACACTGTTAAAAAAAATATATTTTCAAATAAATGTACTTGAACTTTCTATTTATCAACGAAAGCTAAAAAAAAAAACGCATTTTAAGATAAATTGCATTAAAGTACAAAACAGCTATTTTACATAAATTGTATTAAAGTACAAAACAGCTATTTTAAATTGTTTTCGATCAAATAAATGCAGCCTTGGTGAGCATGAGACTTCTTTCAAAACATTAACAAATCTTATCAACCCCAAACATTTGAACAGTAGTGTATACAGTATTTTCAAACTCTCTACGAAACTGCAAAACTGGAGAACAAGAGTTAAGACTTCTCTAATCTTTGATGACAACCACATACAATATATTTTAGCAAACAAAAACTGTGGAAAAACTAAACTAAAAAAACAAAACAAAAAAGGCAGCCCCACATTTGTATAAATCCCATGTGTTATTATAAACAAATTCATAACTTCAGAACTACATAACCATTGCACCGCAGAATAAATGTTCATTTTTCTGGAGGTACATCAGCAGGCTCTTCTAGCTCAGGGGGTCCATTATCTTCCTGTTTTTCTTTTTTCTCCTCACTCTCTTTCTTGTCCTCCTCATCATCTTCCCAGTCAGACTCACTGATGTCATCATCTGAGATGTACCAGTCGGGTTTGACGTCTTCCTGTTCGGTGTTGTTCGTGTCATTGGTGACCTCTGGCTCTGGTTTGTGTTTGGGATCCTCAAGTTTGCCCCAGGCTACAGCATCAGCCTTCCGCATGGTCACCTCAATTTTAGAGGGCACCATGTTCACAAAACTGCTCTTCACGTCAATCACCTAAGCAACAGAAGTGGACACAGATGTCTAATTGATTGCATTCGGGGATTAAAAATATATATATATATATACCTGTGTTGTTAATGTTAACAAACCAGGGTTCCTACACATTTTCCATTTCAAAATTCCATACTTTTCCATGCTTAAATTTCCAAACCTCTGTAGATTTTCAGACCATATTTAACAAATTATTCATACATGTGCCTACATTATGAGAAGAAAAATAAAATGAAAATTTGCACAAATACTTTTCCAGACCTGGAAATTACTATCAAATTCCACAGTTTACAAACTGTGTAGGAACCATGTAAAACTTTTTTTTTTTTTTTTCAAATGTTCATAAAAATAGATTTTTATTAAAATAAAATCTATTTTCAGACTTTTTCCAGATGAAATATTATATAAAAAGCTTAAACTAAATGAAAATTACTCATTTTGCTAACTGAAATCGAAAACTGCTAACTGAAATACATTTTTTTTTAACTATTTAGGAATACTAATAAAAACAAATAAAAATTACAAAAACACATAAAATTACTAAAAAAATTGAACTAAAATGAAAATTGAACATAAAAATAAAAGCTAATTCCAACTATTAATATAAGTATAAGTATTTTTTAAGTACTTTTGTAAAATTGTTTCTTATGCACAAAACTAAATAAAATGCATTTATTGCTTTTTGCTTCACTAGGATTTCAAGGCGATTTATCATTGCTAAATCATAACAGTTATTGTAGAGCAATCTTACCCCCCATAAGTGGATGTCCTTATGAAACACTTTGTCACCCTCAAACTGAATGTGGCATGTTAACTGCAGATCGATGGAAAAGACAAAAACATGTACTGATAGACAAAGACACACATTCATTCATAAAAAGTCATTGAATGCTAATGTTTTTAAGGGACAAGGTTACAGGTTCATTTGAACTCACCACTGTGCGGTTTGCCTCCACATAGGAATGCTCTGGACTGCAGTTCTTGGCGTAGATTGTGACCACAACCTGATTTCCAGTTTGGTGCCAATCATGCCGGCAAGCCACCTTCTTTTTGTCCTGCATACCAAACACAAATACAACATACAGATAGTTAATACATTTTTTTTTCAGAGAAGGTTAGTTGGTTGTTTCCTGTTTATACAGTGTGTCCATGTAAATAACTATCCATTGATCATAAAAGTTCTAAGCTCTTACCTGTTTGGGGATCCAGCAGTGTTTTCCTGTTGTGCAGCCCTTCTGATCCAGGAAGGCATTGAAGTCGGTGGTTTTAATGCAGCAACAGTTCCAGTATTTGTATCTATGAACAGCACATGTGAATTATCCTGCATTTCCCCTCTCATCTCATAAATACTGATAGTAAAAGCACTTTTGTGTGATTGCATCATGATCTCTTTTTGAAATGGACTGCACATGAGGATGAACTGCACATACAGGAACTGGGTACCATTTGTCTGTTTGAAGTCTACAACAGATAATTATAGCTAGAGGTTGAGTCATATTTCCAAATAAAGACTCAAATGCTGCATGTTTCTTACCCTTCATGGAAGACGGGGACTCCAGGATGATGTAAGCAAATCTCTGCATCAGTCTCTGGACCCTGGTAAGTCTGCACACACACACACACACACACACACACACACACACACACACACACACACACACACACACACACACAGAGCTGTTGAACAGCTATTCATAGTTAACACATGGGTGTATCTCACAATACACACTGAACAAAGACATTTCCACTCCAGAGAAACACTCACAGTAACTCAGCATATTTACAAAAGCAAAACTTTAAAGTGCTGATGCACTTAAATTCAGCTCTGTCTCATCCGTTTACTGCCTTCACGCCTGAAAATACACTCATTTTTCTACTCTTCAAATGGATAAATGAGAAGGAAGCTGTAATAGAGCTATAGGTGTTGTCTGTTTCAGTGGATACAGGAAAAAACAAACATTATTAACTAGTTTGAGAGAACCAGCATTATGTCATTAAAGGTACACTATGTAATTTTTGGTTTAAAATTAACAAAATTGAAATAATGAGTCAATACATCATCAATCCTTCTTCCACAACTTGTTTTTGTCTCACCCTGATTCACTATGGCAAGCCTATTCTAAGTGTTTATATTTTAGCCTTAGCAGGATGGTTTTCATGGGAAATTGCATACAGTCATTCGCCCGTGCATCTCGTCGTATCCGTAAATAGAGAAAAGTTGCTCCGACTACTTTGACGCGTGTGGGTGTGGCATAGGTTAGTTGTCAGTTAGCGAAAAAGGTTGACATGGAGCATGCTAAATCTGGAACCTCCAGGGAATCCCCCTTTAAAAAAATAAATAAAAAATTGCCAAACAGAGGAGAGTCTGCTGCCAAAAAGAGAATGTGAAAGGTCGTAATAAAACAAGAATCAACATTGGCTTGGCTTTTCGGAGATGGCGAGAACTGAGGGATTTGAAATGTTGCAAAAGCAGATGGTGTTTTTATTACTCAACAGGTGGGTAAGGTACTTTATTGAACAGATAAATTGCCATATGTAGCTCTCTAACAGAGTTCATTGTAAAGTATAATCTATTGTGAAGGGTAATTTCATTATGATTGTTGTAGGACTGTGCGGGAATTTATTTTTGAGGAAATACCTTGTCTATTAATGGGTATAGCTACAGTAACGTCTTCAGCTAGACAGTTTGAGATCCTTTCCATCTAAGCTGGTTATATCTCTTAAGGTAAATAGTGAATGTTTTATGAGCAGTAGCATAGCAACATTTATCCGCAGATCCAACAATGTTCTTCCGCAAAATGCATGCAGTTTTGTTTTTTAACCTTGCACCTTAAAGGGTTAGTTCACCTAAAAATGAAAATTCTGTCATTAATTACTCATCCTCATGTCGTTCCACACCCGTAAGACCTTTGCTCATCTTCAGAACACAAATTAAGATATTTTTGATAAAATCTGATGGCTCAGTGAGACCTGCATTGCCAGCATAATAATTAACACTGCAGAAGTGACTACAGTGGTTCAACCTTAATGTTATGAAGCGACAAGAATACTTTTTGTGCACCAAAAAAATAAAATAAAATAAAATAAAATAAAGACTTTATTCAACAATATCTAAGTGATGGTGATTTAAAACACAGCTTCATGAAGATTCGAAGCTTTACAAATCTTCTGTTTCGAATCAGTGGTTCAGAGCGTGTATCAAACTGCCAAAGTCACACCCCCCCAGTGGTGAACCACTGAAATTTTGAAATCCTTAACAAAGCATCGTTTACTGAAATCATGTGACTTTGGCAGTTTGATACATGCTCCGAACCACTGATTCAAAAAAAAAAGATTTGTAAAGCTTCGAAGCTTCTTGAAGCAGTGTTTTGAAATCGCCCATCACTAGATATTGTTTAATAAAGTTGTTATTTTGTTTTTTTGGCGCACAAAAAGTATTCCCGTCGCTTCATAACATTAGGTTTGAAACACTGTAGTCATATGAACTGTTTTAAATATGTCTTTAGTAGCTTTCTGAGCATTTGAAAGTTAATTATCTTGCTGGCAATGGAGGCCTCACTGAGCCATCGGATTTTATCAAAAATATCTTAATTTGTGTTCCGAAGATGAACTAAGGTCTTACGGGTGTAGAAAAACATGAGGGTGAGTAATTAATGACAGAATTTTCATTTTTGGGTGAAAAATACTGTTCGTAATTGAAGAATTGGTTCCTTTTCAATTCAAGAGATGAAATTTCAGTCTAATTTGTCATGACCGACAGGGTACTGAAATGGAATGAAAGGAACATGAATTTATTAAATTGCAATTTAAAGTCTGTGCTTATGCTTTCTGGATCCATTTCAAAGAATGTTCTTTCACCATTGTACATAAAATGACATTCAGTGCAATATATAAATGAAATATCCTAAATTAGATTCCTATTGGTGACATTACAAACAATTTATGACAGAATGCTTACTGCTAATTCATAGTAAAAAATTAAACATATTCTTAAAAAAAACTACACTTACATCACTTAAAAAATGTAAATGTAATTAATTCAATTCTGAATTGCACATGTCCCTGCTGATACAGGTTTAGTTCTCACCAGGACTAAAGAACAGCTCTGCTGAGTAATTAACATGTTGAACTTTGGGGATTTCAGCAAATTAATCCATTAAAGATGATCCTTTCCCAGAGAAGGGAAGCTTTAAAAGAAGGCATTGGGGTCAATTCCGAGTAAGTGATATTTAGTCAGTAATTCTCACTCATCTGTGAGCTGCTCTCTGTCCATTCAACTTTCAGAATCTAGTCTAGAATCAGTTTCTACTCTTCATGTCCTCATGAAACTAGTATAAGGAGCAAAGGAGGCTGATGCTGCCGAATCAGCACTGTTACACTAAAACACTCAGGATTGGTTCTTCTCAGTGGAGTCTGTCTATATATGAAGCGCTGCAGTGTCATTCTTCATTATGACCACTAGATGCCATTATTTTGTCAAGCAAGCTGATTTGTTTCATGTCATCTGTGATTTACATGTTACATGTGAACTTACTGTTTTGCATCCTGTGTTTTTGCACTTAACCCCAACCATGACGACTTGACACTCTGTGGGACAGTGAGAGGGAGGAGGTGACAGTAGGAAAAGAAAACAACAAAGTCAGACGAACAACAAGAGATACTTTATAAGACAACAAATTCTCAAAATTTGCAATAGTCACACTATAATCTAAAGGTCAATCCTGCAGCAAGTGACAACACACAGCAGGGTGTTACTGTGCATGTTTTAACAGAGGTCCTAAGTGACAGATTATGGACAGGTGGAAGAAGAAGAAGAAGAAGAAGAAGAAAAAGTTTTATTTATATAGCGCCTTTCCATAGCTCAAGGTGGGCCTCACATCTACAGCTATTGTCAAGAACCGAAATGACCTTAGGCAGAAGCGAGAGCTGCATAAACACTTCACTAGAGCAGTGCAACTGACTGGCAACAAAAAGCAGTGATAAAGCAAAATAATGCAATTAAACTAGTCATATCATTGTGCATAGGAAGGAGAAAATTGCTTCACATATATTTTTACTCAGACCAGTGTTATTTTAGCATCTCTGATATTCAATTATAGTTTTTGTTAATATTTTGAATTAGATTTTATTTTTATATTGTCTGTTTTCAATAGTTTTAGTTTAAGTGAATATATATATATATATATATATATATATATATATATATATATATATATATACACACACATACATATATATATATACACACACACAACAGTTTTTATTCATTTGTATTTGTTAGTTTATTTAGTTTTAGTCATTTTAGTACTTCAAGTTCAACTAAACGAAAATGAGAAATTTTACACTGGCAACTAGCTGAAATAAGCTGAAGTTTTATATTTTGTGTTATTTAACTTAACTTTTATTTTGTTTTAAGTAGCAAAATGGTTTTAGTTTTATTTTAGTTAATGATAATAACCCTCACTATATTAAAACACAGGCTTACTTGCAACATTGATAAACATTATATTTGCCAAACAAAAAGTATTTTGTGAATTATTGACTGCAAAGATTAATATAATTTATTTATTAATTTATTTATTTTCATATTAAGTTATGTTAATATCAATACTATAATAATAATAATAATAATAATAATAATAATAATAATGTTTCATTGCTTGATTTTAAGGACATTTTTATTTTTTGTTGGATTGCAACACGGATAAACATTATTTTTGATGACCCCAATGTGTTTTGTAAATGTTTGACTGCAAAAATTAATGTTATGTTATGAATTTATCTTTTTCTTTTTTTACATTTTTGTATTATCTTTAATATTAATTTGTAGATGAATACATCTTTAGAATGAATACATTTCATTGATTCATTTTTGTTTAGCTTTTTTGGATCCTGAAGCAAAACCAGTAAAGAACCACTGCATTAATGTCAATCTGCAATGAGAAACAATTTTACTCAGAAATTGCTAGTAAATTTCACAATTAATTACAAAGAAACAGCAAGTACCACATTGAACCTAAATTTTGAAGTAGAAAGACTGAAACAGTATTTACTTGTAAAAGGTACTCTAATAATCTTTGTTTTATTTACAACTTCGGTGGCACTTTAATTTAAGGTGTCAGTATTACAGTGTAATTATACATTTGAGTACTGAGTAATAATAATTAACTGCATGTACACACTATAGGTTTAGGGTGAGGGTTTGGTTTAGAGTTAATTGCATGTAATTATGCATAATTTCTAGTTATTACTACAGTAACTACATGTAACGTGTGTAACAATGACACTGTAAAATAAAGTATTACCACAACTTCTTTTTTACAGTGTGTTTGTGGTGCAGGTGATCCTAAGCATGATGGTCAACAGGAATAATAGGATTGCTCACCTAGCTTCTCTCTCTTTTCCTTCTCAGTGATCTCCATTTTCTCCACAATCTGAGCCAGAGAGGGAGAGATCTTCACCTGCAGCTTTGTCTTTGGCTCATCTGAGCTGAGGAGGAAAGAATCGAAAAACATGTCACTGTCTGTTTGTACTTCTCTGAAGCCCTTTCTTTGTCTCTTTCAAAAAGAGAAGGAAAACAAACGAATTTTGTATTCAGAACAATGTGTTGGTGGGTGAAACAGAGCACTGTGTGTGTATGCGTGTGCGTGCGTGAGCTGCAAATGTACTCTATATACCTGGGTCTCTCTTTTTCCAAGGCTTCTGCAGATTTGGGTCCCTGGTAGATAATCTCTTCTCCACTGTGCTGCTTCACGTCTCCCTTATCAGACGTCACCTCCGGCTGCAGAGGCTCCTGAGGCTTCTCGTTACTATGGCGCCCTCGGCTGCAACCCTGAGAGGAAAGGCAAAGAAGGCAAGACGTGCCAATCAACATGTGACTGGAAGAAAACAATTAGCAGACCCAGAGCGGATAAATGACTTGTTTGAGATTGTGTGAATATATTTTCATCGTGAAAAAGTGTTCAATAATGTATGCTTATTAGTCCTGTTATTAACATTCAGTAATGCTAATGTTGGCTGCTATATGATAATTTGGTATTAGATAAGTCATTTTTGATAAAATCATCTAATGAATATAAAACTTCCAAGGGTGCCTCAAGATAATTTATCCCTATCTGTTTCCCAATCGATTATTGTTGTAGACAATGTGGGGTTTGGACTCACATACCTCACAACACTTTAGGCCTACTATTTATAAATTGCATTAATCCATGTTAACGAATTAAGCTTTACTGTAAAGTGTTACCATATATTTTGTAGATGTCTGAGACATTATTTGTCACTTTGTTTCAGTCTATATTACTGTGCGTGGCGTGCATAAAAAGCAGCGTGAGATGAAACAGTCACGATTATCAAATTATTAGCATACCTTGATTGACAGGAACTCTGAGAAATCAGTCGTCCTCTTTTTACAGCAGGACCAGCCCTGAGGAGAATAACCCAAATAAAGAACCACATCAGACAGCCAAGAAAAAAATAAAACAAAAACATGAATATTAGGCTCCCTAAGAAGCAGGCAAACACGCCGACATCGTGCTTATCAAGTTAAGACAGCGCTAGAACTGAGCAGCCGGCGGTCTGTACAAAGAGCGCGTGCGGCTGTCAAAACAAAGACTACCAGATACATTTTGAGCTCACCTTTAAGGCATCATGGAAGATTGGCACTCCGGGGTGAAACTGACAGGCATCTTCAGGAGGTGAGAGAGAAAATAGGTTTAGCAGGAGACAATTATCTACAGAAGTCCATCCTATTACATTTTTTATGAACTCGACTCAACAGGACTCACGCCTTGCATAAATACATAGACATTCAAACACATGCCCAGCAGGGACAGTTGGGAGATGAGCCATTTATGGAAGTAACATTTGATTAGAACCCCTCCAAATGTGCTGGAGACTTCATGGATCCAATAAACCAATATGGACACACACTAAATCACCCTTTTCTATCATTTCCAAATGTTGTAAATAAAATGTGTTATAAATGGTACATAGCTGGAGGACAAAATTAAATCAAAGTTAATTTTGAAATCGTGGCCCTCAGGGCCTCTGACACTGCAAACAGTTGTCGGATCAGTTCTATTTATATATTTCAATTTCTAAAACAACAGCTTCACAGGTCTAGTACAGAAAATGACAAAACAGTTGAAAGTTGTTGGTAGATTTATGTAACATCAAGCCTGTGATACCAACCATGAGCTTCACATACACAATTATTCAGTTCAATTAAAATAAGTACATTATTCTTTTACAATATATATTGATAAATAGTAAAAATAAATTAGAAAAATTACCATCAGAGTTTTTGTCAGCATCAAATCGATCCCCGCAGCCTCTGTTGTAACACAGTAGAGCCATGTTGGCCTGTTTGATATTCTGGTTGACTTTCACTTTATTACTGGACTCTTTTCCTTGTTTATATTCTCTGTCCTGCGTTCGTCTCAGGTACTTATGAACTTGCCTGACCACTGAGAAGCTTCTCCAGAACTTTCAGCTGAGGAGAGATCCAGAAGGAACAACTACGTCCAGGGAAAAAGAAGGAGAGAGATATTCTAGTCTGAATGAACTCTAAAAATAGCCAGTGTGCCATGTGCTCTGTCTCTCTCCTTACAGCTGTTGGGGTCAGTCTGAGGGGGTGTTACATTCCTGATGTCTACAGAGAGAGGGAGTAGGGGGGGGCACAGCAAAACCACCAACAAATGCCACAGAATAAACAAACCTGTCTTTTCAAAAGCTAATCTAAAGGTGGGTTATGTGTTATATTTTTTTACTTAACCTGATTATCAGTAATGACAGACAAATGAACATTGTGAACTGCTTGTTGCTGTAATTTGCTTTCTCAGATAAATACAAACATATATATTAAATGTAATGTTTAAAATACATAAAAATGCATTTATTAAATGGGTAACACTTTACAATAAGGTCTCATTTGTTAACATTAACTGATGTATTAACTAACAATGAGCAATACATTTGTTACAGTATTAATTAATCTTTGTTAATGTTAGTTCACAGTGCATTAACTAATGTTAACAAATACAACATTTGATTTTAATAATGAATTAGTAAATGTTGAAATTAACATGAACTAAGACTAATAAATGCTGTAGAAGTATTGTTAATTCTTAGTTCACTAACAAATGATGTTAATGAAATTGTTGGAGATCTACCAATATGTTTTATGACCAATATTATAGATTATTTTACATTCTAGTGTTCCCATAACTGATAGAGAACTGATTATTATTTTTGTATAATTTCTTTTAGAACTAGAAAATGGTGCTATTTATTGAAATACTTGATATTAAATTTATTGATTTAAAAAAGTGACAGTAGACTTTTACAATTTATATAAAAAAAAATTAAAAAAAAACTATTTCAAATAAATTACATTCTTTTGAACTTTCTTCAAAGAATGTATCTTGAGCAGCAAATCAGCATATTAACATGACTTCTGAAGGATCATGTGACTGAAGACTGGAGTAATGATGCTGAAAATTCAGCTTTTCCACAGGAATAAATTACATTTTAAAATATATTAAAACAGAAAAGTTACAAGTCGTAACAATATATCACACAATATTACTGTTTTACTGTATTTTTGATCAAGTAAATGCAGCCGTGGTAAGCATAAGAGACTTCTTTCAAAATCATTAAAAAAAATGTGACTGACACTAAATTTTTGATCAGTTGTGTATAGGACAAACCAATTATAGAAAGCTTTTTTGCAAATACAGTCACTTTGAGTCATAAAAGTCAAACACTTACAGCTTGGTAGATGCTGGATTTGGGTTAGAGAAACAGATCCACAGCAACAGTGGAAGCACAATCTTTTCTTATTGAGCAAAAAATTTTATTCAAACTATATCTTGAACAACTGACAGGCATAAACTATAAAAGTAAGGAATCTCGATGCAAATAATAAACAAGCTGCAGAATAGAAACCTTGAGAAATTGAGTCAGATACTAGTCCTGACTGTGTAGATGAATATTAATAGATGTACAGAATAGGCAGCCAAGATAAAATCTGTTAAAAATGTTCTTTATTAAGAAACCGGTGAGCGCGAGCGTTAATTCCATTTATTCACAAGGCATTCACTCATGGTTCAGGTTAGAGGCTTGCAACCATAAATTTTCTTCACAAATACAGACAACAAAACAGAGACTGACAGAAAGTAGAATAAAAGAACTTACAAAAACTGACCCAAGCAAAAAATCGCAAGAAGGAATATAACATACCAGATCAGCACAACCAACCACTGATAAATCATAAAAGTAACAGATATACACAGAATCCGTCCATCACTACGACAACGACTGCTTACAAAAAAAACAGCACCATATTTAATAGAACTTCGCAAACGTTACATGGAACTGTGAAACTTTCCCAGGCATGTCAGATACAAAAACATGCAAGAAAACAGGTACAAATTATAAAGCGATCAAAAGAAAATGGAGTTAAATCCATCACATCTCTTGGTCCTAGGTTGAGCATCTCAATGCAAGCGTACAAAAGACAGTTCAGGAGAGACTGGTATCATAAGATCATCGACTTCAACCAGTGCTGTGCGGTTCATGAAGCTCACGGGGAAACCAAAGGCAGTTGCAGATGAAACGTCAATGATGAGGGTGTTTGATTCGGGTTTAGTTACTGATTAAAGGTTTCGCTGACAACCGATACAAGCGTTCTAGCAGACTTGAGAGAGTTGGTGTACAAGCACAACCATGTCGGATTCTTTTCCCCAACGATACAAATTTAAAAAAAAAATAGTGACTGTGCTCAAATACTTCATATAGAATTATTATAGATAAGTAGTCACTGCTTCAAATCACACAAGGTGAATTTCAGAAGAGTAGAACAAAGGGTTAAATAGTCTAAACCACATTTAGTTACTTAGTAACTAATGAAATCAAATTGAATGTCTAGCCAAATAGTCCAGGAATGACATGAAATGTCATGATGGGAATAGCAAAGACTAATTTAACCTTTTCTAATGTAGATGGACTAAGCAGCCAAAGATTTGCTGTAAAGTTGGGGGAAAGGACCACAAGATGGAAGTTGTTGCTGTACATCCTTTTCCATACATTATAACCAGCTCCACGTACACTGTTTGGACAACTTCAAAACAGCTGAAGTTGTTCTTAAAACAGAAGATTCACAAAGAAACATTGGTTGGTTTTGCAGTTTCTGAGTCCACTGTCAAAAAGTGCTACAAAGAAATAAACAGGTGGTTCCTGTTGCAGTGAAACTCGTGCAATAGATTCAACAGAAATTACATTGACAGACGCAAAAACAACACAACACGGCACTATACAAATTTGACCAGGTATTTAAATCGTGCGTTCATTAAAAACCCTGCATTATGGGCCGTGAGGCAGGCATGAAGTGCAATTTCAAGAGGCCAGAGAAGAGCAAACAAAAGAACCGGACATCAGATCATCCAAAATGAACTCGAGAGCAATGATCTTCCTGTTTGGGATTTAACAGGGCTTCAATCTGATGAGATGAATAAAAAAGTGAAACTAAACAAAAATAACCAACAACTCAGGAATGAAAATGGACTTTATTTATGTCAATGAAAGGCAGACAAAAAATTAAAGAAACAAAAAAGTTAAACACAATCCCACAATTTCTGCTTTTAATTTTCACCATGCAGAATAAACTCCTTATGGTCTGCATAAATAAATTACAAAACATACAGTAAGGAAATCAGCATAAACATGGAGGTTCTCTTTTTTGGCATTTTATGATAAATAGATAAGAAATAGTTGCTGCTTTGATCCCCTGGTCTGATACACGGGGATGATGGCACTTTTACTGTATACGTATTTCGAAATATACTGCATATATCTCTGTAACAGGAAAATAAGGATAAAAGATGCTAAAGTGAATGTAGCAGACAACAAAAAGTAATTAAAAGCCAGAGAAGCCAGGACATCTCCTTGACTACGCAATGGTGAAAAGGAACCTGAACAACCAAGCATCCCCACTAGAGATGTGTGGTTCATGCTGACACATCGTTTCTGAAAGGCCGCTGCTGAGCTGAGTTTTCCAGGCCAGCTAATGAGACGAGCCAAGGCGTACAAAATCAGGCTAAGTAGTTAAGAAGTACACTGGATTTGGCTGCTCTTCAGTCTGTGCTTTAAAATAAAGGATGAATGTAGAGCGGGGAGTTCAATATACTCAGGCATTTGCTTTTTGTGCACAACAGCCCCATAAACACCAAACAAAATGAAAGACGCACAATGACCACAAGGGGGAGCTGTGAGAACAAGAATGTAGGGAACCTCTTTCTTCATAGCAGTGGCCTTAAATAAAAATAAAATTTGTTTCTTTACTTAGTTAAACCAAGTATTTAAAAAAGCCTTTGGTGGGTCTTCAGAAAAGCATTCATGACTCATAGCCGATTAAAAAAAAAAAGTCAACAGGCCTACAGGTTATCCAAAAGTGATATTTTCATAGGTTGCCAAATAAACTTATATTTTAAGATGCATTCTTCACCAGAGGCAGGGCTGCTAATGCATGCAGAGCTTTTAATTATATTATTAAAAAGACAAAATATGGCCAAAAGAAAAAAAATGTGGAAAAGCTGTGCTAAGCTACCTGTGCCAAGGACCAGAAACTGGAGATTACCATGGAAACCCTGACTTATGAATGATAGAACCTTAGCACATCTTGAGATCTTTTGCTCCTCCTTGAAGCTCACAATCATACATTCACTCTCTCGCTCACGTACACACACACACACAAAGCCTCTGGTAACGGGATAATAGAATAGATCCTAATTAAACAGCATCGCTCCTCAGTGCCCCGTTACCTTGCAAACCCAGCGAGAGTATCAACACTGAGCCTGCATTTAAAAAGCATTCGGTCTGAACCAGCTGGACTCTCTTATGGCACTCAAAGGAGAATAAACTCACAAGCTTGTTAAGCGTCGCTCAATAAGGAATTAGTAACCCACTCACACACAGAAATAAGCAAGCAGAGAAACATGATACCTTGTTTCTACAAAAGGAGGGCAGGCACTCACACAGCACGTATTACAGCAACCTGTGCTGTCTTTAGCAACATACACAAACAATGACCACACTTGAACTGCTGAAAAAAAAGGGATAGCTCACCAAAAAATTAAGCTTCTGCCATCATGTACTCACCCTTATGTCGTTCCAAACCTTATGACTTTCTCACAAAAGAATATATTTTGAAGAATGTTGGTAACAAACAGTTTTGACTATCATTGTATGGGCCAAAAAAAAAAAAAAAAAAAGTTAAAAAAAAAAAAAATGATATACATTAATAAATGCATACAGATTTGAAACAACGTGAGGGTGAGTAAATGACAGAATTTGCATTTTTGGGTGGACTACCCTTTTAAATTGGCTGAACCTGGTTCAAATAAATGGCAAAAGGTGGTGTGTCTTATGTTTATACATCACAAAAAACATTCTGATAACAATGTACACATGACTGTTATAAATGTCATAACTGCTCTATAACATGTCTTAGAGGTGTAAAAAGGAGTGACTTTTTAACAACACTACAGAAAACTTTTATAAAGTGGATAGTTCCACCTGTGACCTTATTACTTAAGTATTACTGCACCACTGTGTCTGCTAAACATTACTTAAGAACTTTGTTGTTTGGCGGAAGGATTATTATTTATCAATAAATTACATGATTGCTGCGATGTGTTGATTTTATGAAACTTTGCCAGCTATATGTAGTAACTGTTTTATAAAAGCAACAAGCCATGTGAATCTATGGTTTTCAGTGATTTTAGAACTGTGTTGTTTAAGATTCTAAAATCACTGTAAAACACTGCTTTCACAGGGCTTACTGCTTTAATTTACCATGGCAAAAACTCAACCACACTGTATCTCCACTGCCGTTCCATCAGTCCATGCAGAATAAAAGCTAAACGGTATCATTGAACAGAGCATGAAGAAACAAAGCAGGAATTATGGGATGATGTGAAGGCTGGACTGGAAACCTGCTCTATAAAGGGTTAAAGGGATTTCAGGAGGATCGGAAATGCTTTGGCTGCACAAGCAAAAGTAAAGATACCCTGTTAACAGTACCCCACATTCTGAGGAACTGCACGAAAACGGACTTAAAAGTACATTTCAGCTATTGATTTTGGTTCCAAAGTTGGCAAACACCGATACGCACGTCCTTTAGAGAACAAAATTTGATGTCAGGCGCTGGGTACAGGAGCTAGTTTATGGCATTTTTCGAATCACAAATGTATGTAATTTGGCAACATAAAACAGACCATGATTCATGTCATTCTCTGAAATAATAATGAAAATATATATATATATATATTTATAACATGCTTTCTAGGAAAAAAAAAAGGTTAAAAAACAAAGGGTTAAACAAAAACCCTTATTAGAAACAGAGATTTTTCAAAAGGGCCATTCACCCTGTACCCTTCCCCACTGTTTCCGGTCACTCGCTCCCAGGGTGGGTGGTACATGTGGGAGTGGTCACAAAGTGTGAGATGTAGTCGTAAATACATGATATGTTTGGTTAACACACAGAAGAGCGGGAGCAGATATGTTTATCAGTGTCCTGGATGTGACAAAACAAGGTGGGAGGCCAGTAAGAGGGAGCTCTTCATGTGGCTCACGTAAGACCAGTTTATGTACGTGTACGTGTATGTGTATGTGTATGTATGTGTGTGTGTGTGTTTGTGTATGTGTGTGTGTGTGTGTGTGTGTGTGTGTGTGTGTGTGTGTGTGTGTGTGTGTGAGCGCGCAAGACCACCATCATGTCTGAAACGACAACCCCTAAACCAGTATATATATATATATTAAAAAAAAAAAAAAAAGGACTGACTGGCTATTTTGAACAAAAGCCATCAGTAAGATATGGTAAATGTTAACATTAGACTACTAAAGTTCTAGATATAAGAGACAAGTTCAATGTTGTATATTATGTTACACATAAATGCATGTGTAAAGTGCTTGGGGGTGCAGAACACCTTAAATAAGGGGTCAAATTCTTTCCTTGTTCTGAAATGAGAAGCCAAGGCATTGTGTTAATGAACCATTTAAACATGTTTATGATCTGGTAAACATATTTTTTCTTTGGTGACACATGCTGTTTTCCTGAACTCAGCACGGGTATCTTCATAACAGAGTAAAAGATGACAGTACCAGGAAGTCCACTGTGATGGGCTTCAGGTTTAATTAATATTAATTGTGATGTAAAAAAAAAAAAAAAAAAAAAAAAAAAAAGAGTGCTCAGTGCATGGTAATTTAATACCGGCAATAAAATCCACGATTACCATGATGTATCACACCTGCCAGTAGACACAGTGCCCCAGGAAAGAAATGAACCCCGGGAGATGAAAAATGAAACACTGTGTGCACTCTCATTTGGTGTGTGTGTGTGTTGGGTGAGTCGTTTCAGACATTGAGGTAAGCATTCTTGACAAATACATTTCTCTTTATATGCACACTCTTTCTTTTTATCTCGCCCTCCTTTTATCTGGTGGTAGTTGGATCCTCCTCTACTTGCTTGGTGTTCCTCTCAGCCATCTTGTTTGGCACTCTGCTGAAGTGCTGCTTACATGAACTGCATCTGTAGACACAAAGAGTTATACAGTAAATGAATAAAACAGCATCAAATGGCTCAGTAATGACTGTGTGAATGCAGCAGTACTGAATGTCTGTAAATGGAGCATCTGTGTACTTGCCACAGTCATGGAGCTGTGTGTGTGTGTGTGTGTGTGTGTGTATCTGTGTGCGGTTGTCAATACTAATTTTTGTAGTTGTAATACCAATAAAAATGGATCATTCTGAATACCACAGCAAAAACTAATAAGCTATTTAACATAATGCTTAATGTAAACATTTAAATATCAATATAATATTACGGGATGTCAATCAATTAAAAAATACATTACATTGCATAGATTTCCATAATTAATTGCTATTCAGTCTCATCAAACATTAAAATTTGTGATCATAAACATTTTCACATTGAATCTCCAAATTAATATGGAAGCAAACATAAAGATGGTATGATAAGTATTTTATATTTTAATTTGCATTTTTTGTTATACTGATTAAAAGTCTCCTCATATCCTGATAGCAATCACTAAGGTAAACGGTCTAAAAGTATTTTTTTAAATATATATTGTCTGTGGAGGGCGTAGGACCCTAAAATGTTCACCCAATCTTTATATTCGGCCCGAATGAAATATTACGATGTCCTACCCGCCTGTCAGCATATATTTTTATGGAATCGTATGCTTTCAATGCTAGCAGGCTAATGTTAGCATTTCCCAGATCACCTACTGCACCTTTAATGGCATCTTTTTACTAAGTACTATGAATGAAGGCCAGTATCACTAATACCAATACCTCTATTAAATAGATTTGTTTTCCTTTTCTGGGTATAAAATGAGTTATTATAGACATTCAACATTACAGTATAATTAAAAGCCAGACATATTTTGCAAATTATCAAATTGTTTTTATCAATTACAGAACATTCAAAATATTAATAAAACTTTTCAAACAGAGAGAGCTGATCAGTTCACTTGAATTAAGAGTTATCAGTTCATTTTTCTCACATTAAAGTTTGTTTTGTACATTCATTTTCAAAATACACAAGTAATAAAGAAAAATACATAGCATAGCTACTTCAGTTTTTTTTTTTTTTTTTAAATAAAGGATGTGTTAATTGCTATAATTATTAACACATTAAAATGTCAAATATTAATCACAGAAATGAAAGTTATTTTTCTCACCCCTAATACATAGGGCTATTAATACATATGCCAATACAATATTTCTATTCACTTGTTAAGTCTGAAGTCACATGGCATTGCTTCCGGGTCCAAATGCTCTATCTCATACCACAAGAAAACAACAAACGGTGCTAATATACACACACGATGTGGTGTAATACTACCAAAAAATTATAATCATAACCTTTATCTCCATACCAAAATCCCAGATGGCCAGACAGAGACTCATCTTTTATAAATCATTAAAATATTAATGTTTGCAACGCTGTGAGCACGGAGAACACTGTAAGTATTTTAAATGTTTAACTTTTTAAAATGTTAAATATGAATAAATAGCGCTCATAAACGACCATCAAGATGGCATTCTCAGGTGAAACGAGTCGAGGCTTGGACCCGGAAACGGTGTTCCTTACGTCACGATTTAACAAGCGGATATAGTATATATTGGTTCAAACAGAAAAAAATCCAAGAGTAACAGTATTGCAAATTGTATTTATAAAAAAAAAAAAAAATTGAAAAGTCTTTATTTCCATTAAAAACAATAAAATGAATACTAATTCAATCCTGTAGGAATTGTTTGTTTATTATTGATGACATACTAAATAGACAGTAGAAGTTCTTTTAGGCTTTTCAACATTGAGTTTCAGTCTGTCGTTCAACAGAGATAACTATCGATATGAAAGTTTGTTATATTATAGCACTGATGCATGGATTAAATGCATGGGAGGCCAATGTGTGTGATAGAAGTGGATTAACTGGTATGTGTTTGTGTGTGTGTACCTGGGCTCCGGGGATGGGGGTGAAAGGGTTAGTAGGTCTAAGAACAGGCTGGTTGTACAACATGGGTTGTTGGGTCATCACTGGAACCCCTCCCATCTGTCCCAGCTGAGGAGGGACCTAAATCCACCCAAACATAACATTCAGCATTACTTTCTTTTCAGCTATTAACCATTTAATTAATCTACATAATATCCATGTAACCACTGTGAGGTCACAATGCTCACCATTCCATACACAGGCACTTGAGGTGTTGTCATGGAAAACGCCATGGGAGCAGGAGCCTGCGTGTAAAAAAAAAAAAAGTGGCAAATCAACCATCATTGCGCTGACTGATCAAACAATGCTGCACTGATCAAGCGAACAATGACATACTGATCAAACTACTGTATACTCATTCAATACCATTGTGCTTACTAATCATGTCTGGTTCATTTAAAGATCTGGTTTAATTTAACTCTTTTGTACCCGCAACAGGTCAGGGGTACTTAAACCCTCCTGCACAGATGCCTGGACTGGTCCATTCAACACATGCAACACTGGAGTAAAAACAATTGACTCAAGGATTTGACACGTGCCTACTAATGACGTGACGGGTCTTTTTTTTTTTTTTGTCCAAAGGCCTTAATAATAATAAAAAACAAAGATATGACATCCAAAGTATGTAAGGTAGTACAACTAGATCTCTTTTATTGAATCCAAAAGGTTAATTATATTTTGCTACATATAAAGGTATTTTAAAGATTTTGAAGTGTCAAAAGGTAATTCGGTTTAACCGTCCAAAGGCCAACACAGCTATTTCATTTGTGATTAAAATATCTTAAGATGTAATAAATGTATATATTTTTTATTCTGGCATGATTTTATAACATCATATATCAACAGTGCAAAATGGTATTGAAATTATGTGAAGAAGTCGTTGCTTTGTTATGAGAAAGACTGTCTGAAAAAATTTATTTCATTGATGTCATTCAGAGCAACCAATATAAAGGGACCATTTTGGATCAAGTCATGAGGTCAATATCATGTGACAGGATGTGACATCATTCAGACACCTGCAAAGGACCACATGGTCATGAAGCAAAGTAACTTACTCTCTCTAAACTATTTGAAAAATTCATGTTTTCACTTGCTTATATGCATGTCCCAAACATCAGGTCATTTGTATAAAACATGGAAAATGTTGTAATATTTTAAAAACTTGTACTAAATATAAAATGTTTGATTATCTTTTTGCTAGCTAGCTAGATATCAGACTGTTAGCACTGTTTGAAAATATCGTCATTCGGTATAACCAAAAGTGTCATTCGGTACTTTACATTCAAAAGTTTGGGGTCAGTGTAAGTAAGTAAGTAAAGTAAGTAAGTAAATAAATAAGCAAATAAATAAGTAAATAAATAAATATAATAAATATATATATATAAAAATTACTGACTCCAAACTTTTGAACGGTTGTGTATGTCTTGAATAGTTTTCCCTAAAACACTGACTTACCTGAATAACTGTCATGCACTTAAAAGCCTAACATCTTATTTGACACCTTATTCTGAACACGGCAAGCATTGATTTTTACTCGTTGGCACATAGCATGTATTCATCAGTTTTGAATCATAAGCAGGTTACATAAAATGCAGCCCCAAAACACAAACATTTGCACAGGTCTGGTTTGCAAGTCAAAAGATGAATGCATCAAATGCTACAGAAAGGGCACAAGAGACCAAACAAACATTTATATGTCACAGGGAAATCAACATATGACATTTTCTGTGTTTATCAGGCATGAAGTGGAAAAAGAGGGTGTTGGAAGTCAGAGTAAAGGCCTATTCACACTAAGTATCAATTTTCAGCCCCTTCACACAGAATGTGAAAATTTGCCTTTGGGTCATACAGCCTGGAACCAGAGTTTCAAAGAGACTTCAATCTATTGTTTTGTTTTTTAAATTATTCTCAAGAGAGCATGAAGCATAAAAAGCCACTGTGGTTAACAAGCTCAAGCAAAAAAAGTCATATAATACACATATACATTATGCATGATATTATTTACATAAACATGTATTAAACTGACCAAGCACCATATTATAACAGCTTTGCCATAATTATTATTATAGTTAAGGATGCACCAATATTAAAAATCTGTCCAATGCTGTGATAATGTTTTATGTCACACTTTTGCTTTAATCTATACAAAAAAAGCAAACAATTTTGTCTAATTATATATATATATATATATAGATATATATATATATATATATATATATATATATATATATAAAAACACACTAAAAACTAAAAGCTACAAGTGTTATTTTAGGCATTACATTATAATCTGACAATAGTTTGTATGTTGCTCGTCAAAGCACATGAACAACCAGTGTTTTTTTTTTTTTTTTTTTTTTGTTCAGATATGCAAGCTTTTCTAAGTAACTGACCATTTTCACCAACGATTCACATCACTTTACTGAAAACTGAATTCATTAGACTGAACAGGTTTAGATAGAAATAAAAAATAAGGTGTGGAGAAGGAAAGTGTGAAAAAGAGGGAAATGTGAGGGAATAAGATTGTGTGTGTAAGAGAGAATCGATCCCTCTTAAATGATACTCAAGATAATAGAACTTTCAGTTATAGGTGGTACTTACATAACTAGTATAGAACATTCCAGTCTGCTGGGTTAAGCACAAGGAAGAAGATAGAGAGAAAGACAGAAACATACAGAGCGAGGAGAGATGAAGACGTTAGACGCGGGGAGAAACAGGCAAGAAAGATGCCGACCACATAAAAGGTGGAGAGAGACAGAAAGAGAGACATTGAAGGTTAGTCATTCACAGACTTCTGCTCTCTCTCAACTCAGGCAGTTCAAAAGTCAATCTACACTGAACGCCCTGAGTGAGAGAGAGAAGAGAGGTCAAAAACACATGTAAACAGCTAAATCATATCATCTGCTTCCTGTCTCTGAAGACACTAACACCTCACCTGCCCAACTGGATCAATACACACAGCTTGAGAACAGGAAGTAAACACACTCACACTCATATTTCCTGAAGATACACAGTACCATAGCAAACAGGAACAGAAACTGCCATCTCAATACTACTAAAATCTAAATTAAATCTGGATATCTGCTGTGAATCATGCTTGCCAACAGATGGATTCCTTTGTATTTGTAAGTTAAGTTTAAGAGTAGTTGAAATGATTTGTGTTGACATAAGCAAGAAGGTCTGTATATATTAAGTAATGGTTAAATATACAGTCATCCGGTCTCAGGGTGATCAGGATATCAGGAAGGCCCCTTATCCTGAAGTGGTTTATTTTGCTATGAGCCTGCTTACATGGTTACATACTAATAATAAATGGACATGGAATATTGAGTGGAAATTGTGTTATGTGGGAAGAAATAGACTGCAGAGAGACAATAAAAACAGCAGAGATGTAAGAAATCAGTTGCCTCGTAAATTATACAGTTTAGTGTCCTTTTTCTAAAAAATTAAGCACCAAATCAGCATATTAGAATGATTTCTGAAGGATCATGTTACACTGAAGACTGGAGTAATAGCTGCTTCGAAATCACCAGAATAAATTACATTGTACAATAATTTAAAATAGAAAATAGTTACTTTAAATCATAATAATATTTCACAATATTACTGTTTTTACTGTATTTTTCATCAAATAAATGCAGCTTAAGAGACTTCTTTCAAAAACATAAAAAAAAAAATCTTACTGACCCCAAACTTTTGAACAGTAGTTCAAATATATTTAGATGGCTGTATATTAGTGTGTTTGACTGAGTTTATGTTTGTGTTAGTGTATTTGCATGTGTGTTCTCACCATGTGTGGCACGGGCATGGCGGCAGGTGGCATGGCAGCAGGTGGCAGGGGGGCGGGGCTCCAGGCAGTGGTGCTGCTCATTGTCTTTGACTGCCAGTTAGTGCCACCAGTCAACTTCTTCTCTCCAGGCTGAGTCCACTGCATATCAGACCTGCATGCAAACAGACACAGAGAGTCAGAAAAGCTAGACATTGCCTCTTATTACAGATTGAAGCACACAACCAGAAATGATTCAGAAATAATTAAATGTAAATCCTCACTTTTTGCCTGGTGCTCCCCCAAACTGCAGGTCTAAAAAGAGAGCACGAGAAAGAAACAGACTGTTAGAACAGCCTCACATCAGCATAATACTGGAAGACTTACAGCAGTGGAGGCATCAGAGACCTATTCATTTCCCCTAAGCTAGGTTTAATTCATCTCTGTTCAACACGCACACACATAGCATCTAGCACCATATGGCTGCTGACTCTCTGTTCAGTAGAGTAGCACAAATGCAATTTGAAGGTCAGGGACTTCTGACCAAGTAAATAAAGAAAGCTACACAAACAGACCAATAATGCTGCGAGGGAAAGGGACTCACTGCCTACGAGGTTGGCCAGAGACGAGTCCAGGTCATTGGCCAGCAGTTTACTGTCTGTATGATGGGGCATGACCGGCACCTGACTGTGAACTGTCACTGTGGGCTTCAACAAGTCTCCTAACGCATCATAACCTGAAAAGAAAAAAAAAAGACAGATTATTCCATTAATGAATCCACTGAAGTATTATGAGAGTGACAAACCACTTATTTTTGCTGCAGACTGGCACCTAACCAAAAGCGACATGTCAAGCGACCAGCAATAAAAACTATTAAGGACATTTTGTCATACGTTTGGTTTCCATTTCTGCTGTGTTGACTTTTTTTTAATTAATTGGGTATCAGTTAAACTTGACTAAACCAAATTCGCTACTGTGTGTTAGTTGTAGTTGTGATGATTAAGCTCCGAAAAGGATAAAATAAAATTTGTACAGATGAACAGCAGTCTCAGATCAGCATTCTGAATTGGCAAATACCAGTTCAGGTATTGGTCTTGGGAAAGAAAAAACAGGATCAGTGCATCACAGCTCAATATAACTGTACATGAAACATCAAATACGCTCTTAATGAATGTGATACTATCAGTGTGAACACACAAATTGCTAGTCGCTGGAAACTTGTCGCATTGGGCTGGTTAGAACATAAGAGTTATAGAGCAGAGAAACAGGAGTAAGACGAGAGAAAGCGAGCTGAATTCCTGCTGATGTTTATAATGATGCGAGCAGCGGGGATGAGCCTCTGTGAGGCCACACATGGCATGACAAAAGACTCACAGAGATGTAGAGTAGAGCATGAGGTCAGGATGGGAGGAACCACACTGAGATCTAAGAGGAAATAACATGGCAGGGGTCCTTAAAGAAACTGGAAATCTATGTCATCCCCTTTTTTGTCTCGTTTTTCTTCTTATTGAGGCATTAAATTCAACATGAAAACAAAATATTTACTTTCTTAATACATGTTTCTGGTCTTAATGTGCATGAATAATCAGTGCAAGTAATTTCAAAGAGAAAAAAACATTGTCTTTGTAATCTTTCATTAAAATGTAATAAATCTCAGAAATGATTTTCCCTTTTTTGGCTGATATCATATAGGCCACACAGGATACTAATTAAACGTTAACCAATGCTATTTAGGCTATGTTTTGGACTGGTATTGTAGGTAATGAAGCCTGAACTTAACCTTTAGCATCCACATTTTTTTGATCCTTTCTACAATTGACTGCAAACTATCAGCTCCATTGTATGGATTGCCCACTTTTCACAATGCAATTTATTCCCAAAGTCTTGCACTGAATATTTGAATTATTGTTAACTAAAACTATTATCATTTCAGTAACTAAAATAAAGCTGAAGTAAAATAAAATATGAATATTAGATGATAAAATTTTAACTTATTAAATCTTATTAGACATAAAAAAAAACTAAATTAAAAAAAGTTTAAACTAAAATACTAAAATTAAAGCTAAATAGAAATATTATAGAATATAAATAGAAAAAAATAATAAAAATGAACAAACTTAAATTAAAATAAACTGAAAATATAAAAATAAAATCTAATTGAAAATTAATAAATATTCTACTATATTAGTATCTATAACAATACTAAAATAACACTGTTGTGAACATTTCATGTTGACTTTCAAACAGCTGTTTGAAGAGGCCTCTGACGGATTTCAAATGGTAAATAGCACAGGGCATTTTGTAATTCTTTTAGTAAATGAGAGAAAGAAAGCAAGAGAGAGTCTGCTGACACATGCCATATTTATACAGTTTTACTTCCTGCTTCGCCAGCAGGAACAAGGAGGCCAAGACAAAAAAAAAAAAAAGAAAAAAAAAAGTAGTAAACTCACCACATCAGATCAGCATCACAACCCAGGAAAGAGAGCAAAAAAAAAAAAAAAAAAAAAAGAGGGAAAAGGGGTGGGTGGAGACAAAAAAAAAAAAGGCAAAAGGTAAGAAAAAGAAGGCCAAGGACATAAAAAAGGAGGAAGGAAAAGGGGCGAAGAGAGAGAGAGTATATTGGTGAGTGTGTGTGCGTCTGTTCTGTGTTCAGATAAGAAGTGTAACGACAAGTGATTAACAGATGGAGAAAAATGCCAGTCAGCACCCAGCCTCCACTAACACACACACACACACACACACACACACACACACACACACACAGTGGATGGATGAAGGGATGATAACAGACTGTCCACAGCCACAGAGCAGCGAAGTGAGCGAGTAAGTGGGGGGGAAAAGCATGAGTGATTCCCCAAAGAACATTCCCAATCTCTCCAGAACCGAGTCAGGCGGGCAGGTGCTGCAGCCAGCTGCACAATTTGTTTCAGCATTCCAGCAGCAAAGCTCCACAAACTCACCATAACAGCAAAACCAGCAGAAGAGTTTTATTTCAGGTGAAGGTTACTAAGTTTTGCAGATATTAAGAGCCGTAGCAAGGGTCAAACCTTTAAAGATTAATAAGCGCAGTTATTAATATATCACACTCATGAGACATTTTACCAGCTGATGGCTTCACATCACTATTGGAAGCTTTAGTCCCAAATACAGCATCAAAATCTACATTCATGGTGGGAATGGAAGCCATGGGATGAAGAGTGCTGCTCTCTAGACCTGAGAGTAACACACACACACACACACACACACAAAATAAAGATGTCACAACACATTATGATTGTTGCTCTGCAAAATACCTATGATACTGTTCCCTCATCTTTTGACCACTAAACTCCCATGACTTTTCCAGGCGTTTGAGATTATTGGATGAGGACTGATGAAGTTGCTCACAAAGAACAATTCACTATCAAAATTTACATGATATTCTATTGATTTTCATGGCTTTTTTCAACCTGGAGGGGAGAATAAATCAATTAATCAATCACAATTGCACCAAAATTAAAAATGTTTAAATTCAAGTTCAAATTCTCATCAAAAATATAGTATAGGTAGCATGAGCATGTCTCATTTGTATTGATTTGTATTGATTGTATATTTCAAATAAATGCTGTTTTAAACTTTCTACTCATCAAAAAATCATGAAAAAAATGAAGTGCATCAGTTTCCACAAAAAAATTAAGCAGCACAACAAAATTTAAAAGACACTTATTCATTTTTATCTATACATTACCATGACTTTTGAGGCAAACATTCATGACCTAATGTTCCATGAAAGTCTATGTATACATGTAAAATAAGAAAAATCCATGTTCAAATTTATCATAGCATATTTAACTAAAATTAATGACTATTAATGCTATTTGTTTGCTTGCTATTTGTTTTAATAAAAAGTACAAGCTGTGACTGTGTCAGACGTTAATCCACACACAGAACATATCACGTGACTGAATGCCCGACTGCTAAGTATTGTAATTTGTTTAACCAACATTATCAGTTATAACTCATGGCCAGAATTTTGTTTTGGAAAATGAGGGGGAACTTCCCCTTTGGTAACTCTTTTGTATTTGTGTTTTTAGAATGGGGTAATTTTGTTGTGCAATAGCTTACACACAGCACAAGGAAGCTTGATTTTAAACACTGCACTGAACTTACTAACAGTCAGTAAAATAAGAATAAATAAATTAAAAGCAGTAGCACAAATAAATACAACATAATAAAGATACAAATTAAAGTTTTTTTAAGGTAGGTCTAACAGTAGTATTCAGGTACATAAATACTACAGAAATAAAACTGTAAATTAAAAAAAGTAAATTCACTGTAAATTAAAAACATTAATACTTAAAATTAAAGTTACAAATGTCATTCAGTCAAGAGCAGTGAGTGATTTTCTCTTTGTCTTGTTCTTTGATTAACATTAATGACAGACAGCAGCAGGTTTATTAGGCTGCTGTCATTTTAAGACTGAATGCACGGATCCAATATACTGACGTTTTCTTTCTCAACTGTTTAACCGACTTAGTTTACGAGGATACTCACCAAGACAGGCATTTTGACATAATTGTATGTGTATTTGGCCACGGTGCATATGCTGTGTGCTTAGGGATGGGCGATTATATGATACAGATACTTTCAAAAGGCCAGCATCGTCAATATCTATAACGATATAATACCTCTAAAATTAAACATATATTCTATTATACAGATATTTGTGAAACATATTTCCATGACTTTTCCAAAACTTTCTGGTTTATTTATTTTCCCAAAACTTTTCCAGTCCTGGAAATTGCTATTTTAAAATTCCATGATTTTTCAAGGTTTTTCATAACTGTACAAACCCTGCTTATTACCGTTCCCAAACTTTCAAACGACAGTGTACATGACCTCTTTTCTGGCAATATATCACAGATGATCCACTTAAATTGATTCTAGAGCTGCACAATTCATCAAAATAAAATCCGAGTAATGAACTGGCCTATTAAATCGCTGGCTTGTTAATCTAAAATGGCCTATTAATCTTGTTAGTTTGTAGTTTTCACACATGCTATTTTAAATGTGATTCTATGTCTTTTTACGTGAATATCTAAACAACAGCACAATGAAATGTTAAATGTTCATCATATCACAATTCAAATCGCAATGTGTGTCATAACCCCAAAATATAATTTTTTGAGGTCAAACCATGCAGCCCAGTTAAACCTAGACCATTTTACATGTATACTTTTTCCTCTACATTAAAATTTCTGATAACAGTTTCCATCCATCGGAGAATGCTATTAAATGCCATTTTTGGCTGTAAATTTCATTAAATACCATTTTTAGCTGAAGTACTTCAGGCAGCCGAAATTTTAATGGATTCCTATTATTATTGCACAGTTTCTAATGTAAATAACAATATACAGCTTAAATCTGTGCCTGTGGTTTTTTTCCTCACTCCTCTCCTCATTACTCAGCAGTCTTTCTTTTTTTTTCTTTTTTTTTTTAAACACCTCATCTCTCCATCTGTCTACATTGGTGCATCTTTGCACTGTTAGTAGTATATGTGGGTCTCTAGAGGCCTGAATCTAGCTGTGCGTCTGGCTAGCCCTCGGCGCACCTGCCCACTAGCTGTAAAACGCACGCTCCAAGTGCATGCTGTGACCTACAAATCCTGGCATAGTTAAGAGTCTGGCAGTGTGTCTACATTCTGTACCTTGTGTCCTCAATTCACACTACCCCAGCAGATGTGCTGAACTGCTGAAAATGAACCTCTGACACCAAGCATAGCTCCCAACCACAGCAATAATTCCTCAGCGGAATGGTACCAAAACTGGACATATCTAGAAAATGTTGTTCTAAACTGACACAAAAGGATGGATTGGTACGGAAAAAAAAAAAAAAAAAAAAAACCACTGGTTGGGTTGCAAAACCTAGCGAGCTGCTCATCTAGACAGCCCTGATATACTGATATACAAGCGAAATCGAAGTTCAACTTGTGATTGTTTTGAGAGTTCAAAACAGCTTGCCAAAGCGAACTTTCAGGAAAAGTTTGCTCCGGCTAGTAAACACCTACGAACTACCATTGGTCTGTGGCGATTACATAATAGGTAGGTGTGCACTGAGGCTCCACCTTCTTTTAGGTGGAAATCTTCTCCAGTTCATTTCTTTTGTTCAGTCCGTTGAGGGCAGGTGTCTGTGAGTAAATACATGAACACACTGGAGAGCCGCTTTATAATAGAAAATGAAGTTGTACTTCTGATGAAATGAGACACTGACACTGTTTTTCAAGTTAAATACTGTAAAGTTCCTTGCTTTTAAGCAATCTATTGCATTAAGTGCTATATAAATAAACGTGACGTGACTTTAATGGATTGCCGAATTGCAGAGCTTGTGAAAATATATCCACATTGCTATGATCAGATGCTTGCTGTTTTTTTTCATTTTTGTTTTGTGATTATTTTGTTTTTAAGAGAATTCATCTAAACTCTGCTCTCAGCAGCAGGGGCGGTGTCGGAATGTTCGCTAACGGTCGCTGGTCATGTATTTCAAACTTTTTACCCCTAAGCAAATAACAGAAAAGAACTTCGTCGTGAGTTTATTGGGGCCTTAAATTATGCACTTGATGTGGACTTCTCTCAAGTGTGTTTGTAAAGTCCAGAAAATTGTAGGGTGTCTCATGTGTCTTCTTATAAACTAGAAGAGTGCTTCCTTTGCGGTCGTGATACACTCTTATTATGTATTTTTGCAAAGCAATCACCACTGCAAACTACTACCCAAAATACTATACGCCATTACACTACCTGTCAAAAGACGAATAATTAAGAGTTATGTTTTCAAAAGAAGTCTCTTACTTGCCAAGTCTGCATTTATTTGATCAAAAATAATACATAAAAAAAAAAACATTATTATTATGAAATACTTGACTTTTTAATATATTTTAAAATGTCATTTATTATTTAAAAAAAAAAAAAAAATGCTGTTCATTGAACTTTCTACTCAAAAGAATTCTTAAAAAAAAAAAAAAAAAAAATCACGGTTTCCAAAAAAATATTAAGCAGCAGTGTCAGAGTTAACATTAATAATAATAAGAACCATTATTAATAACTGAGCACCAATAAATTATTGGCAATAACTCAGCAGAAATCAGCATATTAGAATGATTTCTGAAGAATCATATAACACTGAAGACCGCAATAAAGGCTGCTGAAATTCAGCAGTGCCATCACAGGAATAAATTACATTATAAAATATTCAAATAGAAAACAGTTAGTTTAAATTGTAATATTTCACAATATTATTGTTTTCCTGTATTTTTGATCATATAAATGCAGCCTTGGTGAGTATGAGAGACTTCTTTCAGAAACATTTAAAAAAGCCCAAGGGCTAAAGGCAGCATTTGGGGCAGGGCTTACAAATACAGCTTGTGATGATGTGAAACAGACAATGTACATAGGAATGAACTAGCATGTAAACAAACAAATAATTAAATGAACATTTACTGCAAGTTAACAAAGGATTGATCTGTTCTAATGATTTTTCTAGGACTAAATTAAAGGTCAACGATCTAAAGTGGTAAAGCAACAGAAGCGGCATTAGTGATGGGGTGTATGTGTGTGGGTGGAGTGGGCCGCACCTCCCCAGGCACTGCTGGCGGTGGAGATAGGAGTGCTCTGCACAGCAGGAATGAAGGCAGGCTGGAGGTCAAACAAGTCACTGGTGAGGTTTGGCATGCTGTGCAAAAAAAAAAAAAAAAAAAAAAAAAAAGAAAACACTTTAGTACAAGAGTAATACATTCAAATACTACCACAGAGATTGTGTATAATATTTTGTAAATATATTGCAGTATTTTATGCTATTTTATAGAAAAATGTAGTATTGTGTGTGAAAATATTTGAAGGTTTTGAAGTAAGTTTGATAAACTTTAATAAGTAAAATCACAGGAAGGATGCAAAATTAAGACACACTGCCTTTCAAAGGTTTGGAGAGAGTAAGGTTTCTCTTTCTGAATTCTTACATTTAGAAAGCACACATTAAACTGATCAAATGTGACATTAAAGACTTTTACATTGTAGATTTCTCTTTCAAATACATTTGTTCGTTTGAAGTTTCTATTCATCAAAGAATCCTGAAAAAAGGTATCCTGATGTCCTCAAATAATAAGAACCATTAATAATAAGAATCATTATTAATAATTGAGCACCAATAATTATTGATAATAACTGAACACCAAATCAGAATGATAGAATGATTTCTGAAGGATCATGTGACACTGAAGACTGGAGTAATGGCTGTAGAAAATTCAGTTGTGCCTTCGTGATAATACAATTTTATAAAACATTAAAAAAGAGAACAGTTATTTTTTATAATTGTAATAGTGTTTGACAATATTACAGTTTTACAGTATTTACAAAAAGATTAAAAAAAAAAAAAAAAAAAACTTGCTGGCCCCAAACCTTTGAAAGATTATATATGTATACAGTGCTCCCCCAGTTTGAGAAATTAGAAACTAGATCATTGTACAATGTCTGGTAGAACTTCGTCAAAAGCAACTGGACTGTGATTTTTATTGGTTTCAAGACATTGCACCACCAGGCTAAGTGGCTTCATCAATTTACTCGAGAGAGGGAGCGAATCGAAACAGCAGGTATTGATGTGTGTCCCTTTTCTGTAGAAGTCGACATCTAGTACTCCCTCTTCTCTCACACGTACTGTATAGCACCATCTAAAAATGTTTCTTAATCTTTATATGGTTCTGTAAAAGGCTTGGTAGAGTTTGGAAAGGAATCTGAAGCAGAAGCTGGACACAAAAAGTGTCCAGTGATCTCCTTTTCACTTTGTCTATGCAGTCTACATTAAGAGATACTAGTGAATTAACTGCACAGCCATGGTTTGGTCTTTAGAAGCCGTCCCAGTTCTCAAAGATGGTTCAAGGCTTTTTCATTCTCACCAATTGCACATTTAGATTATACAACTGGGAAGAGTCCACAGCCAAAAAACACCTCCAAAAAGCATTAAAAGTCAGACTGGGTGAAAAGATTGGGTCATGACCACCTGTCCACATCTTACGACAACCAACTCGCATCATCAGCGAGGCAACTACTACAACAATGACGAGGTTCATGATGCCAACAGGGGTTTAAAACCAGCAAACAACCCAACAAGAGCCGAATGCATTGAATAAGTTCAAACACATATCTTTTAGTTTATTCAAAATCTCAGACTTTTTGAACAAGGTGTACATGTATTTTTAATGTGTTTATGCTGTGTGTCATATGGGGTAGTACATGTTGTAGAGGTATTGGGTTTTGTATGGTAATGCATATCATATGGTATCATATGGTAAATTATCTACTGTAGTCATGTCAATATCTACTTATGTCAATGACCTGTTTGTTGAGGGTGGGCTTGTGGTGTTGGTGAACAGGTCCATGCCCGCACTGTGGTTGTTGGCACTGCCCATAGAATGTGTGCTGGGTGAGGTGGAGGGGGACTGCATGCCGATCTCCTTCAGACGCTGGTTCTATACAAACACAGGAAAAACATTTATAGAGAATGTAAAGTATGTAAAGACTGGGCTGTCTGGCTTAATTCTTTGGTAATGGTCACTGTAGAGCAGGACAGCACAGAGCATTTCCTTCAGCTGAGCTCTGTGAAATCAGACAGATTACAGCAACTCAGGCAGCTGAAGTGCCAGTCAGCTACAGCTCAGACCTGCTGCCTGTGTAGGTCTGTATAGTGGCTGTATTCACCTTTTTCTTGATGAGCCTACTGCATTTTGAATTATGGGAAGCACTTCCGGTTTGGGGAACTTTCACTCAAAAAGACAAATCATAAGGTTGCGCTACAAATAATTATTATCAGTCAGTTTGACTATTTTCCGTTGTGTTTTTATATTCAGGAGAATAACATAACGCATAACTGCTGCGTTCTTTTCCTCCTGATTATTTTATTGTTTTCTTTGTATTCCACTGTAACATTATGAAAAAAGACAACATATACTGCACATGTATGGTCTGTTCCCATAAAAGATTCACTGGAATGCACTTAGAATCTCTCTTTTTTCCCCCCCAAATCCTCATGTCTTTTTCCAGGTTTGTTTTCAATGGATGCTTTAAAATGTAGCTGTCTCCCCTTTTCACTTCTTATCCCTATTAGCAGTGTGTACTGGAGCGTTTCTAAAGTAGGTAAATACAATATTTGTTATCTGTCAAAAGACAGAAAGCACTTTGAAATATTATCACTTAATGCTGAAGTAAATGAACATTTTTGATTAAGTCAACTTTATATAAATATTCAGAGTGAAGCTGTGTTCTTTTACACGTGAGCAGCTCATGATCCAGAGTTTTCAGTGTCGTAGAGCAGCTCAGTTCACAGTAAATGCTGCTCAACAAAAACTGGATCTGCTCTGAGTTTGGGTTGCTTATAATGTGTGTTTGGAAAAACATTGCCTCTCTACATTATGTAGGTATTGAGAGAGTTCCTTTACCGAGGAGAGGTGGGGATCTTGATCGTATTTTACTCAAACGTGACGCTTACTCGATACATAAATTAAGAACTCTTGCTCCTTACGGTCTGAATGTTGACTTTGATCAAAGCTGTTTTCAATAAATGTTTTTTCTTTTGAAGTTGGTGATGTTTTGATTGATAAATATTGGATAATGTTGTTGTACATTTATTCTTGTCATGTTCTATTTGACAAAGTTTTTTTTAAAATGATTAATTGATTGATTGTATATTTAAATGGGATTAATTGTATGCACCTGTTAATGATTGTCTATTTATGCTTTTTTTACTCTGAGCGAAATTATACCTTGACAAAGGCTTTGTGCCGAAACGTTGGTGAATAAAACTTTCTGCAAGTGAGTGTGCAGTTATATCTTTCATATACATTTAGATTTATATTTCTTGACTTGCACCTCGGATGGAGTGCATTTGTTTATGTTTTGATTATTGGAAACAGGTACCAACATTCTTCCCAAACATGTAATGAGAAGAGCATATACAGTATGCCGTCAAGAGAAAAGTAACTATAAGGGCTCCCCTGTGGTTTTCCTCCAAAATAAAATTACCATTTGAAAATGAGGAAATTAAGACAGCCATAAATATTAGTATTGTCATTTTACAGTTGTACTGTAAAATAATTTTTTTTTTCTAAATACTAAACTTTATTTTACAGTGAAATACTACAATAGTAATATCTCTATTTTAATATTTTTATTTAGCAATAATAATAATAAAAATAATAATAGTTATTATTTTATTATTATTAATTATAGTCATATTGACAAAATATTTGGCCAAATTGTGCAGTCCTACAAACAAGCACAACAAACCTGGAGCTTTATTTATTTTAAATCTCATTTTTAAATCACAATCTTTAATAATAAAAACCAGAGTTAGATTTTTTTTTTTTTCTCCAAATTGTGCAGCCCTAGATTCTACTTTCTAAAGAGAGAGAAAGTAGGTTGCAACATGTTAAGGTTTTATGCCTTTCGATATGCCCTTTACAACACTGAGAAAATGTGGGAAGAAAAGAAAACACAGAAAAAGAAAGCAGTAGCTAGAAAACTTGCCCTTCCAGGAGTGCTGAGAACACAATAATCACAAAGAAAAACCAGTTCAATTTCACACAAACTTATTCGAACATGGGCTGTGTAAATATTTTGATGTTGGACTTTGAAATTGCTCTGAATGTTTGAACTATTCAGATACGGAGCCACGGTGCATCTGGGGATACATTCCACACCACTGACGTTCCTGTCATTCAGTTTATGTGTGTGTGTGTTTATATTTGTGTCCCACAAGGTATGAAGGTACCTCCTGATGGGGACAAAGAAGTTTGATTAACCTCACTCACCATTTACTGCTGGAGGCTAATCATTGAACGTACAAGGGCGTATTGTATAAACATGCATGTATGTGTAGGACACAATGTTCTTATAACAGCATCTCCAATCCTGCCAAATCTCAGTTGGGATATGCCTATACTGTATACTCATATTATATATATATATATATATATATATATATACATATATATATATATATATATATATATATATATATATATATATATATATATATATATACATATATATATATATATACATACACACACACACTGTATATAACCAAGGCGAAAATAGCTAACAAAATCAGAATAACAACACCTCCTGTATACAGTCCAAACTGATTAGCAATTAGTACATGTTCATTTACAGAACATAATGGGAGAGATCGTGGTCTACCTTGAGTGCTTGCAGACGGGCTTGCTCCTCCTCCAACGCCTGTTGCTTCTCCTTCTCATCCATCCTGCTGGATGAGAAGGAGAAGGACATGCCGGTGTTGGACAGGGTCGACACCGCATTGGACAGAGTGTTGGCTCTGCAGACAAAAACACAGATCCACATAGAAGTGAGATTTCATTTCATTTCTTTGAGACCTGATAAATTCAACACTGTTCACAACCCAAAAAAGTCAGTATATGGCTATTATAAATCTCTTGCTAATGGTTTGTTGTTGCTGTATCAAGTGCTTCAACACATTGTGGCGTAAAGTGCTGTTAAGAGGTGGCATATATAGTAACTTGATGTGAATACATATTTTTTTAAATGATACACTCACATGAGATAAATGAGAAGTCATTAACCTAATTAAAAATTAAAATTAATCACATAATAAAAGCATTTTATTTTACACAAAATGTGTTGCTTACGGTGGCCACCATATGTTGTTATAGATCTGTAGGGTTTCGTACCTGTTGTCGGCGGAGAGCTCCTTGGTTTTCTTTCCCTCAAGAGATGCCAGGTGCTGCTCAAGAGCCTCCAGGAGACTGCTGGGAGCCTGCAGGAGAAAGAGACGAGTCAAGAACTGAGCAAAAACATACAGCACCAGTTTAAAGAGTACACACGCACACAGTCAAACACACTTAACACACATACACCCACTCGATCCACCCGAGTTTCAGAAAATAATAACAGGAGCATGCTTTAAGGTTTTGTGAAGAGGCGTACAGGCAAAGGATAAACAAGCACAGAAAACAAGAGAGAGGAAGAGTACAAATATATAAAGAGAGGAAGTGACATGCATACTTGAAGATCCAAACCTCAAACTCATGACAGACCCATGAGGTCACTAATATAAAAATTCCATTACATTAAACTCTTTACAATGGCTTCTGGAACTAGTACTTCAGGGTTTCTGCGAGACATTCTTATGTTTTGAGTCACAAATCTAACTAAAACCTTTCTCTGAGCCCTTTATACCGATCTAGGATTTGTTTCCTTCAAAAATAATTATCTTAACTACATGAGGAAGCATTACACAGATCCAGATCAGCAAACACAGGATGTGTATGTTAGCACCTAAGAGCACACACACCTCATGCTGCTTCATTCAAATGAGAGCAAATGTTAGCACAAGTCAGAGCTCATGGTTGGTGAAAAGAGCAGGTGCTTTGTGCCAACTTTCCAGAACAGACAAATCATGTATAAACTGCTCTTACAGACTAAGGGTAAGGTAAGCTCTTTGACTGAGCCTAGCTGGCAGCGCTGGCCAACATGTCTGGATCTGATCTAGGTTGGCTTTTTCTCCACATCGCTGAGAGGGCAGTTTGGGTCTAATCCATCCCACAGAAAACAGAAGCCAAAAGAGAGGAAAATATACATATGCAGCACTCTACAATTCAAATAGAAGTAAAAATGAACATTTCAACTAAGCGGGAAAACATATTACTTCCACAGAAGTGAGATAAAAAGAAAGATGAAAGTGTAACAGCTTTTAATTTGCTTCTTTCCTGTCTGATTTGATTTCCTTGGAGAAGAGACGGCGAGAACAGGCTTTTGATTAAATGGCTACATTATAGATGTGCGTGCCGGCTACGCAAAGGACAGTGAGGTTACATGAATACTTCATCACAATACTACAAACGAAGGGCCGCTGGGGCAGTTTTCTCACGTAAAGGAGAAACCGGTCATCGGGTAAAAACATATAGCTCTCGTTCTGTGCTCAAGAGCTCCACCTTCTCCTACTTTGATGGCCAGGGGGTTTGCAAGCATGAAGCCGTCATGCAACCCAGCAGGAGATTTGCTTTTATGCTGATCTGAGTCAACGATTTGATCAAACTATAAAGAGACAACTGCACGTCTGGCCTCAGATCAGCAGAAAAAGCGATGTACAGCCATGCCTGCAAAGTGACAAGGCAGAAGACGGCAGTTTGGGCCACATTTAATCAGTTAGCCTGGTTTTAAATGGATGAATCTGCTGATGCAGTCATGAACAAACTAGGGCTGGGAGATATAGCTAAAAAAAAAGTTAACTCAATATTTACCTTTTGATGATATTTGATATCTCAATATATACAGTATGTATTTGCTCTCAAATTAGTGACTTTTCATTCAAGGAATAATCATTTCAAACCAGACCATAAGACTCAAAATACAATAAAATGTAGTTAAAAAATAAATTAATTTAAAAAAATACATATATACATACATATATATATATACACACACACACATATTATATATATATATATATATATATATATATATATATATACACACATACATACACACACACATACATACATATATGTATTTTTTTAAATACAGTGCACAGCATAAATGAGTACACCCCCTCTGAACAAATACAAAAGATGTATTTTCTTTATGATCACTAATACAATTCATGGAAAGATGGCAAAAGTAAAATGTATTAAACATATGCATAATAAAAACTGAGAAATATATGTCATTAATAGCCATAAAATAAGTAAATTATCCAATTTTGTTTAAATTAAGGATTGCAGAAATGAGTACACCCTAGATTTAATTTAACAAATGTATAATATTCTAGTACTTGGTATGCCCTCCATAATTTTGAATATACCGCTCTGATCCTTCTTGGCACGGAGTGTACAAGTTCATGACAAATTGTCACATCTGTCCTGCTTAACTCCTGGATTATGACCTCCTTAAATGCCCTGATCTTTAATGGCGAGTGTTGCTCAACTCGTCTCTACAGAATCCCCCACAGGCGCTCAAGAGTGTTAAGATTGAGTGCAATACATGTCCACAGAAGGTTTTTCACCTTGGGAGAATGCATATCCTCATTGTCATGTTGAAAAAATGCCCAATAATGCAGGGAATGAGGAAAGAGTAATATCTTCTGTTTCAAGTTTGTGTATTAAATTACACAGTGGTGTGGGAATTCATGACAGCATTGATAAAGCACAACTTACTCACACCTTCAGCACTCATACATCCCTATATAAGAGCTTTACTACCACTGGACTTTACTGTGGGAACCAGGCACTCCTCACTGTACTCCTCCTCTAGCAACACCATAACATTTTGGATGCTGTTAGAACCAAAATGATTGATTTGGTCTCATGAGACCAGAGTATTGATTACCTGAATCTATATTTTGTAAATATGGGCTTTGGAAATGGCTAACTGACTTTATTGTGCTTTGGCTACAGTAGGTAGTTCCAGTGAGAACAACAACCATGCATGTCAATTCTGCAGGCTGCATCTTACTCTGTGAGATAAACAGTCACTCTTTTCATAGCTTTTGCTGGGTCTGAGACACTTGCTTGGTATTTCTCCTGCTCTTTGTCTAGCAAAAAAATCCCTCATCACTAAATTAAAGCTTAAAATGAAGGCCTGATTATTCCAGGGGCCTTGTCACAAGTCCATTGTTTTTGAATTTCTGTGTTACTTTTGCTATATTTTCACACTTAAAACAATGATTTGGTAATCCTCTTTTACCACTGTCCTCTTTGTGCTAAGAAATAAGTCTCCTGACAGTTCTCTCCCAAGTGGTTCCATTGTTGTCAGCATTAAGTCTGAGAATGATTCAGTGGGCTATAGAACACTTTTAATTGTCAAGAAATTACTTCTCTTTAAATGTTTTGGTTCAACATACTTACCTGTTGATCATGCCTTAAACTTACACCAGAAAATTTTTATTTCATTTTATTTAGTAACTTTTAGGAGGGTGTACTCATTTTGCTACACAACATTTTAATCACCTTGATAAGAAAATCTTATCTTCCTGAATAATTTTGACATGCTTCTTTGGTAAATGATTAAGCAGACTTGCTGGAACATTATATCTCTAAAGAATCCTAACATGACTTTCAGAAGTTTCAGAGGGGGTGTACTCATTTATGCTGTGCACTGTATATATATATATATAAAAAACAACAGGGGGACTTCAATAGCACAGTGAATATTTAGAGCTGCTCCAGCAGGGTTCAATGATAAGGATTTTACCCTGGAAACATCACAATTTTCAGTTACAGAAATTGAATAAAGTAATCAAATTTAAAATAACACTGCATAGTCTTCACTGTATAAAATAAATATAGATTAATCATTATTTAAAAGTTATTTAGTCAAGAGCAGTGAGTTTCTCTTTTGTAGTTAGATTAACATTGAGGACAAAAAAGCAGTACACTGTAAAAAAAAATTAATCATCGGTCTTGTAATTTTCATTAAAAAAATTTAAGGTGATAATTAAAAATAGTGTGTATATTTTATTAATAAAATTGTGGTTCAGTGTTGTATAGAAAATATTGAGAACATTTCACTAATAAAACCAAGAGATACATTTTCCTAATTTGTTTTAAGGAAACTTACACAGTTTTGAGGCTTGAATTGAGGAACCGATTAAGATAAAATTAAGGAAAGAGGGCTACCTATTTATTTTAAGAGAATTAGCTCAATTATGTGGTTTTATTTAGAGACTCCATTGTTAATTCCCAGCATGCTTTGCATATGGCTGGAAATAGAGAGTAAATATTGAAATTAAGTGTTATTTTATGTGTTTTTGAGTGAAAGGAAATATCTGTTGATGTTTAATGTTCAGTTATGTTTGACATTTGAAAGAGTTTCTGTTACAGTCTTTGAATTGTCAAACACAACTCAAAGTCAAATATAAAGAGGTGATTTCCATTCACTCTAAATCACACACTTTTGAGAGTTAACTTAAAATAAAAAAAAGCACATTTCACTAAAAATATTAAATTAATTATTACGTGTCATAGACTAAGTAATTTAAGAGATTTTACTTGATTTATTCAGGTAGATTCCATTAAAGAATCAAACCTTAAAAACTACTCAGAAATATCATGTGTAATATTGTTACCATAATTTTTTTAAGTAAATAGCATATAACATTTTTTACAGTGTAGGAATATTAGGCTGCTGTCACTTTAAGAGCTACACGTATCCAACATACTGTTACACACACATTTTCTTTCTGAACTGTTTACGCTCAATTAAGACATAACTGACTATGTTTACAAAGGCCCTGTTTCCACCTGGTATTAAGATGCGTTTTGGTCGATCGGATCACAAGTGGACGACGCTAAATACAGGTGTAAACGGGGTGTAAAACGTTTTGAGCTTGTTCACTTTCGACCACTTCCAGAGGTAGTCTGGATTTAAACTTTGTCAGCTGAAGACCCGTTTTTGCAAGACTTGGTCTTGTGGCTGTCAGGGCAGAAACGAAAGCTGCTGCTCTCCGTATGTATTTATGTTATCTCCGGACACGTTCATATGTAAATTGCGTGAGCTTATTTTGTTCATTAGATCGAAAGATCTAAGAGAAAAAAAAAAAAAAATACCTTACCTTTTACCCACCCATAGACCCTCCCCTCGAAGAAATCAGGACAGAAGTGGTTGAAAGTGGACAAAAGAGACAAATTAAAATACCAGGTGGAAACGGGTATGTGTCTCCCTCGTCCACTTGTGATCCGATCAACCAAAACGCATCTTATCACCAGGCGGAAACAGGGCCAAAGATACTTGCCTATATGGGCATTTTGACTATTTTGTGTGAATTTGTCCGTTCAAGGAAAGAAGACATGAAAGAGAACTCAATTTAATAGGCTATTCGCACGCTGTCTGAGAGGCAGCTTTCTGGGCGCGCACTTCTGGATGTTTGTGCACAGAAAACTTCTTGAAAACGTAACAACACTATTATTGTACCGCCTTCCTGTAATAATGTAGGGAACCACTCATTATACATAAATCACGTAATAGTTAAGGTTTTACTTGCACATACAATTTTTTCCAAAATGACTAATCAAGATCAGCAATCAAGAGCATGCAACAGAATTGCACGCTCTCTTTACCGTCAGTTAACGTTAGTAATATGCTTTGCTATTGCCAATTTGCCATATCTGACCGAACAACAAACTTTCAGCGATGTCTGTAAAATATGGATGTGATCGACAAGCTCACGCATCTGTGCCACTGCATGCTTAAATGTTTCGCTTATCAGCTTGTGCACACCAGCTACAGTGTGAATAATTTGTTTAATATTATGTTAATTTGAAAAATGTACTTCATAGACATCCTTCTCTGATATCTCCATTATGCTCTATGTTTACTCTATTGTTGTGTTTCTTTGTCTGAATGCAAACACTACACACACTGCATGGTATCGGTTGTTGATATCAGAGCATTTTAATGAGTACGAGTATGAGTACATGAGCGCAGTATCAGGCCCGATACTGATATCAGTGCATCCCTAATAATAATAATAATAATAATAATAATAATAATAATAATAATAAGCATTGATATTATATTATTTATATAGAAATAAAATAAAATAGTCTTCTAATTCCAATAATACTATGTGGAACAGCACAACAATACATAGTAATAAACAATAATAATTACCCATATATTTTGCAGAAAAATTAAGGCATATCAGTTTTAATTTTTATATGCCCCAGGTTTAATTCAAAAGATGGTTTTAAAATATGTTTGTTAAAATCTTAACATATTTCTGCACCTATAATGAGTGCAAAACTGGCCTACTGGCACAGGTTTCTAATAAACTGGACGACCACATAAATATTAGGGCTGGGTATTGACACAAATTTCTAGATTCAATTTAGATTCAATTCAATATTGATTAATTGGGGCCTATCATGTACAGTACATGCCAAATTTTCTCAAGGAAAAAAATATCTTTCAACTAATCAATTAATAAAATATCTTTAAACTATACAGGGAACCCCAGTTGGTACTTCACAATAATATTAAAGGTTAAAATGAACTGATCTATAGGCTACTTGAATTTCAATCAAACATTTTTTATGTCACATTTTTTCAATCACACAGTTATGATAATCCTGTTTACTAGTGTTAGTCCCGCTCATTTGCAGGGTACGTTTCATCGGAATTATCCGCCCACACACATTGAATTTGGCACAGGTTTTACACCGGATGCCCTTCCAGACGCAACCCAGCACTGATATTGCTGGGACACACTCAAACTCACACACATTCCTATGGCCAATTGTGCATATCCAAACCACCTAACCTGTAAGGTCTTTGGACTACACCAAAAGGACTCCTAGCTCAGCGGGGGCTCGAAATGGGGACCTTGCTACCAACAGTGCTACCCATAAAAACATGACATATTTATTCAAACATACATTAAATATTGAAAAACAGGTTAAGTAAAATACAATGAATATGCAATATAGTGCATATATTTAGTAAAATGTTCCTCTCTGGAGTTCATTTTTGTAGCTGAATACTGAGTTTTGAATTGCTTTTCTGCGGTAAATGTAACATTGCGTGACAGTTTACAAGCCATTTTATTGACGTCTTTCCACGGATGAAACACTGATTGAGCGATGACATGTGACATGATACGGATTTTAAGTTGTACTTACCTTTTGATGTTCATTCATGTTTATTTTGTGCTGTAACTAGTAGTAAATTGCTCACATGCGCTCCGTGCTGCCGCTTGAACCGAGACGCTAAAGGGATCTGTCACGCCACATTAAAGAGTGGCAAAATTGTATAAATTTTGTGATAAAATTTACAGAATCTGAAAGCTGAGACTTTGTTTCATACCATACAAAGCACGAAGCTTATTGAAATTTATTGGATGGGAGGCACGCTATAAAGTTTTGTTCATTCATCAACTGAAAACAGCATAGACTGAAAGATCGATTCTTGGGATTTAAGAATTGATATTGGTTCTTCAAAATGAAAATTGATTCAAATCGAGAAATCAATATTTTTAACCCAGCCCTAATAAATATCATTGCAATATTAATGATGCTGGTTAACAAAACATTGAATATATCACCCAGCACTAGTATTAGCACAGATTATGTCAAATACAAGCAGTGCATATAACCCACCACCTACAAGGTAAGATCCTCTAGTCGTCTGAAAGGAACAATAAACAATGTGTTACCACAGGAGAATAACCTTTCAATTCAATATAGTGCGTTAACCCCACTCTGTAATGTCAACACATTCAAACACATATCAAATTTACAAAGTGCAGATCCATAAAGCTATACTGAAATAGTGTGATCATCACTAAACAAACATTCGAAAGGAAACAAACAGAGAGAGAGGAGTGTTTGATATTTGATCTAACTAATGTCTAAATAAATAACAGTGAGCATGGGTACAAAAACAGCACATCAGACAACAAGTGAGAGGACGAGGACAGGGGGAACACAGAGAGAAAAAAAAGAAGGGAGAGCAGTGGTACGATGGACGACACAGCAGCAGCGTTGTGAGAAAGAAGAGGAAAAACAGAAAGTGGAGATGAAATGTACACTGACCTGAGTGAGATCTGGGATGTCACCCTGATCAATCCCAACTTGCTGTGTCATAAACAAAAAAAAAAACAAAAAAAACAGTAAACAAACAAACAGAAACGAGGGGGGAGGGGGAAAATAAGAAAAAGAACAAACATAACGGATCATTACCTCATGCAGTGACTAAAAATGAAAGAAATAACAGAGGTGTGGCATGCCAAGAGCCACATAGGACCAATGGGAACGGACACAGACATTGATAAGGTCTCACACAGCTGACTGTGGTGTGTGGAGTGGTTAACATTCAAAAACAATTTTGACAGATGATGACTTTTAAATGAGACCCAATGGGGGTAAAACAGCAAATTAGACAAGCATCTTACATGGTGATGGACACTGTTCTCAGACTCATTTTCAAATCAAATCCCTGAGATATTTGTTGCATCAGAAGAACAGCCAGTCTGGAAATAAACCAGACAGTCTAACAGCTGGCTGAATGGACGGAGAGGGGAATTGGGGGAAAGAAGGAGGCAGCATGGAAATTCATCAGTGTCAGAGAGAGAAGAGGGAGTGAGAGTCCTATTAACACCAAACACAGATCTTCTTCTGGGCCAGAAGGAGAGAGTGACAGGACTCTGAAACTTTAAGGGTCTCAAGCCGCGTGAATCCACAGTACGAATGACAGCCATTAACGACTACAGTATGAATGACAGGAAACAAATGACAAATCTTTCCTTAGTGGGGTACAATCCATGTGAAGTTTTCCTGCACTTTTGGACTAATAACTTTCGATGGATTTTAGATAGCTTTTACAGTCATTCATGATTACTGGATAAGGATTATTTTTTATCATTGTAGAGATTGCTGGGGGTGAATTTACATATGTACACTTTTTGAAAGTTTTTTATGCTCACCAAACCTTCATTTATTTGATCAAATATACAGTAAAAACAGTTATATTGTGAAATATTACAGTATATAATAATAAACTGTTTTCTATTTTAAAAAGTCATTTGTTCCTGGGATGGCAAAGCTAAATTTTACTCTTCAGTCTCACCTGATCATTCAGAAATCATTCTAATATGCTGATTTGGTGCTCAAGAAACACTTCTTATTATTATCAATGTTGAAAACAGTTGTGCTGCTTATTTTTTTAGTTTTTTAGTACTCTTAAACTATTAAATTTAAACAATTATACCTGGTGTACAAATGTACTCAAATGTGTAACTAAATTGATAGACTGATGCTATATAATGCTGATTTCAGTCTCTTTTTATCTAATGCCCATTTATCCTTGATTCATACGAAGGATGAAAAGCAGTGACAACCAAATCACTTTTGGCAGGGAAGGCACATGTATATGCTTATGGCACAGTCCATGAGGATTGTGTAATGCAGTGCCAGAACACTAAATATGGTCTCCGTGCATGCATCTATCCAGTGAATATGAATGGCAGAGCGTTGTGGGATAGATATATAGATATATATATATGAGAGAGAGAGAGAGAGAGAGAGTGCCTGTCAGACCTGTCATATCAAAATACCCTTGATTGTGTGTGTGTGTGTGTGTGTGTGTGTGTGTGTGTGTGTGTGTGTGTACCACACCATGTGCAGAATTATTAGGCAATACTTCAGCTTGTGATTCTTATTAAGTGGGGGTAATTTTTTAGGATTCTTTACCTAGCCTAAGTCTCTGAGATCCTGACACCTTGCACTTCTGGAGACTCCAGGTAGGTTGCAGTTCAGGAAAATGGTGGCGCTGGAGACTAAAGGGTTCCTGATGGTTTCACACTTAATTCTTCACCTTAACTCTTAATTCTTTTGCAGTTAACATGTTTCTTTTCTTCTCCACCTGTTTTTGTCTGACCCTGCTGACCCAATGAGCGTTTTGCTGTCTAATGGTCATGCTTTAACTTTGCAATTTCTAGTATTGCATTAGTATTGCATCCTTCTCATGAGCATTTAATAATTTTTGACTTTTCAGTCCGAGTTAAATCCTTTTGGCTCATTTCACCTGTAAAAGAAAACCTGCCTAATAATTATGCACACCTGAATATAAGGCATTTTTTCATTTCCAGCCTTCATGAACAATTATATACCACTTATAAATGATTAAATACAAATTAATAATAGATATTAAAATTGATGTGGTTTGGAATTGGTAAAATATACTTGGAAAAAAATATGATGATCAGAAAATCAACTTGCCTAATAATTCTGCACACGGTACACACACATACACACACATATATATATTATATATACATATATATATACATATATATATATATATAATGTATGTATGTATGTGTGTGTGTGTGTGTGTGTGTGTGTGTGTATATATATATATATATATAGATATATAGATGTATGTGTGTGTATGTGTATGGCATTGGTACCTCAGCCACTTTAAGGAACTCTGACAGCTTTGTCATCCTGTACAGAAACTTCTTATAGATGTCCAGAGCATCTTTACACTGGTTTTTCTTCATATCAAAGTATTTCTCTGAAAACGGAGGACAGAGAGAGAGAGAGAGAGAGAGAGAGAGAGAGAGAGAGAGAGAGAGAGAGAGAGAGAGAGAGAGAGAGCAGAACGATTAGCAGAGTGACTCAAACAGATAAAGACTGCAATTACCCATCAGAGGACTGTCAAAACACTCCGGGCTGACAGAGACAGGGGCATATAAAAGCTGCTGTAATGGTTCGCTCAAGGACAGCTAGCACTCTAATGCATTTTCAGACAATTAACCTAAATGGCGTATGTTACAACATTAAAAAAATTTTTTTTAAAAATAACAATAAAAATAACTGAATAAAGGAGAAATGACTGGCTTAATGACTGAATAATTACAGTTACAAAAAAATAAAAAATAAAAAAAAGTTCAAAGTAAAAAGCAGCAAGAGCTAAAAGGGAATTGTATCTGCTAGACTATTAAGGGGGTCACACACTGGATGACAAGTGCCACATTGGGTCACAGGAAGGACAAAGCACAAGTATTTCAAATAGAATGCATTGTTTTGTTTGTACGAGCACAAAGTCAACTCCTGATGAGATTCAAGAACAAGACACTTCAACTCCGATAAACAGAGGGGGTTTCTCCTGTAATATTTGTTTGTTTGTTTCTAATTTAGTGTCAGGCCAGCTACCACTGCTATATTCATGGCGAGAAACAAGTGAAAAATAGAAAAGGTCAAATAATTAAATATACACACACAAATATATATATAAATTAAAGTCCATCAAAATATGCTTGAGAGATACTGGGCTCTGGCATAAGGATAAATGAGGATCTTCACCCTTTAACAAAAACTTGTGGGTTGGTCTGGAGTGACTTATTTTACAGCAGGTGTAGATTAGGGATGCACAGATACCACTTTTTCCAGAACGAAGCAGATACCAGTGCTTTCATTTTTGGTACTCGCCGATACAGATACCTGTACTTTCACTGCATTTGTAATCTTTAAATTCATGTTGTATGATTCATGTAAAATTCATCTTTCATTTTAAATTCTTAAATTTGATCAGTAAATTCAATTAGAATAAGACACTAAGGGCTGTTACCGATCAAATTAAACCATTTACAACAATAAAAAAATACAACTGTATTAAATAATGTTATGGGATTTTTTAAAATATTTTTTTGAAAATACAAATAAGAAATGTTGGGGGGGGGGGGGGGGGGGGGAATGATACTTTTAAAAATGAAACTAAACCACCAGTAGGTGGCGGCAAGTCATCGTCTTAATAAGTGAGTCATTGAGTCATTCGTTCAAACTATTCGTTACAATGGCTGATTCATTCAAGAATGAGGCAATTGTTTATGAATAGGTCATTGAATCTTTGAATCGATTCGTTCAAAACGCTGAATCATTCAGTAATGAAATCAGTGTCACGTTTTTAATCGTGATTGTATTTAGGAAAACAGCATTGGTCGTGTGATTTTGCTTAACTGTATCAAGTTATAAAAACTCAATTTTGAATCAGGCTCCTTGTCAAGCCGGGCAAGTCAAATTCTCTTTCACTGAACAGCACACGCAGAGAGAGGTGCGCCTGCGGCAGGAAAGCAAGATCTCGCGCTCGTGCGGCAGTACCGGGGAGTCTCTGAAGCTAGATCAGGTTAACAAGTCGCTGTATTCGTCACAATGCGCTTTCTTTGAAAAAAAAAGTCGCAAAAGGGGTCTGAAAAGTCGATAAGTTGGCAACACTGATGCAGCCTTCCGTCTCCAGGCCACCGCTGTTCAAACCGGCGTTACGGCAATTTTGCACCGGCCGGAGGCAATTACCAAACTCGTTCCGCGTGTGTATCACACCAATGCACATATTTTGCGACAGCAAATCAAAGTTATTAATTATGAAGGCTATATTCAAAATAAACTGGTAGTATTATTTTTCTTAAAAACTATCTAAAAAATGTAATGCCTGTAGGAATAAAATTTAATGCTTTTTAATGCCATTTAAGGCCTTAATTTTCGCAAAATCCATTTAATGACTTTTAATGCTTTTTAATGCCCCGCGGATACCCTGTGTATTACGCACGAGATCGCATTACAGCGGAGGATTCAAATGTCACGAAAGACCGTTTCAGTGCTGTTCATTACCTCTCCTGTTCAGCTCTGTGCTCGGACATGTGTGTCGTAAATGTATATTTCCTCAGTAACACAAAAGTGTTGTTTGTATTTTTCCCACGATGCTGTCAGAGTTTGACTATCAAACACGTGAAAAATATGACTGTAACAATATTTAATATGCAAGAACACACGGAGCACACGTGAGATTGGTTTCTGCGCGGAACGCTGCGATGAGTTTAACAGCGCTTGCAACGTGGATCATATATTTCATTTACTGTCCGAAGCAAGCGTGTTTTAAGTTTTCTGGACATATTTCATATACTTTAGAGCTCTAAACATGAACCAGCACCGTGTATGTGCACATACAGTATTTAATCATGTCTTCTTCAAATGAAAATATATGTGCAAATAAGGACAACAGTATGTCTGATCATGAACGAGATGACACGGTGAATTATTCTGATACACAGAAGACAATGATGTAGACCGAAAATACAAAGAAGAATGGACAAAAAATTAACTATGTCTTTATTCTTTCTGTGTTAAACTGACTGCAGTGCTCGTAAATGTATTGAAAAAATTAGACCTTTTTATTGTTTTGTTTTTTTCTGCGTTTCTCCCTCGTTCTTGGAAGTTTGTTGGGGTTATATTTTTAAAATACATCAAGGTGCTCTCAACTCTGTTTGTGTGTGTGTGTGTGTGTGTTTTCCTCCGTGGTCATATTTTAATATTCATTTGTCTGAATAATGAGTGCGTTATAGGTCTGTGTTTAAATGGTTGTCTCCCCTTTTCCCACTCTCTACACTCCCACTTTTTCACAGCTCTACACACCCATTTCATACCCACTTTTTCAACTGTGAGGTGTGAACGACCAGGCTAAAATGGGGGTTGGTTCATGACACTTTAAAACATTATTAATGACAAGCAAACAGTCAGTAATAAAATAAGAACAAATAATCCAATTACAAATAGCACACAAATACAATAGAACAAAGATACAAATGAAATAAACAGTGCTTTTCAGATAAATCTTAGATGAATACATGAATCTTTATTAAGTTACTGAAGTCATTTAGTCAAAAGCAGTGAGTGATTTCTTTGTCCTTTGTTGTTTGATTAACATTAAAAACACAGCAGCAGATTTATTAAGCTGCTGTCCCTTTAAGGCAGAATGCACAGATCCAATATACTGTTACAGAAGCATTTTATTTCTCAACTGTTTACGTTCACTTAAGACATAACCAACTATGTTTACTCACAAAGATGGGCATTTTTTACATAATTTTGTGTGAATTCATCAGTTCAAGCGCAAAAAGACGTGAAAGAGAATTTAATGCAGTATTCAAACGCTGTCTGAGATGCGGCTTTCTGGGCACGTTTCGAAAGTTTGCGCACAGTAAACTTCTTGTCCTGTAAACATCCTGTAATAATGTAGGGAACCACTCGTTATACATAAATCACATAACAGTTCAAGTTTTTACTTGCATATAAGATTTAGTTTTAATCAAAATGATGCATGTGTGCAGCATGCAACAGAAGTGTGCGCTCTCTCTTTTTACCATCAGTTAACGTTAGTAATATGTGCCTCGTTTTACCTTCTTTGCTATTGACATATCCGAACGAACTACAAATTTTCCAGCGATGTCTGTGAAAAAGGAATGTGCGCTCAACAAACTCGCGCGTCTGTGCCGCTGCACACTCAGTACACTCTGTTTCATTTATCAGCTTGCGCACAGCAGCTACTGTATATAGGCGTAAATATTTAATTTGTTTAACATTCTATTAATTTGATACATTTACTTCATAGACATCCTTCTCTGATATATCCATTCTGCTCTCTGTTTGCGATTTTCAAAATAGACACATTTTCTATTAACCACAGGATTGATTTCAAAAAAGTTTATTTGTGCTACACTGATCCCATTTGGCTTGCTCCTGTAATAAGCAAACTGCAGTTCATTTTGGATAAAAGTATATTAGATTAGTAATCAATATGTATAATGGACAGGAAGACACAAGCTCTTGTGCTTCAACTGTACTGTTCTTTCAACAGAAAGCAATAAGACTTAACCCCCAAAGCAGAGCATGAGAGAAGGATGCTCTCCAGAGTAAGAGGGAGTGGATTACTCTTACCCAGCAGGTTGATGACGCCCTCATTATAGGCAGCAAACAGACGGATGGAGTCTTTGAAGAGCAGCATGAAGGCAGCGTTGATCACTCCGTTAGTGAGCTCATTAGGGTTAGCCTACAGACACACACCCACACATCCACATGAGAGAGTACACATCATACCAAATAGCTTGGACTGAATCAACATCAATGTTGTTCTGTTAAAGTAGGGGTTTCCAACCTGGGGCTTAGGGGTCACCAAGCCTACTTGAATTTAAGGGAACTGATTATCACTTCAAATCACAAGAGCAATCAAATAATCTGTGCTGTAAACACTGGCTCATCTTACCAAGTGGAGTGAAAAATCACTTCCATTAAAAGAAGAGAATAAGAAGCTTTTCACACTGTACATGTTTATGTATTGTGTCTGCACAGGTTGTAATTGTTTACATATGCACTACTGTTCAAAATTTGGGGTCAGTTAATTTTTTTTTTTTTTTTTTTTTTTTAAGAAATTAGTACTTCAGCAAGGATTAACTTCAAATAAATTTCAAATAAATGCAAAAATAGGAAATTGTTTCAACAAAAACTGTCACCATTGATAACAAATAATTAAATGTTTCTTGAGCACCAAATCCAGCATATTAGAATGATTTCTGAAGGATCGTGTGACACTGAAGGCTGGCTGCTGAAAATTCTGCTTTTTTCCTTCACAAGGGTAAATTGCACTTTAACATATTAAAATAGAAAACAGTTCAATTAAACTGTAATAATATTTCACAATATTACAGCTTTTACAGTATTTTTAACAAATAAACGCAGCCTTGGTGAGGATAAAAGACATAAAAAATCCCCAATCTTTTGAATGGTAGTGTATGTATTTTTTTTTAAATAGGGGTAATGAATCATGATGTAACCAGTAAAACAAAGACAAGAGAAAATAATTGGGAAGTTTTAAAGCATGCATGCATTTTCTCCATCACAAACCTGGAAATCCAGAAGCGCATCCAGCTGGTTTTGAATGATAGGCAACGTTTTGATCAGCTTCTCCGTGTTCATGGTGCGCATGACTCCATCAATACTGCACCACAAACAGATAAACAATCAGAACTCGCCACTTACTCGCAATCTTAATTAGTGCTTAAAAAATTAAGCTACTTAATCAGCTTTTAAAAACAACTTAATTATCGGCATAATGAGCTAGCATGATTAGATTGTGTCCTGCTGAGGCAATGTGTTTGAACACAAGCTTGACTCTAGGCAGACAATTTTATGGAGGCAGAACTGAGGTGTACCAACCCTCTCTTCATCTTGGTGAAGTCCACAGCCACTAGCCTATAGGAAAGAGCTTTCTCGTTGAGATATCTGCTGTACCGCCTGATGAATGTGGACATGTCATAACCTGAGGGACAGAACGAGGGGTTTATCATCAGTGTTTATGCGTACAATGCTTTAGAGACAGTAAAGGTGTTTCTTACATACCTTGCAATGCACCTTTATCAAGGAAATTGTTCAGATTGAAGAGTGTGTTTCTTGAGGCCAGATACTGAATGAAACGCTGCAGGTACAGAGAAGAGATGACACATAAGTGTAAAGTTATATACTAGATGTGATTCTGCAGCTTTTTATCTGTCACTATACGGGAGCGACTTCATCCCTGACATGCGGAAACCCCCCGCTGCTGAATTTGCAGTACACTTTGTGAAATCTAGACCTGTGTACAAGACCAGACTCCTCTGAGCTCTCTTTGAGCTGCCAAGTATGTCTGCTGCAGCTCCCCTCCTCCGTCCAGCCCAATCCCACCAGCTCATACAGCTGTGGGTTGAAAAAGAGAGCAAAGAGAAGCACACAGCATTCTGGGTGCTGTTGTGAACGGACATGATGGGAGTTTTGGGAATGCAGCAGATTTACACTAAGATATGATGCATTCCAACCTCAATCATGCATTTAGTGGACATGACGGGTAAACAGAAAGTAAAACAGACTCTTGAACGTTCATTGTACCCTAACACAGACCTCAAAACCATCTGGTATAAAGATTGATCACAAGTAGTTAGTGATGATTAGAAGAATAATCATGTTCTAAAATGTTTTGTGATCTGATCAGGCAAATCATATTGTAATATAGCTGAAAACGCATGAGATTGCCCTATTTGTGACACTAATCTGCACAAAGCAACAAAGGACCACCCACTCACCTGTCAATCAACCACTTTACTAAAACAAGGGTTTAAAGTCGTGATGTAACGGAAGTAGCGACAGATCTTTTCTGCCGTATTGTGACGTAGATCCGAGTGAAACGGATTACAGAAAAGATAAATGTGTAGGACGAGGACTTTGTTCTTTTCCATCGGTTGTTGATTGGATGGAGGGATATCTGAAGTTGATTGTGAGAAAGGGTTTAAGCTGAGAATTCCAACATAAGTCACCAGAGAGAAACATGATAGGAGTATCAAGTTACAGGAATATCAGGTTAAGATATTTAAATTAAAAATTACAAGGTCAAAACCAAATGAAATGTATGCATGGATGAGTAGTTCACAATAAGATCAATAATATGCATTTAGAAAATATACGTATAGGGTGATTTTTCATTTAATGCCGACTTTAACCTTTACTTATTGTGCATCTTGAACACAGATTTTATTGACCGGGGCATATGAATAAAACAAATTGTTTCTCCTACTGCATTCGTCAATGTCATTTTTGGGACACTAAAAAGTTATCAGCCACCAATGCAGTAAGTGTAAACTTGATCTTGTTTTGTAAATCAGTGCACCAGAGAAACAGTCAGAAGGAAACATACTAGTTTCTACGTAGTATGATGAAGCCTTAGGCTTGTTTCACCTCAGGGGAGAACCAGCATGAGGACCTGGTGACAGGCCCTGCGGTCAGGCAAAATCTGCTTGGCACAGAGGAATAAAATGGTCCTGGCAGGGGCCATTTCTGCCTGTGGCAAAAGTATTCAAAGGTCGAGAGTCACTGAAATCACAGAAGGTTCCTAAAATGCATCTGAAGGGAGGTTTAAAAAACGCTGCATTCCTAGGGCTCTGCTTAAGTTGGCAGATCAAGAGTGGTGATCCATGGAACAGTAGGCTGACAGTTTTGTGTGTAAATAGAGGGAAAGAGGCCACCCACCCTTTGAAAAAAAAACAATGATCTCTGATCTCAAAGGAGCTCATGGTGCCTGGGGTGGCCCTGGTCATGTGATTATGGCTTTGAGTGAGGTTCCTCAATCTCTTAGAATTTGTGCAGCCTGTAAAAATTCAGCTGCATTTTACCAACATACTAATGTTAAAAAAGGACAATCGGGGATACTGATGTAACACCTGGGGTGCATGGAAAATGTCAGCAAAAGAAAGGTTAAAAAAAAATTGCAAATATAATACAAATGTCGACTTCATCCACAGTCAGTTATTATGACATCAGCCATAGTTTTAACAGCAGAAAATGAATAGAAATCTGCATTAAATAGAAATCCATTTAATTTTGCAAACAAAATGTCATAAAATTACATAGTATAAATGGGTCTTTATAAAAGAAAATATACAGTGTAGCTGTCTTAATCATTTTGGAAGGGAGTCCCTCATCATTAGCATCTAACATTTTTAAAATCCCTGATCTAGCAGTGTGTTCCCAATCAATCTAAAAGAAAACTACCGACATACTTCTGCTTTGCACTCGACCCATGCCTCAAATGCTGGTCTAAAATCCATAGGGATAAGATGAGAAGCGGTGTGAGGCAGACCGCATTCAGACCATGAAGAAAATCCCCAGGAAAGCAGCTGTGCGGAGCATGAGCTAGCTCTCTCTGGCACCATGGCTTAACCTTGGAGAGAAACCTCTTGGAAAATGCATGGCCGAGCCAGCACCAAAATGCAGAGAATATTGCTCCATTCCGGAGAGTAGATCAATATGGATTACTAATTCAGTGGAGTCTGCAAATCCACACTCGCTTGCCTGCACCTCTGCATGAAAGCCTCAATCTCTTTTTTTTTTTTTTTACATTGCTTAGCTAATTCAAAATGGATGTCAGAAGTAAGGACGACAAATATAGATTGATAGGCCAGGAAGGGTCCTGCATTCTCTACTTAGCAAATAATTAATGTGAGAACAAACCTCAAGTAGTGTCAGAGTGAAGCATCATTTATTATTAAGGCAGGAGGCACTTCGGCAGGGAGCTTTCTCTCCCAAACAGAGCAGCTTCTATTAACACAGCAGCTCAGGCTGAGGGAAGATATCAGCAATCTGGCAACAGGGATTGCTCATGTTTTAGCCACTGATTTTGCATGTGCATTCGGGAACTGATCCAGAAGCAGCGCTGGAACCGCTGTGTGAAAACTGTATGTGTGCGTGTTTGTGTGCGAGAGCACTAACCCTGCAGGGAACATGTGTAAATAGGCTGTATGATGATGCCCTGATAATGTGCCGGCTGCTGGTCTTCGCTCTCTCGATCCATACATGTTCTGAGGTTTCTATGGATACGGACTGAGCAATTACTACAGTCAGAAAAAATAAAAGCTTTAAAAAAAAAAACAGCGAGCACAAAAAGATGATAACAGGATGTGAAAGGAATCGCGTAGTTCGATAGCGATTATTTTCAAACACAAAACCCATTTTGTTTGTAAAGTTAAGAGCTGGAATTGCATCTGATTCACAATGAATGACTGAACTAGAATGCAAAGTGGAAAAGGGTCACCAAATCAAAAAAAAAAAAAAAAAAAAAAAAAAAACACCAAACTTTATGCACCATACAAAGCTGAAGTATTGCTATGTTTCACACTCACAAAATCTCACCATCAAAAAAAGTAAGTAATGTAAACCATTAAAATAAAGAAATAAAACTGACCCTCCCACACACTAATGTGGGCAACAGTTTCTTATAGCAATGAAGAAAAGTGACAAAGCATCAGGGATAACTGTGCGTAGGACCCCATCTCTTTGCCACTATGTCTACTACCACAGAAAAAAAAAAATGTCAATGGTCCAATCCAACAAGGAGAGTAACCAATTCCCACACGTACTTTATTCATACTCCCTACTTATGAATTACTGATTACTGAAAAGCAGCTGTTTGTTTTCTGCCCAGATTTGCCATTCCTGCCTGTAGGGAAGAGAAGGAAAAAGACATCAGGGGAGTGAGAGGGTGTTTCATAAAGGTAATAATTACCTTACCTAGCGCACATCACTCACAAACAGCATCCATTATGCAAACAGATCCCACACAGGAGAGACCTGAACTCAGAGTCAGCACATGGCCAGAATGCTAATCAGCCCAATTCACAGCTACGTCAGAAAAGCCTTGAAAGTCAACATAAAACAGCCTTTGTAGTCCATTTCATTTCAATAATGAGACGCATTTTCAAATTTGACAGAATTAAAAAAAAAAATCTTTGTACGTATGAGTGTGTGTACATGTGTATATATAATGTACACACACACAAACAAACATTATATATATATATAATATATATACACATATATATATATATATATATATATATATATATATATATATATATATACATATATACATACACACATATATACATATATATCTAATATATATATATATATATATATATATATACACACACACATATAAATACACATATATACACACACACATTATATATATATATATATATATATATATATATATATATAGTGTGTGTGTGTGTGTGTGTGTGTGTGTACATGTACATGTGGTCAGATCTCTCAAATAGACAGACTAAAAGTCCAGAAAACAGATGCAATGTCTTACACCCAATTACAAGCACTTTTGAATTATAAAGCTAAGCAAGATCTTGCAACTTCCGCAACTCCATGGATTATACATTGCCCAACTGGTACAGCATTATATACAGGTGCTGGTCATATAATTAGAATATCATCAAAAAGTTGATTTATTTCACTAATTCCATTCAAAAAGTGAAACTTGTATATTATATTCATTCATTACACACAGACTGATATATGTCAAATGTTTATTTCTTTTAATTTTGATGATTATAACTGACAACTAAGGAAAATCCCAAATTCACTATCTCAGAAAATTAGAATATTACTTAAGACCAATACAAAGAAAGAATTTTTAGAAATCTTGGCCAACTGAAAAGTATGATCATGAAAAGTATGAGCATGTACAGCACTCAATACTTAGTTGGGGCTCCTTTTGCCTGAATTACTGCAGCAATGCGGCGTGGCATGGAGATGATCAGTCTGTGGCACTGCTTAGGTGTTATAAGAGCCCAGGTTGCTCTGATAGTGGCCTTCAGCTCTTCTACATTGTTGGGTCTGGCATATCGCATCTTCCTCTTCACAGTACCCCATAGATTTTCTATGGGGTTAAGGTCAGGCGAGTTTGCTGGCCAATTAAGAACAGGGATACCATGGTCCTTAAACCAGGTACTGGTAGCTTTGGCACTGTGTGCAGGTGCCAAGTCCTGTTGGAAAATGAAATCTGCATCTCCATAAAGTTGGTCAGCAGCAGGAAGCATGAAGTGCTCTAAAACTTCCTGGTATACGGCTGCGTTGACCTTGGACCTCAGAAAACACAGTGGACCAACACCAGCAAATGACATGGCACCCCAAACCATCACTGACTGTGGAAACTTTACACTGGACCTCAAGCAACGTGGATTGTGTGCCTCTCCTCTCTTCCTCCAGACTCTGGGACCCTGATTTCCAAAAGGAAATGCAAAATTTACTTTCATCAGAGAACATAACTTTGGACCACTCAGCATCAGTCCAGTCCTTTTTGTCTTTAGCCCAGGCGAGACGCTTCTGACGCTGTCTGTTGTTCAAGAGTGGCTTGACACAAGGAATGCGACAGCTGAAACCCATGTCTTGCATACGTCTGTGCGTAGTGGTTCTTGAAGCACTGACTCCAGCTGCAGTCCACTCTTTGTGAATCTCCCCCACATTTTTGAATGGGTTTTGTTTCACAATCCTCTCCAGGGTGCGGTTATCCCTATTGCTTGTACACTTTTTTTCTACCACATCTTTTCCTTCCCTTCGCCTCTCTATTAATGTGCTTGGACACAGAGCTCTGTGAACAGCCAGCCTCTTTTGCAATGACCTTTTGTGTCTTGCCCTCCTTGTGCAAGGTGTCAATGGTCGTCTTTTGGACAACTGTCAAGTCAGCAGTCTTCCCCATGATTGTGTAGCCTACAGAACTAGACTGAGAGACCATTTAAAGGCCTTTGCAAGTGTTTTGAGTTAATTAGCTGATTAGAGTGTGGCACCAGGTGTCTTCAATATTGAACCTTTTCACAATATTCTAATTTTCTGAGATACTGAATTTGGGATTTTCCTTAGTTGTCAGCTATAATCATCAAAATTAAAAGAAATAAACATTTGAAATATATCAGTCTGTGTGTAATGAATGAATATAATATACAAGTTTCACTTTTTGAATGGAATTAGTGAAATAAATCAACTTTTTGATGATATTCTAATTATATGACCAGCACAGCAACAAATTCATTTAAACCATCACACACAGCAAGGCTGAACTGCACCTTTTTTCTGCATTTGGAAGCACACTATGAATCAGAGACTGTTCTCTGTAATTCTTCAGAAAAATGCACCAGATGTCAGACGCAGAATCCCAGAACACGAGCTGAGCACCTGTGTTCACGCTCGCAGAGCATTTTCAAGACTGACATTTACATGGATTTATTAAAAATAGATCTTTAAATGCTGAAACTCTTCGGTGGTCTTGTGTTGACATTAATCTTCTGTTAACTATCAGTGAGATTTCAGAAAGGCTGCATTAATTACAGCAATAGCCTTAAACAATGCCTACAGCTATTTGGCTATTGATTAACATTATCCAGGATCCCATGCAACCTATGTGACATCAGCTGTACAAGAAAGGCGTTTCAGATGTGGAAGTTAATTAAATTTCGATGAAAGATAAGAAGACTATTTTTCTCCCTTCTCTGGACTAATACGCACTGCATAATGAGAACAGTAAATAAAGTAGTCAATTTTGATTTTCTATAGACACAGCTGCATGAACAGTGATGAGACAATAACAGTGAACAGATCAACCAATCACATGTTGCCTAATGTTTTTTAATGAAGCAAAATTATTAACTGTAAGTGATAAATGTCTGATGTTTGACACAATGTTTATAGCACATTCATTAATTCCATTCAATCTTCTGGTCAGTATTTGTGTATTTCCAATTATTAACAAGTTTTTGTTTTGTCTATGGGGAAATTTGTCTATTCAACTCAAATATTTGGGCCCTATGATTTCAGCAATGAGGAAAACGTGGACATAATCAAGGAATCCAGTCATAAAAATTTACAGTATAGAGCGGAATGTCATAAAATTTGGCAAATTGGATGAATAAATCAAAAGTAGGAATGCACATTCAAATCACGATATGGACTAGTGTCTGTGAATATTAAAGCGCAAAAAGGCTGCTTTTTAAATCTGAAGTCTGCATGTTCCCTGTGTGAATGAGTGGCGCGGTTTCTTCAACTACACATACTGAAACAGGTGTGACACTCTTTGTGTTTTCAGCATCTGCTGTCTCACTATAGGAAGACACTCCCCAGAGCTGAATTTCCACAGCTTAAAAAAAAAAAAAATTATATTGTAAATGTTTTATGATTTCAATTGATTAAAAAAAATGCTTTTTGATTACTCACATAAACCAATAAAACGTAATAATGAAATTTTATAATAATAAAAAAAAAAAAATGTAATTTGGAAAAAAAAGCAGAATTTGGTGTGGGGGGGGCATATTAATTTCATAGGGCCATAAACTTTTTATTTTTGTTAAACTTTTAATACATTGTTGTTAAAGTCAAGTCACCTTTATTTATATAGTGCTTTTACAATACAGATTGTTTCAAAGCAGTTTCATAGTGCTAGCAGGAAACATAATTTTGCAGCTCTAGAAAAAAAAAAAATAGTCATTGTCCAGCTTCAGAAAGTTCAGTACTGATTCATTTCCATTGTAAAAAAAATCATTAGTTATTAATTTAGAGCTGGAGCTCTTCCGGTTTGAGAGGGGAACGCTGGCACGTTTTGGCTGCCGCTCCTTTCTCCCGCTTTGTTTGTTTTAATTATCAGACAACAGTTTTGGAGCATCTGAAGATTGAAGAATTTTTCGTTTTCGTTTTATTGTACTGCGATGTGGGATTACGTTTTACCCGTCGGTTTATTGTTCCTAATTCTGAACGTCTGCTGCTGGAACCAACTCTCCTGTTGCCCTGCTCAGGACTTACACTTCTGCGAGGCTGCTATTAGTGTGGATTTCTCCTGCATGGCACTAAGGTACACTGCTTGCCAACTGTTGAAATTGAAATGGAACTATTATTTGGCACATGATACCTATGCTAACTGTGGTGATGTTAATATACTCCAGCGTAAGCGTTACTTACATCGCTCCTCAAGGCGCAGTTTTATATGTTCATCATCTGATGCTGTTTCCTATCCTGCATTTCTTCATAAACCCCAAAGGCTGGTGTATAACCCTGCTGGGATTAACTACAACTTGTCTGCGCTCACATACAAAGAGCATTCACGGGTGTTTCCTGAGTCCCTGCACCTGATGAAATCGGCGTTTTTTTAATTCTCACTCTGTCAACAACAAAGCTGTGACTTTATCTAACACCATTTTGGAAGAAAAACTTGACCTTTTAAGTCTAGTCGAAACATGGCACAAACAATCGGACGGTCTTCTTTTTAATGAACTTACTCCTGCTGGCTACGGGTTATTCGATCTCTCGCGATCCACTGGTAGAGGTGGTGGCATTATTGTATTGTACAACCAGCAATACAATCTAAGACCTGTAACTGTTCCTCTGTTTTCTTAATTCGAATGTCTCGCTTTGACTGTTTCTGAGTGTCACTGAACTGCCATAGCTACAGTCTACCGGACTCCTAAAGCAAATAAAGACTTTTTATCAGAGTTTGTGGATCTGCTGTCGTATCTGTGCCTCAAATTTGAGAGAACTCTTTTTTGGGGGGATTTTAACATCCTGCATTAACAAAGGACTACTTGTCTTTGCTGGAGTGCTTTGGTTTGAATCAGTCTGTTGACTGTACTACACATAACAAAGGACATATTTTAGACCTTGTGATATCTAATGGATCTTTTGTGTCTCAGTTGTCTACTATTGATTTAGGGTTGTCTGATCATCTGGAAATCTTTTTTGATATGCACATACCTGTTGCCAACACTGCCTCCTCTCGTATTTTGACATACCGGAAATGGAGATCAGTTGACCCTTCTGACTTTTCTGTTTTTATTGACTCTTCATTAAGTAGTTTCTCTCCATCTAATCCTCTAGAGACAAAGGTTTCTATGTTAAATTCTGTTCTCTTATCTGACCTGGACTTATTTGCTCCTCAAAAGTCACGTTCTGTTTCATTTGTACGTCCTGCTCCTTGGTATAAAGAGGATTTGCGTATGATGAAGACATCTTGCCGTAAAATGGAGCGTAGGTGGCGTCTAGACTAAAAACGCATCTCTTTAACCTGGCATACACATAACACATTATCAATTTATTTTTCAAATCCGTTAAAGGATTATTAGGCTGCATAAATTAGGTCAGCCGGAACCGGGGAACACTTCCTATAACACCAGATGTACTCATTACATCAGAAGAAGAATGGCATCTACGCTAATATTAGTCTTTCTGTTTATCCCGAGGTTTACCGTAGTCAACTGGATCCAGGCCGTATCCAGGTGAGATTGAGGACCTACGCCTTGACACGACCACAACGCAGCCCTGAAGTGTCAGCAAAGATTGAGTCAACTAGATCATCCATTGTGAAGGCCTCATCGACACGACAGCCAGTGGCACAGTTCCTCAACAAACCGCCCATACCGGTGTGATGAATATGATTGAACTGGAATAAATACTTTGAATGTTGCGATCCTATCGGGCTTATGATAGCTACCTGAATCGTAACAAAGCGCTGTTTGCCAGAGGAGAACTGGCCCCCCGACTAAGCCTGGTTTCTTCCAAGGTTTTTTTCTCCATTTTAACACCTATTTGCCACCTGTTTGCCACCTGATGTCACCTGTTGGAGTTTGGGTTCCTTGCCGCTGTCACCTTTGGCTTGCTTAGTTGGGGACACTTGACATTTGATATTCAACAGTGCGTTGCATCTGCCTACATTGACAGCATTTTCTTTAAGAGCTGCTGTGCAGCCAAAATTATATACCAGTTATCACTGTAAAGCTGCTTTGACACAATCTGCATTGTAAAAAGCGCTATATAAATAAAGGTGACTTGACTTGACTTGTCTCTCAGGTCTGACTGTTCATCATCAAAAATGGAAAGATTGCTTACAAGAATATAAGAATTGTTTCTGCCAGATCTGATTATTTTTCTAAAATGATTAATGACAATCAAGGAAATTCAAGACAGCTTTTTAATTCTATTAACAAATTGCTGAATCGTAAAACTGTCTCTCATGTTACTGCTTCTGATCATCTCTGTAATAAGTTCCTGGATTTCTTTGGCACCAAGGTTGAAAATGTTCATAGAGGTTTTTTTATGCTTCTACTTCATTGTCTTCTGCTGTTTTTATTCCTATTTTTCCTGGTACTATGTTTTCAAAATTTTGTACACTTGACACATATTCTCTTTTAGCAGAGGTCTCTAAAATGAAAGCAGCCACTTCTTTATTAGATCCCATACCGACTGGTCTGTTTCAGTCATGTTTTGCTTCTCTGTGTCCCGTTGTTCTGAGCATTATAAATGACTCTCTGTGTACTGGGGTTGTCTCAACAGCTTTTAAAACGGCTGCGATTAGCCCGGTACCTAAAAAGACAAATATTGACTATGAGAACCTTACTAATTTCCATCCCATATCTAATCGCTCCTTTCTTGCTAAACTTTTGGAGCGAGTTGTTGCTTCTCAGTTAATTTCTCATTTAACTGAGAACAATCTCTTTGAGCCTTTGCAATCTGGCTTTCGTAAATTCCATAGTACAGAAACAGCTCTGGTTAGGGTTACCAATGACTTGTTAATTGATTCAGATTCAGGATGTCTTTCAGTTCGTGATCTCAGTGCCGCTTTTGACACTGTTGATCATTTAGTTTTAATTACTCGTCTTGAAACTGTTTTTGGTGTCTCTGATACTGTTCTTAATTGGTTTAAGTCCTACCTCAATGATCGGAAGCAGTTTGTTGCCATGGGTGGATTTAAATCTGAGGTTAATGTTGTGCAATCTGGCATGCCTCAGGGATCAATTTTGGGCCCTCTGCTTTTTAATATTTATGTTTTCCCTCTTGGCCAGCTTTTGAGATCACTTGGTCTAAAATTTCATTTTTATGCAGATGATACTCAGATCTACATTCATTTTAAACCTAATGAAACTGTGCCTGTTGATTTTCTTTCTGAATGTATTTCTAAGATGAAAGAATGGATGACAGAAAATTTTCTTTGTCTTAACAGTGAAAAGACCGAGATTATGCTTGTTGGTTCACCCCACCAACTACGCAAAGCTGGATCGGTCACTCTAACTCTTGATGATTCAAATATGGAGTTTCAAACAAAATTGAGGAATCTAGGGGTAATTTTTGATGCCAATTTAACGTTTGAGCCACATATCCAAAATACTGTTAAAACTTCTTTCTTCCATTTTAGAAATATTGCCAGATTGCGTCCAATGCTGTCTTTTACTGTTGCTGAGAGACTGATCAACACTTTTGTGTTTTCCCGTATTGATTACTGTAATGCCCTGTTGGCTGGGGTGTCAAAAGCTACCTTAAACAAATTGCAGGTAGTGCAAAATTCGGCTGCTAGAATCCTTACTAGAACTGGGATAAGAGATCATATTACTCCCATTTTGGAGTCCTTACATTGGCTCCCCGTTAGGTTTAGGGTTGACTTTAAAATTTTAATGCTTACCTACAAGGCCTTACATGGGTTGGCACCTCAATATTTGACCGAGCTTTTAATTCCCTATACTCCAACCCGTGACCTTCGTTCTTCTGAAACTGGTCTTTTAACTGTTCCCTTAACTCGTTTAAGATTGATGAGAGATAGGGCTTTTTCTTCACTAGCTCCAAAACTTTGGAATTCTTTACAGATTGAGATAAGGCAAGCTAAATCTCTTGGCATTTTTAAATCCCAGCTTAAAACTCATTTTTTTTAGGGTAGCTTTTAATTGAATAATTGTAATTTTTTTGTTGTTTTATTTGTTCTGTAAAGCGCTTTGAGATGTACATTTAAAGGCGCTATAGAAAATAAAGGTTATTATTATTATTATTATTTATCTGTACAGCAGCTCTGGAGAAAACAGTGATGCCATCGTCCAGCTCAGTTCAGTTTGTATACAATGGTGTCAATGCAGGTAGAGCAGTAATATTGTTGAATATTAGGTGTCCCCGACTAAGCAAGCCAGAGGCGACAATGGCTTTTAGACGGAGGTGTTATTATTTCAATTAATTAGACATGCTTTTTGAATACTAAAATTTTATTAAAACATTCAAACAGAATCCAGCTAAATTTAAATGAAAAAAAAAAAAAAAAAATAATAATCCACAAAAATTAAAACTGAAAAAAAAAACATAATGGGGGGGGGGGGGGGTTATAAGGCCCAAAAATAGTATTGACAGAGAAGTTAATGATGAAACCAAAAAGACAAAAAGTTCTCAGAGGACTGAGGCAGGCCTCATTAAATACAATCTTTATTAAATTAACCCTTATTTGCACCTCCAGCTTTAACCAGATCCACTAAACTTCCCTCACACACAACTCTCTCAAGTATTAGCTCACTCGCACACCCAGTCTTCCTTCGGTATCCAAAACCAACCATTCTACATGGACAGCAGTGGCAGTGGTGTCCCCATACAAGGTCAAGCAATTTGTCTACTTTGTGACCCCACATGAACCGGCTGATTAAAATTCCACCCGCTTCTCTCGCTGTCCCTTGCCTTACTCTCTTTCTCTTAAAGTTCCTTATCCATAAAGTTATCTTAACCTAGACGTTTTTTCAAACCCCCTTCTCTCCTATATCTACCCTAGACAAGATACACTCCCAGTGACATCAGTCACGTCACTATAGCGAATTTTGCGTTCGGTATCTGGGCCATCGGTGAGTGACATCGCCCTTTTTCTCTCCTATTCGCACAAATGCATGTGCAAACGCCCTTATCAACAATACCTTATCTGTGGCCCTTTCTGTGCCCTCTCACAGGGCTACTGCTGACAAACAAATGTCCTCCAAATGTCTCAGCTCCTCGACAGGCAGTGATAACCAACCGTGTGTTTTTAAAACCATAACGTGGTAAAGGATTAAGACCAGTCCTGACCTGGACCAGACGTTCAGCTCCGATAACAAAAACCACCCCTGCCTGATTAGTGCCCCGTCATGCCGTAGAACAGGGTGTGCTGAAGGACAGTCCTGCACGCTCACTATCTCTGACACTGACGATCACAAGACATATAGTGAAGGGCTTTTTATTTTATAGTCCAAGTGAATGAACAAGGACACATATGAGAGTCACTAGCACTACCATTGTTTTTGTGTGAGTGTGTGTGCCATTGTTTCCTGCAGAATCTATAGTGCCAGAAAAAGCAATTATATACATCCCAAGTTGTGAGCTTCAGTCTAAATTGAATGTGATGAGATAAAAAGGACAGCACACTGCGAAATAATGCCAGGCCAATACAATAGATGGCTTTTCTTCACTGGCTGCATTTAAAAACAAACATATAGTGCGACCAGTGTAGAACAATTCACAAAGAAACTTCTGATTCACGGAATCCCACAAGTCCTCTAAACCTGACAAACCCTCCCTTTCAGGAAATTTTTAAAAGTAAAGGTGAAAATGAGTCAAATTTGTTCTTTTAATACTAAAAATGCCAAAATTTGCATTTTTATGTAGTGTAGTAGTAGTAGAAAAATGTCATTATTTACTCACCCTCATGCTGTTCCAAACCTGTATGCCTTTTTTTCTTATTCTTTCTTTTTTCTTTTCTTTTTTTCATACAATGGAAGTCAATTGTCACCAAAACTGTTTGGTTGCCAACTTCTATCAACATATCTTCTTTTGTGTTCCACAAAAGAAAGACATATACATTTGGAAAGACATGAGGGTGGGTAAATGATCAGAATTTTCATTTTTGGGTTTAACTAAACCTTTAAGGTCTGTAATAATTACAATTAGCTTTAAATAAAAAGAGAACAAGTATTTGATATGTCCTCATTTAGATACTGTAGCTAGGTAAACGTGTGCATTTCTAGAGGAACTTATGTAGTAGCAATGCATTAAGTGGGCCATGTGCACATCTAGGTCACGTTCTACTGTATATATCATTAATGTGTGTGTGTGTGTGTGTGTGTGTGTGTGTGTGTGTGTGTGTGTGTCTCATGTTCTCACCTACCCGCTGTTCATCATTAGTGGACTACATGTTTGTGCCTGTATGTAAGTATCTATTTCTATCCAACTCTTGTTGCTGTTCATAAACTGTGCACACTTTTAAAGACTACACTTAAAGAACTTTAATGATGTCTTTGCTACCTTTCTGGGCTTTGAAATTTGGAATGACATTGCTGTGTATAGGGAGATCAGAAACCTCTCAGATTTCATCAAAAATATCTTCATTTGTGTTCTAAAGATGAGCAAAGGTCTTACGGGTTTGAAACGACACGAGGGTGAGTAATTAATGACAGAAATTTCATTTTTGGGTGAACTAAACCTTAAACGATACCCATCCCTAATGGCAACATTGATAATGATGAGAAATGCTTCTTGAGCACCAAATCAGCATATTAAAATGATTTCTGAAAGATTTAAAAAATAAATAAATAAAAATACTAATAATTTGGTGGGATCTCTCAAATAGATAGAATAAAAGGATTTCTGAAGGATCATGTGACACTGAAGACTGGAGTAATGGCTACTGAAAATTCAGCTTTGCCATCCCAAGAATAAATCACATCTTAAAATTCATTAATGTAGGAAACAGTTATTTTAGATTGTAATAGTATTTCACAGTATTACCGTTTTTACCATATTTTTGATCAATTAAATTACTTTTTAAAAACATCTTACCAACCCCAAACTTTTGAACGGTAGTAGAAAATACTAAAATACTTAAACTATTAAAATATTGACGCACATAAGGTGTCAAATGGTCAAAATTGCTTTAAACTAAGAAAAAGTAATGCTATGAAAAAAATTTAAGTCCATTTACGTTTAAATTCTATTAATTTCAATCATTTAATATAATTTAGGCTGGACAAGGCTTCAGCTGAACTTAGGAGGGTTACTCATTTAGTCTTTCCATGCTGTTGCAGGTCACTTTGACTCATTTAAAACTTCACAGATTTACTGCAACTTGACACCTACTTTTCAGGATGGCAATGTAAAATACTTCCACCATGTCTCACACACACAAACAGCACATTGTGACTGCTGAGCTGCGATTTGTCATGTAGGATCAATTTGACCAAGCTACACTGGATCTTCAATAGCCGCTTTTCCACTGTTGGGCCAGTGCGAGCCAGTGCTAACAACATGCTGTGCTGGGCCAATAGCCTCGGACCTCAAGCACCGAGGCCAAAATCAAGTTGCATTTCCACTGTCGGGCCAGTAGCTCCGCAGCACTTCCCTAAAACCCACCCTTAACACGCCTCCACAGAACACGTCACACGACCTCACAGTTTCACCAGCTGACTGAAAACTAGCGAGATCGAAAAATGAACATGACAAATGCGAACGTTTGGCCATTACTTAAAGACTTAAGATTCCAACGTTGATATTTGACCAAACATTTACAATAAAAAAATGTTACAGTGACAATCATTTATTAATTTGTTTCAGGAGTTCACATCAATCATGCTGAATCAAACTAGTATTTACCATTTCACGTAAAAAGAGAACACATACCTATTCGGTTGTACCTGCATCCATTTATTTACGATCACAAGAATTCACAAAACAACTCCATTAAGGCTTTTAAATCCAAAGGCTTACACATTTAGAAAAATACTGATAAAATATCATATGTTTACAAATTTTGTTTACGTCACATTTCTGAAAATTTCTATTAATTTTCCTCAAAATAATGCAATGATTGCGATCTGAGGAGTTTTGAGCGATCTCTCCGTCTCTCTATACTGTTATTCTTTCAGCCAGAGCAACAGAGGAAGCTCATGAGAAGAAAACAAGAGTTATGAGTTATACAAATTAACCAGAGTGTGTGACAGATGTATGGATGCATTAGTCTGGTATCAACAAAGGCACAGGAAAGAGACAGATAAAACATTAAACCAAATAAATGCACAATTATAATCATATATGAGTTGTCTACATTCCTCAAGCAGTTTCTGGTATTTTCCATAAACATGTGTATTTATTATCGCAATGATAAGCATAAGTAGACTTTAGCATTGCATATACATATATTTCTGCCTCATACGGTGATCAGAATCCCCATCGGATCACAACAAAGTTATTTCAAACACTCACTGATGTCTGAACTGAAAGCTTGAGCTGAAAATTGTTTAAAATGTCTTAAATGTTGAAGTTAGCTGGTAGCCTGTTATAATAATATGGGAAATGAGCAGCAGTGTTGACCATCTCCTGACTCTAAGGTAAACCCAGCCTCTGTTCATGACCACTCCTCAAGCCCCACTTGGCCCGTTCTGGATCAAGGTATTCGACCGGCCAAAAAACCTTGGCCGTTGGCCCCGACGAGGCCCGATCAAGCCCCGGAAGTGACAGTGAAAACTCGACTGGCTCTGGCACGCACTAGCATGCTCGCTTTTGGCCCGACAGTGGCAATGTGGCTAATGGTAACTGCACAGAAGGGTGTCTGATATGGGCAGTAAAAAAAAAAAAAAAAAAAAAGAAAAGAAAAGTCCAATTGCAGAATCTCTTACCTCATTTCCATACATCATTAGGTGGTGTGTGGTGATGAGCGCTTTGAAGACCACAACCCAGCTACTGTTGGTGGTTCTCTCAAACAGAGTGTCGGCCAGCTGGGGCACGTTCACATTCATCTCATTGGTGCAGTGAATCAAGTCTGAAAACACACGACACACACATTAGAGCAACACACATCACTGATTCACAATGATTCAAAGACCCTGCACAAGATGTTCCAATAAACACAGCAGATAGCAGGGCCCTCACATTAAATGAAACATATGTATCTGCAGTGGGTGCTAATGGAAGCAAATCTCAGCAGACTCTCATAACATCTCTCAGTATTCTACAGTGAGAATTCTAACCCAGTCGTTCTGTTATGCAACTCACAGACAAGCAGAGAAGATCCAAAGAGCGTCACGTCTTTAAATATGCAGCAGCACCCCAGTTTTGCTTTGCGTACTTGCATCTGAAAGCAGCATCTCTTGAACGCCATCAGATGCTCGAAAACTCGTTTCTGTTCTGTCCTGTTTGCATAATGAAGACATTCCTCCTACAACCCAGTATTCTTTTTTGTTCTTCAAAGGCAAATCTCTTTTCTCCCTTCCCTTGAGAAAAACATCTTTTCAAACACAGCAGGTAATGAGGGAGACGACTCCTCCGTATCTGTCGGATTTCGGCCCTGTGGGCCTGTCTGTTGTTCTAATAGGGAGTTCTAGTAGTAAGTAGTGCAGCTCCCAATTGGAGTCTGATGATGAATCACAAGGATCTGGCAAAAGAGACAGCACACTAGTATGCGGTGCGCTATACATCTACAAAACACACTTACAGGGTGCCAGCAAGGTACAAATGGCCTATAAATTGAGGATGTAATGCACTACAGTGTGGAAGCAAGAGTGTGTGTAGATAAGCCTCTGCCATGTTTTGTATATATAGTGGGTCTTTATGATTAAATGTCATATTGGTATAATTCTATAAAACAGTTTTGCACAAGAAATGCAATTTAATGTTTACTTAAGTTGGCATAACAGCAGTTATTTGTTGAGATGATTATTATGTCTGTTAAATAAATAGAAATTAAATATCATTCCTGTAGCTCAAACAATAAAGCATGGTGCTAGCAACTCTAAGCTCAAGGGATTCCCAGGGAATGCATGTGAAATGTAGCTATACCTTGGTAAATTGGTTTATGTACTAATATAGCAACACATACGAATTAGGCCTATAGATTGTTCTATATTGGATTTTGCTCATTTGTTAATAATGTATGTGGGTCAAAGATAAAATGGGGGTTTCTTGCATCAAAAAAAATAAATGTGTAATACAGCTTTAAAAAAAATTTCCTGTACATTAGAATATGTCCTGTTTAATTTTACACTTTTCTGATAAAAATATTATGACACTCATATATTTTTTACCATAATTTACAGAAGACACCCACTAAAATGTCATTCATTTGATGTCATATTAAGAGACTCTATTTAAGGATCACAGTGCAGCCTTCAAATACTAATTAATTGTACATTTTAAATCTTTATACTTTGCTAATATCCTTCCACCACTAGGTTTTACCCCATTTGTCAGCAAGAAGTTTTTGTAAGGAAGTGAAAATCATTTAAAATATAATAAAATTTAGTATCATCACATATTCTTACATATTTTAATCGTGATTACAATTACGGATGCCACAATTACATAATCGTTCAAAGGCGCAATTACAAAAAAAAAAAGATGTGCTTAAGATGTGTTTTTTTTTTCTACAGGTTATCTTAAGGGTTTTTTTTCCATAGTCTTAATTTTAGTTTTAATATAACTTTATGATGCCATGCATGTTGTTACTTTTTTTATTTAAAGAAACCAAACCAATGTATAGTTGGCATTTGAGACTTAACACTATAGAAAAGCAATACAAGTTTTTCAGGAAGAGTGTTTTCAGCTTGTTTATTTTCATATGAAAATATGGCATGAAGTTGCTTCAAACAATGGTATAAGCTATTCAAACCGTGATTCAATGTAAATTGTGATAATCGTAATTAATAATCGCAATTATATGTGATTTTTGTCATAATCGTGCAGCCCTGTATTGTTCCCATGATTGCAATGTTTTTAGTATTACTCTGTATCATTAAATTAGTTTTAATAATATTCCTGAGTATGATAAGCATTTTATTCTACTGTTCTGATGCTCCTGCCATGCTTGCTTAGCTTGTCAGTTTCTTTCTGACTTGCTCGGCTCCAAAAATTACTTCTTGAAGCTATATTTATGAATACTTTTTGTTTACTTACATAAATGACATTATCAGGACGAGTATTTTGGATGGAGAATCCCCTCAATGGTCTCTCTTAAACTTGTGACATACCGCAGTGAGGAGGGACTCTCTGTTCAGAAATATTTGTAAGCTATTATTCTGACAATCGCAATCCTGCATACCTTTCTCTTTTCCTTGCTAAAGGCGTGTTCACACCAAGCATGATAACTATAATATTCATAATAATGATAAAAATATAGTTTAAAAAAAATTATTCTAAAGATATAGTTAAAAAATCATTCTAAATATAAAAGAATAGTAGAGTCCACAACTATAAAGATAATGGCACAGAGAAACAACTTTTTTCCAGCTAATAAACGATAAAAACACTGACAGCCAATCAGTATCCATCCTGCTTTAAAGAGCTCCAGCATTTAGTGGCAGATGACAAAACAGCAGTACATGCTTAGAATGAACAGTGTTATAGTTCATTGGTGTGGATGCTAATATAGTTATTGTTATAATTAGTTTTAGTTATAGTTCTTGGTGTGAATGGGCTTTAAGAGTGCCACCCTAGCTATTGGGTCTGCATTTACGTTTTGGCATTTTACAGTGCCTTTCAACTCTCTCTGTTCGTGGGCATCTAAAATAAATCAATAACACAAATTAAACAACATAAAAATGCATTAAAATATTAATATTTATTAAGTTTAACATATTTGTCAGTGCTAAATACCAAAATGGCGACGTCTTGTCTTTGACCCATTTAAAGAAAGGCAATAAACAGATCATTGTGCCGACAATGAAAAAATCTATATAAAGAATTAATGTGTTAAATAATGTTTTAGTCTTTTCTTTCTGTGACAATAGCCCAATAGCATTTTGAAGTTTAATAAACCCATTAGGCCAGATCTTGAAATTTAAAACTTCTAATATAATGATAGTTAAGACCAATAAACATTTAAGATATATTAAGACTTTCTATGGCCTTAAATTTGATCAAAATGAATTTAAGACATTTTAAGATTTTTAAGGAGCTGCAGGGACCCTGTAACAGTATCTGCCAAATACATAAATGAAAGTTAACAGCATAGTTTGAGCTGTGTGGCTTTCATTTCTGGAATAGATAGATAAGATATTTTGAAGAATGTATGGACAAAAACAATGAAATGAAGGTCGAAACAATTTGACCCTATACTGACTTTCACTGAATGAGAAAAAAAACAAAAAAAAAAAAATATAGAGCCAAAATATCTTCAGAAGACAGAAAGCCTTACAGGTATGGAATGAAAGGAGGGTGAGTAAATGACAGAACTGTTATTCTTGGGTGAACTATGCCTTTAACTGAGAAAGAATTTCTTTTATACAAAAAAAAAGAACATGATAAATGAACTATTTTGGAAATTTGGAAATGAATTGAAAGTTTTGAGTAGGAATCGAATGTGGAGATCTGTAGCAATACCCAGCCCTAGTTGCTAGGGTGTTGTGGGTGGTTGCTAGGTGGTTACTAGATTATTCTGGGTGGCTGTTTACTGGCCCAAGTCCAAAGAATCCATCCCTAAGTCTAATGATATTCAAGTCTCTAGATAACGTATAGGTCCCTCCTTACAGTCATGTTTGTGGTATCACCCACTAGGGGAAAAAAACTGATCGCTTAGAAAAGTAATAGCACACAGGGGCACGTTCTGAGGTACCATTCATGCCTGTAGCACAAACGAGTTATGTGCCAAAGTTTAGTACTTAGGTTGAGCAATAGTAATCGTATTGCAAGCAGCATTAATAAATCTGTGCGATCCTGAAGATTCAAGTCAACTCCACTTGAGCTATTCAGCTTCTCTTCTCAAGATTAATGCATATTCACATACTGTGACTACTATTAAAAACACACTGAAGCCTGTTGGGGGATGAGTAACGAGATGGCTGCCTGTTCAACAGTTTTTTTTCCCCATTTCTCTCTCTCTCTCTCTCTCTCTCTCCAGTACTGAACTGCACCATGGCTTTTGCTCAGAGCTCAGTCTCCTTTCCTGTCTTGCTTGTTTTCTGATGGTCAGAAGGAGAGCCTGAGAGCTGATTGGCTCCTTTGGGAGAGAGGGGGAGGGAAAGAGAACGAGAGTGAAAAACTCCTAAGTGAGAATATGTACTGATTTAATCAGATAAAACAGAACACATTTGGTGGTATTGATCACAAAGTCCACTGTCTTAAACGGAGAAAGACTGAGAGAGGCACAAATAACAGAGTTAATGCGAGCAAGAAACTACCACTCTGACAATCTGAAGCACAGGGAATGCATGTGGTTGTATGGCTGATTACACCCTGGATCAGAGCTTTCAGACATTGCATATCAGGGATGTTCTCTTGCAATATTGCATCAATACTTTAAATCCATGTATCGGTATTTTTGATAAAGTGTACTTTCACTAAGCCAAGAAAAGCAGGTTGCCTAAATAAGCACAAGCTATTAAACAGGAATTTCCCAGTCCGGTTAGAGCTACTTATTTGGTCAGGTTACCATCTACATATTTTTGTGTCGATTCCCTTCAGAGATACATTTCTATAATTAATTCATTCATATAATTTCCCTCAGCACTCGACTGCAAAAGTTGTAGAGGTTGTAAAACTTCTCACTGCCTTCCACCATGTTTTCACACACAACAAAACTTATGCTGCACCTGCGTGAGACTGTTGCTAATTTTGCTTAATGCAAGACAGTATTTACTGTGAGTTTTTCAAATCGCGTAATTAATGATAATTAAAATATGAAACAGTAAAAGTAAGCGTCAGGGATTTTATTGTGGTTTATCGTCAAACTGGTAACCGTTTCATCCCTACTTCAATTCCAATCAAATTAAACTGTAATGCAAAGCAATGTACTTGAACTGAATCATGACATATTGTATGATACGACGTGTATTGCATCATGAGGTAGTTAGCGATAGCACATGATTCTAATCTCCAATTATCTCCTTTACAATGCTTCTGAGTGTCACACACTAAGTTCACAAAAGTAGATTCCCAGAGAGACAGAGAACAGGCAGCGTTTCACACCAGAGCCTTTAAATAGAGTTTCTGACAGTCTTTCACTAAAACAGACAATCACATTTCCATGTTATCCCTTACAAACACACACACCTGCACGGTTCCGTGCTGAGATGTGTGCACCAGAGCACGAAATGATGTTCAGTGGTGAGAATCGAATCCGAGAAAGGCGGTGAAAGGAAGCGGTGGCCCAATGATGTCACTGCAATGCAGCAAATGAAGAGTCTTTGAGCGATGAGGTCACACACTTTCTGTCTGCCTGTGTCAAAGTCTTATTGTTAGACTGAAAGACAACAAAACTCTGTGGAAATGTTCATACCGGGCTGCGCCTGCCACCAGTCAGAGTTGACAGAGGTTCAAAACATCCTTGAGTTTCCAACGCACGCATTGCTGCCATAATTGGCCGGTGGACTGGAGACTGGTTTGGATTTAAAACCAGCTCTATGCAAAAGTGAAAAAAATGAACAAAATTACAAATTAAAGCACTTTTGATTCAAAGCATGATTATTCTCCTGCAGTGCCTGGGCTTACAAATTAATCAGGATTGAGCCTTGATGAGGCACAGGAAGTTTGGCAGGAAGCCTCTCATGAGTGTGTGTGTACACGAGGAAGTAAATTGACCAGGTGGCCTGACAGTCTGTCCAGCTGTCAGCCAGAAGACCATAGCTAGTGCTCACCTCTGAACCACCACAGCTGCCATGCTAATTACCTGTTCCAAGTGTACTAATCACTGACTCTAGGTCAGTTCTCCATGACCCTCTGCTTCAGAGAGAACTGGCCCATTATGCACTAGGGGTGAAGTGGGAATTGACATTTCAAAGTATTGCAATATGTTATTGCACAATATTCGCACACAAAAATCAATGGGTCTCATGCACTAAGCTTGCACACACAAAAATTTGTGCAATCTGCACACAAATAAATCATGATTCACCAAAAACATTCATACTAAAAAAATAAATAAATAAAAATTAAAAGTAGGAATAACTGAAACCACAACCCTACACAAAAAAGCACTTTCTCTGTCCAGCCTTATAATTGTGTTAAGTTATATTTAATTTTTAATAATAAAATTAGTAAGAAGTAAGAAAAGTAAGATAGCTTCAGCTGCAAGGTTTCTCTGAATAACAGATTTAAGAGTATGTATGGCTGGCTAATGAGAGGTCTGTGGTCTGGGTCTGTATAAAAGGGTTTATTGAGTTTGAACTGGTTTTGAGAAAGACCCAATGATCAAGGATTTGGCTAGAGTGGCATATTTGACGAGTGACTAAAGACTGTAAAGGTTGTGCGGAAAGCCCTTATATGGAGATGGTTTGGGCGTGTTTTATGCAAATGACTAACCTCATGCACGTGGCCGCTAATTTAGAATACTACAAATTCACTAACATTAGAACGAGATTAAGAACAAATTTATGTGCACACGTTGAGATGAATAAGAAAATAGTTTGAAGTTAAACATTCACAATTTTTACAGTTCTAATCACAAACACAAAAATAAAATACTACTGTATCATGACCCCGCCATCAATATAATATTTGTATCACCAATAATGTTGTCAATATAATATGTGTGTCGTGTGCAGCCATGTTTACAGACTAGATGGACCTCCAATGCAAGAGCATGAAAAGATCAAAAAGATTGTGATTTCCTTTGTGGCAAAGCTGATCACTAAGATTAAAGGACCTCCAGACCTGTTCAGATTTTTCTCTATTCTCAAAAACAAATGCTAACCTCTCGAACCTGCAGATAAGAACAGCAAACCGTTTTGAATTTAATGAGCACAGAGAGTCTTTTATCGGCTAACCGCTTCAGCTAGCTTGAAGGAGAACAGCAAGGAGAATTCTTCTCCAAATAAACATCAGTTCTCCCTCTGTCTGGGGAACCTGGGACCTCTATTAAAAGTAGCTGGGTTCCTTTTTGAGAGCTTGTTTGCTATGTCTGTATCTCTGCCTCAGTTTCCTTCCAGATGCATGTTGATGGCCTTGTAGCTGTGATTGCAAAGTACTGGAAAAGCAAATTATGCTTATCTTGTGGATGGTCCTCTAACATTCAGGCTGAAATGTGGTGAGACGAGGTCGGTCTTCGATCAGCGCTCTGGGAACATAAATGTGATGATGGTGACATTTTTGTAAAAGGCCTATATGGGATTCCTGAACAGTGAGTTCAGTGACACAGTTCTGTGGAATACCGCAGCCATTCCTCACATGTCATTCCCATATTTCTCCCTTTCTCCCTCTCTCCCTCTTTTCTTTTTCACCAGGAGAGCTTTGCAACTAATCAGCAACTTGGGAGCACAGCTTGTAGAATTCTATAAAGCTCCAGTCTATAATAAAAAGGACAAAAGAAAGCCATACAATCATATATAAGATCAGTTGCCCTTTATTTCTCACAATGCCCAAGAAATGTCATCTTTGCATTTATGTTTTAAATAGGATGAATGAGAAGTTTTAGCTTACTAATAAATCAGATTATATCTCACCAAGATAGTACTGTCTTCAACATTAAAATTAAAAAAAAATTCTCTGACTTCAGACTTTCAGTTATTATGCTTCTTTGCTTTGTCTGTTTGTTGTGAGGATAGTGTGATAGTTCAGTGCAATAAAAGGTTATAGTTATGTATCCGAATGTAAAAATATGTAGTTTTGCACATACTGTATGAGCATGAGAGAATGAAAAAAAAAAAAAAAAAACAGCTCTGAGAATTCTCTCCTCTGAGATGCATCATAAATAAAGTCCCAGGTTTTGCAGAGGAGATGTCAGAAGAGGAGCCAGGGGCTCTTATAAGGTACAAAACAAGCTATCAAACAGAGCCAAAGGCCCTCAGCAGCTATAAATAGGCCACATCAGCACTATGAGCGTGAAGGGAACAGAAGCAATGTGTCATGCAGCATGTGTAAGCTCTCTTAAAGTGGTGTAGTTGTGTCCTCACACTGAATGAAGCTCAACAAACATTGATCAACTGCTCCTCTTCCTAAAAAAAACTCCATTACTGAATCTGTGCTTCAAAGACATTCTCTTTTATCAGTCAAAGTACCGTAGCTACTGGGTCTATTTCTCCTTGCTTGCTTCTCAAGTAATACAACATCCATCATCCACAAAATTACAATGAGTTCATAAGTAAAAGCTACTTATCTGTGGAGCAGTTTACTCATGCGGAGTTGATGGCTGTAAACAGTGGACAAAGCATCCTGAAGGGTAATCTGTATTCTGAAAGGCATGGGTGGTATTTTCCAAGACATGTTTGAGAATGGCTGTTTTGTCTTTGCTGCACAGCATCATTTCATCTGTCTAGTTCAAAATCAGTAGCACTTCACCTTTAACCCTGACAGACTCCAGATTCAGACTGCTGCTAGTTGGATAGTCTTACGACTATTTACTATGGGCGTAAAGTCTGCTTTAGGCATGTGCAAAACCACACACATTCAAAACCAATTAGTATGGTGGGTTACTGAATGACTAGTCAACTAATCAATCTTAAAGAGATAGTTCGCCCAAAAATGAAATTCTTGTCATTAAGTGCTCACCCTCATGTCGTCCCAAACCCGTAAGACCCTTGTTCATCTTCGGAACAAAAATTAAGATATTTTTGATGAAATCCAAAGGTTTCTGAACTGTAGTCACATGGACTACTTTAACGATGTGTTTAATACCTTTTTGGCCTTGAAAGATGCAAAGACATTGCTGCCTAAGTGTTCAGAAACCTCTCGGATTTCATCAAAAATATCTTAATTTGTGTTCTGAAGATGAACAAGGGTCTTACGGGTTTGGGACGACATGAGGGTGAGTACTTAATGACAAATTTCATTTTTGGGTGAAATAAACCCCAAATCAAATGAATATTATATGGGCATGGTAGAACAATGTCTATTGTAACATCCTAAACCATAAATCAACAGTAAAAACAAACAAAAAAAAAAAAACAATGATATCCTGTCAATCAAAAGGGGGCAGGAAAACGCGTCAGACGGCAACTTATACAGTGTGTGAAGAAAATGTCATGTGCAAGCGTGAAGTAGGGCTGGGCGATATGGCTGAAAACTGTATCACGATATCAGTGTTTCATATCGGTCGATATCGATAATTATTGATAATTTTTTCTGACCCATTTAAAATAAGGACCAGGGGAAAAATATATTACATTTAAACATTTTTATTTTAAACTTAACCTTCCTCTGATCATAATCCCCTCAGTTATTAAGACAGAAATGTCAACAACCATGGAAAACTCAAATAATTAAAATGTTGTGCGGTGTTGCAGCTACAGATGTTGTTGGTTGAATACGGCTGTGCTCCAAAGGGTGAGCGCGGCTAAGGTGGTACATCAAGTTCGTGGTATTACCAGTCTTGCATAATTTGCAGACGACATTGGTCTGACTACGGTCAGATTTATAATATCCAAAAAACTGCCATACTGGCGAGCTGACTTTTCCTCTTTTATTTACAATTTCCTCGCTCGCTGCGGCACTCAATTTCTGCTTATCAGTTGCCGGTTACTGAAGAGGAATCCAGCAGACCAGCACGAGACAACGATATGGCGCAACCAAACTTGATACTGTTACATGATTGGCTGTTAGCATGTCACTCCCTACATTGCTAGGTTACCAGAGAGCGAGTGCATTTGTTAATGCAACCAAAATGCTTCGCAACCTCTGTTTTCTTCCGACAAAGAATAAAAAAAATATCGAACGTTTTATCGAACACATTTTTTATTGATATCGATCACGTGTCTATCGCGATACATATCGTTATCGTTTTATCGCCCAGCCCTAGCGTGAAGTTCAACTTCCATAGAAATGAACTGAAAACGCTCACTCTGCTTCGCTCGCTCCGTGCCAATGGATATGCACCATAAGAGACCCATGATGGCTAAGCGAGAAATCCGACCGGCACTCTGTATTAAAAGTTAGCGCATGGAAGCACTTTGGCTTCTATGAAGTTGAATGGGAAAAGGACCTGGGCTGCGTTTCTCAAAAGCATTGTAAGCCTAAGTTGATCATAGAGACCATTGGTTGCAATTGTTCTACGATCAACTTAGACTTAAGATGCTTTAGGAAACGCAACCCTGGACAAGCCACACTATATGCAAGTTGTGTTATTGCTATATTATTAATATTATATTGCACATAACAGGAGGATGTTGGTTAGAAGTCTATTATTTAATGTTAGTGACTCAGAATATGCTGAAGTCTGTATTATTTTACAAGTATGCTGCTACAGGCACACATTTCTTTTCCTGTTGGTTCTTTGCAATGCTGGGACATATGCTGGCAAATGTAACCTTCCTGTTGACTTGCCAAATCACTTCCATTTGCTTTATTAATAAAAGATATTGGAAGTAATTCATTATGGATCATTACAAATACTTTGCTTTAAAAGTATCAAGTAGTCACACAGTGAGAAAAAATAAAATCTGTATAGGAAAACAAAGATGCAGCCTTAATCGTTTTATCATCGCATCGCAGCCCTCTGAATCGTAATCTAATCGAATCAAGAGGAGCCTAGAGATTCCCACCCCTACTAGAGAGGAGCTTATATACTATTAATTATATATATGGGATGCACCGATATGATTTTTTGGGGCCGATACCAATTTTAACAAACAATTATTGCCCGGTACCGATATTTGTCACTTCCTCTCTTATTTGAAATTTTGTCATTAAAATAGATATTTTGATCATAAATCAGCAAAGTTCAAAAACACCTGCATTAAAATATACTAGCAGGTTTATTGCTGCATCAAATAATTTTAATGAACATGGATTGGATCCATTTAACATTCAGCAGACCTACATAAAGACAAAGATACATATGAAATAAACAGTGCTTTTTAGGTTGGTTTAATAGTTTTCAGGTACAGAAATAAAGTAAACAAATGTAAAATAACACTGCATATTCTTCACTGTATAAATTATATACATATTAATCCTTTATTGTAACAGACTTTATTGTTATTAATCTTCTAATTTGTTTTTGTATACATTTTAATATTTTTAAGTTTAAATATGTATGAGATCTGCACTATCTCCTTTACTACGGCAGGACTCTTATTTTGATGGGTTTTCTCGTCTACGGAGCTATAAGGGTAATGGAGAGCACGCAGTTCTTCTGAGATATTTTGCAGATTTAAAGTTTGTCAGTTTATTAAGCACCACTGAAAAGGCATAAGATCTGTATGTATTTGTTTACTGTAAGTTATAATAAGTGTTTTGAGTAATTCACTGTATGTTGAAGATAATGCAATGGAGAGAGAGAGAGTTTTTTGCGCTAGGATTAAGCAACAGTCATTATAAAGCTCAGCGCCTTCACGCAGTTATGTAATAAACCATCGGTTTGTTATATCGGCCTTTTTCCTGCTACAGCAGATATGCCGATGGCTGTAAATTGAGCAAAAATCGGTGCATCCCTAATATATATAAAATGGGAATCTCTAGGCTATATATGTATATTATATATTAAGATTATATATATATATATATATATATATATAAAATCTTTGAAAAACTGTCATGAAGACAAGTGTTCATGAAAACTTCCTTATGTGCAACGGAGTTGTATAGAAATATTTTAAGCTTTGTATGAAAACATTTGAGTTGAAACATTTTTGGGTGGAATTATTATATCTGAAAATAAAAAAATAAATAGCAGTTGAAAATAATAGTTTGGGCTCTGTTGTTAATTGATGTCAATCAGGAGAAGCAGCAGGCAGTGGTTTGAGTGAGAAAATGATGTGCTAGTCTCGAGTCTGTGGCCAGGGGAAGACTTAGCCTTGCCCACCCTTACACACTCTCCGTCTATGGGTTACAGTGCCGGTGTTGTGCCAAAATTCAATTCCCTGATTGCTTAACCCTAATCCCACCCCTAATCCTAACTCCTCCCCCACACATAATCCTAAACCTACTAGGGGGGTAATAATTTGGCGGGGATAGGAACTCGACACAACACCGGCAACATATGAGAAGTGCTGGTACGCAAGAAAAAGTGAGGGTATACTACGGATTAAAATATAGAAGTGCTGCCTACCGGCCCACTTTGAGTACTAATATATATATATATATATTTTATATAAAAAAAATAATCTAAAACTTCTTGACTAGTTGGAAATTGTACCTTATTTTGGTCAAAGTCCACCCACCACAAGAAGGGGCTATCTGGCATTAGGTAAAATAAATACAGTTCTATTTATTCAGCATTTAACTCAGAAATAAATTAAAACTGTTAAAAAATATATATTGAATAGTTCTCAAAAATATGATGCTACAAAGCTTGCAAAGTATTAATTCGTCCTTCATAATAACAGCTTAGTAATTTGTAAACACAACATTGTTTCCCAGTGGACTGATAAAATCCAGTGCAACCTGACAGTGACAACCCAAAATTGCATTAAAACAAGTCAATCAGATTGGATCTGTTGATTGTGTGCAAAATATATCAAGAGGACTTGTAAATGGTCAATGTGAATTAAGAAATCTGAAACAGACTTGTAGCAGTGTAATTTTTGTACCAATCTGGGAACAATTCCCCAGTTAGCTTATTGGTTAGAATGTAAGACTGAGCACAGATCCCAGTTCAGTACAATAAGCTCAAGATCTACCAAAAGCCAGTGTCCCACTCACTGCTTCCGAAGAGGTCAGAGAGCAAAATCTGTTTGTTGACTCAGTAAAAATTTCACTGATGTTTGCACAGAACAGGAAAGTGAATGCAAACTGGACAAAACTAAATAATAAAAGACAGAATCTTCAAAAGAGAGAGAGAGAGAGAAAAAAAAAAGATTAACTTCTTTGTCAGCTATATAAATTTCCAATCTCACAGACTGCTTTAATCAGAATGAAAAAGCAATGAATAAACATTGGGTTTATTCTGGGAGATGCAGTAAGGGATGCAGTAAAATTAAAATTCTGGCCGATACACATAAGCCAAAAATTCTTTTAAAGTTATGGCTAATAATAACCAATAAATGGTTGATACATTAAAATTGTAGCCTACTATTTTGCATAAAGATTTAATTTAACAGTGTTATTCAGTTGTGTTTTTAAAAGATTAGTTCACTTCAAAATTAAAATTTCCTGATGATTTACTTATAAAAGCTTCAGCAATTATCGCAACATGAAAATTTGATATTGTCACATGCCTAGCGCATACTGGATCGGTACTTTGCCTATGTCACGCATGACCTTTCCAACGCGATTACATAATGCGTGGCGCATTGCAGAGCAGTGCAAGATAAGCATTTGTGGTTAAAGCTTATAAAATGACCGATCGTTTTGCTAGATAAGGCCCTTATTCCTCGGCTGGGATCATATAGAGCCCTTTGAAACTGCAATTTGGACCTTCAACTCGTTGTACCCCAGTGAAGTCTACTACATGAAGAAAAATCCTGGAATGTTTTCCTCAAAAACCTTAATTTCTTTTCAAATGAAGAAAGAAAGACAAACATCTTGGATGACATGGGAGTGAGAAAATTATCAGGAAATTAATTCTGAACTGAACTAACCATTTAAAGAGTAACTTTAATTGAGCGTTAGATGATTGCAAAAGTAATCTAAATGTAAAAAGTGGGGAAATGAACTGTCACAAATTTCCAAAATCAACCAATATCAATAAATTTAAAAGAAGATCACCAATAACCAATATGCCAATATGATACCAGTGCATTCTAATAAATTATGACGTATATGGTCTTTATGACAACAGAAAAACAACATATGTCAGGCCTCAAAAATTCCCCAATTCTAAGAACCGGTTTAAACAAGTCATGTGGAAATATTTCTGGATATAATACTTCTCTGCTTTAAGCAAAAAGAGGAAGTAAGCAACACTCAACCTTCAGTAATTCTGCGTTGAGTCACAGTTACGACAAATACAGTGTTGTGTTATGCAGTGTTTGCAGATTAAAACAGAAGCAATGAAGCTGGCAGATCGGCACAGTCTACCATACTAGGCCACATAACAGGTGGCTGACACAGGAAACAAATCCAGACTAAACATGAAGCTGTGTTCTGCAAACACTGATGAATCAAAGACAAAAACACAAAACAAACCAATCAGGCTTTATCGTTTTCATGGCTGCAAGAAGGTCTGTGGTTTAACAGCACAAAAGGTGCCGAAGCAGCCAGCCTCCCTCATTCCATCAGGAAATCTCAGATAAAGGTCTAAAAAGAAATCCCTTGATGAAGAGCATTTTGCACCTAGACGCATTTAGCTGCATTTAGAACGTCAGAAACAAGTCGTACAAATGCTTCAGCTCATCTCTTTAGACACTGCCTATGCGAAAATGAAACTGACATGCTGCATTCTGCATTAACTCTGCTTTTATCAAAAGAATCAATGACTCAATGCTTCACTGCACACACGCCTGTATTGACCTTCATCGCTCCCACACCGTCTCGATGATGACTGTTAAAAGAGGGATCACACAAGACGTGAAGACATTACACACACCACATGACTTCAAACACAATGCATCAGAATCCCTGACAGCTACATTCACTGATTCAAGCAGAAGCGGCTGCTCATTATGAAGCACATATTAATAGACTGAAGCTGATTGTAAGATGACAAGCTGCTTCAACATTGCTGCAATAACACATACATCATTACAGAAAAATAAAATGGGCCACAAAGTCAGTAAATGACCGTATACTGCCACGTTACAGTGGCATCAGCTCCTTGAACTGACGGCGTCCAAAGACAGATCAGCATTCCCATCACGAGCATGTTCTAATTCATCACTAGCGTCCAGACAGCTGAGGATGTGCAAGGCTAGTGGTACTGCATGCCAGGCATGCAGTAAGACTTTGAGCTTTTAAAAGAGCACCCAAGAACACCTGCAGAGACTGTGCAAATACAATTACAAGGATTTTTTTTTTTTTGGTATACTCACAATCGAGGTGTTTCTTTTTGGGTCCACTGACTTCATGCGTTGTGGCCTTGCAGACGGCTTTGCTGATGGCTGATCCAGTCATGCTGTGCTGAGCTGCAGCAATGCGATCCGTGATGGACTGACCTGACATTTTTATTCAGCTCCGATATATGAAAAATGAGCACTAAACTTGACCTGATCTCACTGCAGACGTGTATTTTCAATAAGATCGAGTATAGGACAATTTTACAAAAATACACTGACTCGATACAAACTGTTGAGTTTGATATGTTTGAACCAGCCACCAAGTCAACTGCCACTAATTTATACACTTGTAGTAAAAAAAGGAAGGAAAAGTTGACCTAACTAGTAAAAATGTCACAACTAGATATGCCGTAACTAATTTGGAGGGGCGATCTGAACTTTTGTTAGCTAATATTACTCATACAGCATTGGCAGCAAGAGCAGATACTGGTATTATTGAAGTCTGAAGATACAAAACAACTGTTGGAAAATGTCATAGCTATCAGTCAGGCCAGCTCAGAGGATTCAGGCAGAAAATATCACCTGTCAGCCAGCTTGAGCCTCACCAATAAAGACCTTTTAACTGGATTGTGGGAAACACCAGCAGACTATACTGAGATCAGATGAGCAAAACTGTTCTGTGGTTTTTCTTGCCTTTATAAACCTGCTATTACACTGGCACCAAGACTTAACCAGTCAACAACTCTGACAGGTTTGTTTGCGAGAAATATGCATAGACATACAAACCAAACCCTATGAGAGACGTAGCAAAGAGGCGGTAAGAAATATGGATTAACGCAACAATGTAACTACACAGGTAACAAAACAAAAGTATTATGTAACCAAACTATTTAGGCGATTTATCTCATCAACAATCTAAACTATCTACCCAGCCAGCTGAGTAGATAAATCACATCTGAGCTTGAATTACTGCTCCAGCTTTCTTATATTATTCAACTACTAACAAATAACAATCCTGCGCGAGCCTAAGCTATTCCTAAATAGCACATAATCTTCAAAAAGAATGGAAAATATCTTTAAAAAGAAGTCCAGCGTGCATCCCGACGAAGACAGCTGAAAGTGTCCGGCTCAAGTTGGACTCCAGCCCGGTAAGCCAGCGCGTCTAACCGGATGCCTGGTTCTCTGCCCTTCCGTCCCGCTTAAAGTCCCCCTTTAGTCCGCGTATGCGACACGGTTCCGTCCGTGGTGAGACCTAGAGACGTCGAGTTGTTCGGGACTAAATGAGGGGTGGTGTAGCTATAACCCCCCTGTCTGTCGCTGTTTCTGTGGCTGTGGTTCGAACTGTCAGCTCTGTTATTCCGGTTTGGTGAAGAATGCGCTGGCGGAGCCGTTCAGGACAAAATGGCTTCGCTGTGATCAGGTGAACGAAGAGCTAGAGTTTGATTGGACGGGAGCAAGTGGCGTTCACTCGATCGTGGGAAATAGCGTTACCACTCTCAACTTAAACTCTTGTTGTGACTCTTTTTTGACAGTTGTTCCATAAATGAAATAACCCTGGAGATTGCTTTTGAAAAACATTTGAATAAATATAACGAATAAGACATTAAATTACCTTTTTATATATAAAATCAGTTTGTATATATTTTTTTTTTTATTTTACACATTTTATTTTTTTAAACTATGAACTTTTTTATTTAATTTGGCATTTCCAGTTGACATCTCAATCTCACGGACTTACTGCAGTTCAATCATTAGCCACTAGGGACTCATGAATCCAGCTTGGGAATCAATAGTTCATGAATGACATGGCTTTTCATAGAATAAAAACTATTTTAAGTTTTCATAGGATATATTTTATATACATTTAAAGTTATGTAATTTAAGTAGAATGTTTTGTGCAAAGATCTTGTTTGCATTCAAAGTATTTGGAAACCAGAATCAACCAATCAGAGAAGTCGCTGAGCTACTCGTGGTTCGTCCTACAGTGAGACTATCGAGTGTAGGCTATGTAGGCAATGTAGCCTACCTCTGTCGAAATATTCTTACATTTTGTGGGTAAGAATCTATTTACAAATAATCATATTTCGAAACAGGTATATATATATATATATATATATATATATATATATATATATGTGTGTGTGTGTGTGTGTGTGTGTGTGTGTGTGTGTGTGTGTGTGTACCTATGGTGTGTACTTGTTTTGACTAATGTCCTTACTAATATTGTGAAATACTTTCACAACCCACTAGTGAGGACATTGACTGGTCTTCACTAGTTTTATCTCAGCCAAAAGAGGTTTTTATTTAAATCTAATGATGTGCACATGTTTCTGTGATGGGTGGGTTTAGGAGTAGGGGTAGTGTAGGGGGATAGAAAATATCATTGACCTGATATAAAATCAATTGAAGTCTATGCAATGTCCTCACTAAGATAGCAAAACAAACCTGTGTGTGTGGCAAGGAACTGTAAACACTGCATTCAAAGATCAGAAGTTTAAGTTTAAATATGTTCAAAATGCCTTATAGAAAAGCTTATGACCTCATCATTTAACCTATTTTTATGCAAGTATGTCTGTCATTCTGAAAACTACATCCAGCTGTGTCAGAAGCACAACAAAGCTGCACGTCTTTTCGCCCTTGTCTATTCACATGTAAATGACTGACATGAATTTCTTATGCTTTTCACCATATTATGACACCCATCAACATGAAATGAATATCAGAAAGTGTCCACCAGTTGTTTTCTTTGCCTACTTGCAGAGCAGTGAGACCATATAGACTATTTTGGTTTAAAATACCACAAATAATATATTATCTGTTAATGAAACACTAACTAGGCAATTAAATCATTAAAAGACATTATAAATAAAATACACTCATCAGATTCAGCAAATGCCATCATGTGCCCAAGTAACAAGATACTAGATAAATAAACATTTGACAAATTTTGCTTGAACTTTTAATTTTATTTTATTAGAATTATAAATACTATGTAGTGAATTACGTAGTGAACAAATGAATAGGGGTTAAAAACAATGACCTGTGACCTCTAAAGCATTAAAACCCAGTGTCAGAGTCAAACATGGGGTAAGCAAAAGGAAATGTTTCTGAGGGGAAGTACAACAATCAACATACCTTTCTGTATGAGGAAGTGGTTTAAAGAGCAAAACCACAATGGTGTCATCCTGTGACTTCATTTGGGAGGAGCATTAGAACATGTATTGCTTTGAGAAAAACTTTTTATTTATAAATAGCTAGTTCATTTGAACTAGTCACATATGGCTATATATAGTCTACTTTAAAAAACTGATGACACTGTATAAGTAAACCTGGTTTTTAATAGCTGTTTTTAACATCACTGCAAAATTACGATTAATACAAAATTACTATAAAATTACTAAAAATCTATTCACGCTGTGGTATTCATGTGCACAAAGACAATGCATTTGCAGTGAACATAATGTGTTTACACTAGAACACACACAGAACATTGTGATCTACTGATCTACAAAAGTATTTCTACAAGATGTAGGCTAATCCAGCAATTTTTTGAATAGGCCTAGGTAGGCATTCTGAACGGATGATGTGACAGCCCCATCTAGAGGTAAGCAGATGCAATTATTTCCATGGCAACTAGATCCAGCAGTAGCCCTTGGCAACTGATCACTTCCCCAGGGAACATCCTACTTAATGAAACAAGAGATGTTGGCATGTAAATAACATATTATGGTTCAAATTCTGCCAATATATGTAATAGAAAGTTGCACTGCATCACTGCATGGACCACTTTATCCTTAAAAACAAAAATTCTGTATCACTTTAAAGATTACTTAAAATACATAAATTATGTGGACAAAGAAATTATTGTGCATTTTTTTCACATAAATGGTTCCATATTTGTTGGACCTTGTTTTTAAAAAGCTCTTTACATTCATTGAAAGTATACAGGTGTTACTGCAGACTGTGTCATTGCAAACAGGTTTTGTGAGAAGGACTTCTCTTGATTGACAGAGCATCCAACGCCTGCTAAAATGGTTTACCTCTCCCTCTCATTCAGTCAGCCCTTGCATCATCCATATAATCACATGTTTGACTAGGCTAAATGAATGCTTTTACTGCCAACATACAGGCTTTAGAACTGTAAATTTAGTAAAGTGTGTAAAGTGACTAACAAATGAGGAACGTCACAAGAAATGTATTGTACAAATTCTATCTTACAATAACATTCTGATGTCCTTAAGATAAGCCTTCAAATGAATGAAAAAAAGTATGATTTGTTGTTGCCACAAGCTAACCTACACAGTCATGAAGACAGACACACTTTTAAACAAAAGCTGCTATCACACCACTCCTGACATGCTCTCATCTTCAGGTCCAACAACTACTGGCTGGCAGCAGCCGGTACAAATGTACCGCAGCACACAGAGGTAAACACTGCCGGACAGTCCCACGGTTAGAACCAACAGGATCAGACTCAGGTATGACGGCCCAGACTGGTATGCATATTCGGCGAGCACATCACTGTCCATTACTTCAGGTAATTCAGCGTTCTGCGCTGGTGAATTGAAAAGAGATGAGCTGTTAGTTTTATTTAGCAATTTATTTATTTAAAAAATCATATCATCATGGTCTGTTAGCAAAATTTTAACTATACTGATGTGAAATCTCAGTTTGTATATTGTATTCTATACTGCACATTGTAATATTTTGCTTAATGAACGTTGTGCTGTAGTGTTTCAGAAACTGCACCGACAAAAATGTCTACCAGCCTAGTCATGTGTCATAAAAGTATCTAATTATTAATATATTTTAAAAGGCCAATTTCTTTTGTACATTGTATTGCATGTATTCATTTTATTAATTTAGGGCTTGTATATGTAATAATGAAGAAGTTAATTTTATGTTTTAATTTTGATGTTTGTTGTTTCAGGTTGTTTTGTGCCTTTTTCTATTCCTACATTCTACATGTCCCCTGAAATCCACTGAAACTATATTCTACTATATAACAGAACAGACACACAGTTAGACAAACAGCATGCTACAGCTAATAAAAAAAAAAAAATAAAAAAAAATGTTACAAGATGCTACTAATTATTCATTATTCATAAATAAATGAAGAACAAGACAGCTAGCTGTCTGATGGGATAAAAAAGCAATAATAAAAACACAACGGACCATATAAACTATATTTTTAAGTAAAAGGATTCAAGGCAGTATCCTACCTGAATTCAGTGGGAAAATAAAAAGAAGCAGCAATTCTGTCCCCATCCACAGCATTATGTCGAGTTAGCTGCTCTGCTGCTATCATCCTTGGAGGCAGCAAAACAATATTTTCAATTTGATTTATGTTTGAAAATTACAATTTACTTTTGATGAATCACTTCTGACTGGCTTCTTTTTGAGAGGAAGAAATAATACCATCACTCCCCAGCGTGCTTACCAAAATATCTGCTCAAACTTGATTAGAGGAAAACATCTTCCACCGCCTCTCTTCCCCCCCTTTTTTTTTAAAGGTAATTTGGTCCCAATAGTCGTTAACCTTTCGACATCCCCTACGATGAGCAAAAAAAAAAAAACTGTAACAGTTTCCTGACCACTTTTACGGAATTCCCTTTGATCAGTCCGTAATGACAACGCGCCGTGACACTATCGCATCCTCGGCTGGAGTGTCGGAGCTCCCTTATTCACGTTTTCCTTACTACAGCATACCTGTAAATCGATCAATAGCCTACACATCCTCCGGGAATGCTCTCAGACCTATAATTATTGCCCAAGGCTGGAAATACAACACTTTTCACAGCACTGTAGGTGCGAGTTGCTATATCATTAGCGCGTCCAGTTCACTCCCCGTATTGTTCCAAACGATATCATGAGCAATTACCTCTCAAAATCATAGCGCATCAACTGCACTCTTCAGATGCACAATTAATAACGCTTTAACGAAATCACGCCTCACTTGTTCTTAAGCATTGGATTTGTTGTGTAATGATCTCAATTTTTCCGTTTTCTGTGGGTTATTATGATTAAGTGACATTTATACTGGATTATTCCAAAAAAGGAAATTATTTTCCATTTTATAGAAAATTCCAAATGTGTTTTTAAAAGATTTTAAACATTGCATCACACGGTGTCCGTGAGTGTTTACAAATTATATAATAAATATAATGCAATCCAGATATACAGTTTCCATTCATCAGTTTTTACTAGCTGTACAAAATCACATTAAGTGGGCTGAATATTTGACTGTCTCCTGCTGACAAACAGAATGTTCATGTGCGACATGAGAGGCAAGTTTTTGTGGAAAGACTTATATAAATTGCCATAAAATTATTCATCATCATGTCTACTGAATAAAAAGTAGGCTTAGTAAAGGTCACTGTTAGACACGCTCCATGTGGCAGACTCTTATGAGGCAAAGAGCTCTAAAGCAGTCCAACAAGCAGAAAGATTTTTTTTTTTTTACTGTACTGTGAGATGATAAATACCTTTTAGCTACAAGATGCAATTATACAGATAGAGTTACACAGTCCAAAACAATAATGTGGAAAAAGTGAAGCCTATTTAGTAAGATAACTGTGGGGATCCATAATTATGGCAAGTCAGACATAGCAGACAGGGTAAACAGACAGTGAAAAATTACTGCTGTGAGCAGACAGTAAGCATACGGGTCATGACATAAAAACATTCAAACATCCAGTGACACATTAAAACACTAGGCACGTGCCTCCTTAGTGTCAGCCGAGACACTTGAGCGTAATTACCTGTCTAAAGCAATTGCTTTCCATTTTTTTGCATATGTATGCATACACATATCATTTGACTGTTTGAATTCCAGTACTGCTATTCACAGTAATGGAATTTATTATATGCTGGCACATGACTGCTTATTTTTTAATTTTATATCACTATCATTTCATTTCATTCACATAATTTCTTACATCATCCTTGATCCCATAAACCAATGCAAGACACAAACCAATATAAAAGATACCTTAAACACAATAAATAACAATTGGTTGCACTTTATTTTACAGCACGTGTACTTACAGTGTACTTACCTAAGAAAATACTGGGTAATATAAGGTAACTACAGGGGTTAAGGTTAGGTTTAGGGGTAGGTTCAGGGTTGTTATTTATTGTAATTACTGTAATAAGTACATGATATGTACATGGGTAACAGGACTGTAAAATAAAGTGCTACCTAACAATTTTATCAGCTATTACATCTGAAATATTGTCATATGTGCAGGCATATCTATAAAGAATGCACTACAAGCAGTACTTGGTCGAGCTGTTGTTGTTGGTTCAGACGGGCTTTCCATCTGTGGTCTGCATCAGATCTAAAATTCCAAAAATATCTCAGGTTGATAAGCAGCAATGGACTAGTTACTTAAAGTCGTCATGTTGCGATACTCTTCTTCCATATTGTGACGTATAACCAAGTGAAATGGCTTCTCGAACAAGACCTAATGTCTGGTGGGACTTGGTTTTGTCAATGGACCCTTTTCACATTTCTGGGGTTCTCAGAAGTGGAAGTTGTTATAGTTGGGTAAACTTCTATAGCGGTGAACGGGAGATGACAGCAAAAATAATTTTTGTCCATAATAATAATTTGTGCTCCAATAGCAAAAAAAAAAAAAAAAAAAAAAAAATCTATGATAGAGTTTACAGAATTTTCCAAAAAAGGGAAAAAATATAAAGAGGTTGATTATGTTGGTAAGAAGAGAGAAATATGTCAAATTTTAATTCAATTTTTGTCATTTACTGACAAGGAAATAAAACAACATATAGTGTTATAAATGTGTATTAAATTTTTAAAAATGAAAATATGAAAAACTTTACTAGCTTTGCAATGTTGATAACTTTGGAAACGTGTCATCACAATCTGTGAAAAGGGTCCATCGGGATTGGATCGTTGGATGGCTGTGGTTTGCTATTGCTGTGATGTCACATGAGTGACAGGTTGTCCCGCCCTCACGTCAGTAAACACATCATCAGAGAAGAGAAGATGTCACTGCAAGAGGGAGGGGTAGTTATTTTAATTTTAATTAAAGATTACATGGGCAAATTAATTTTAAAAAAAAGTAATGATGTGCACGGATAAATCATTTATAATAAATACTGTAATATCCCATTAAAAAAAAATTAGAATAGTCCATTTTGATTTCATGGTGACATTAACTGTGTTTTTAGAGCCTCAAGTATCTGTTGAGTGTACACGAGCTTGTTGTATATTGCATTTAAACAGCATGCAGAATTTAAGTCAGAGGCTTTAATAGAAACAAAAAGTTGAGGCAGATGTGCTTCTGCTGCAAGAGCCTTATTTAGTTGTGAGTCTATAACATTAAGTATTTATCAGTGAAAAGTCTATGTAAACCCTGCATGTTTTATTGATGACATTGTTGTTTTTGGCATGTGTAAATGTTAAGTGCATATAAGTGTTAAAGCTTCATGGTCTTGTCTTTCCCACAAAGGCTTACTTTAGCACAATTTGAAGGCCCAACCAAGAGTGTGACCGCTCGCGCTCTCTCTCTCTCTCTCTCTCTCTCTTTGTAATTTTCTTTCCCACTCTGTTCTCTGTTCTTTTCACCATCTTACTCTATAATTTACTGTATGGTTTTCAGCTGGACTGGAATTTTGGGCAGACAGCACATCTAGAGTCACTGCGCTCTTTTAGGTTATAATCAAAAGCAGGCAGGATCAGTACACTGGGATCTGATTCCACAGGAACATCCTCCACATCAATGGCCATTATATTTTGCACAAGACACATGATGGCTGCCTCAATGTTTGTGTTGTCCTGTTAAAAAGAGGAAGGAACAATATGAGTAGAAATGTCTTTTCAGATGTGCAGCTACTGCAGAGGTTAATATAAAAAAAAATATAGCCTATAATCTGTACCTTCGCAGACGTCTCATACCAACCCACAAATCCATGGTCTCTAGAGAAGTTGTCGAGTTTGGGCAGTTTGGAGCACAAACCATGTCTCTGTTGGTCACACTTGTTGGCCAGCAGGACAGCTGGCAGGGGACGCCCATTGCCAAGGGCAACTTTAGAATCAAGATCTTTTTTCCATTTCAACACAGCTTGGAAAGTGGAGGCACGGGTCATGTCAAAAACCACAAGCGCCCCTACGGCCTCTCTGTAATACACACGTGTCATGTTGCCATACCTCTCTTGTCCTGAGAATAAAGAAGAAAAGAGTGTAAGATAGTTTCTATGTATGTTATTTAAGTCTTTTTTCTTGTTTTAATGGTTTTGAAGTGCTATGTCACAATATTTTTTCTTTTCTTAGACTGGCTAAACTTCAGAAATGTGCATGGTTTCCTTGACTGCAGACAACATAAACATCTTCCCATATCACAAATGACATGAGCTTGACCACACGAGAAAAGCAGACTCTTTAATCGCTTTTATAAAATCTGTCAGAATGGATCTATTTGTATTTTCATTTGAGAGCAGTTCACCATTGGGCCCAGATTTCTCAGCATACTTACTGTGCTCAATTGTGCTGGTTTTAATAATCTAAATAAACTTTTTTCCACTAAAAAAAACCTCTTGTGCAATGGAAAGGTTCTTTGGATGTTAAAGGTTCTTCACGGAATGAAAGACGCCAATAAACCTTTATTTTTAAGTATTTTTCGACACAATTTTTCATAAGCAAGACACATTATGCTATAGCTAACTCATTATACTCATATTAATATATTCATCATATAATATTATGTCAATAAATGTCCTTTGTAGCTAGTCTGGGAACTTTTACATTTCTATATTACCATTCTAATCCTGATTTCACAGCACCACATGGAAAAGGACATTGTGAACATGTCTGGATCAGCACGGTTTCACAACAAGAACCATTCAGCCCGATGGTATTTATAAGGACCTAGCCTGTATTAATGCATTATCATGCTGAAAATCAAGGCAAACTGAGGCCAGTTAGACTGTCACAGCTAATATGCATGGTTTGCAGTTGAAATATGATCTTATGAGGTCCTCTGTGAAACTACTCATAAATTATTGCATTCAATCAGGGATGAGACTGTCATGCAATCTAGCAGTTTCTCCATGTTAAGTCTATGCTCAGGGGCACAGCCATCCATGCTTTCACAGTCAATAAACTATGCTGATAGAAATCTTTATTTAAATCTTATCAGTTTTTGTGAATTTAACATTTTATTGTAATCATGAAAAATAAAACCATAACTCTATTTTTAGAGTTTTGTAAACATATTTCTGAATCTTCTATTCTCTCAGCCATGTTGAATTAAATGCATTGTTTCAGCGATGGAAAAGAGTTTTTAGTGTTTTCTGCCAGTAGGTGATGTGAGGGCCATCACATGAGACCAATATAAGCACGAGACCAGACCAGTGAATATAAACACGAGACACAAATTCCTGTTCCTGTGCTTTAGTTTAATCTGAGCATAAACACAGAGAGTGATTCATAGCACTATGAGGTCACTCACAACAGCTGAGAGAGGAAAAAAAATCCCAAACAAGGCATGCTTTGGACTGTACGTAATGTGTCCAAGCCAAGTGTTAAAGGCATCACTCCAGTAATGTTATTCATCTCTTTCTGTGTGTTATTATTTTTCCTAAGATCAAATATTATGTTGTAATGGTGCAAGTTTCACTGTGGACAGTGAATAAAATATCAGTGCTAGGAAATTAGGTGTTAGAAAGAACCCACAATTTTGTTTCCATTTAATTATTATCACAGTACTTTATTTACTATAGTTTTCTGAGTTTTGCTCAATTTTTTTCAGCAGTAATTAAATTCAAAGTGCACAATGAATTTATCGCTGCCTATTGTTTCAGCACTGCTTTGATTTTATATACATTATACTGGTATCTGACAGATATCACAAAAATTACCTTTTCTTATAGTATCAAGATTTTATAAACTTGAAATTAATTTAATGTCCTAAAAACTGCATGGATAATGTAAGTATACAAGATTTAAATGTTTTGTTGAATGGTTTCACGTGAGGTATTGCATGTCATATTGTAGGACACTGCTGTCACTCCTTAAAATCTACTCTCAATTACCCATATGCTCATTTATTTACATAGGCCTATTGATTTTTTGATAAGGTAGCCTTTGACTTAACTTAGTGAAAAATCATTAACATTGCAGGCAAAGGCAGGGAATACATAACATCAGTAACTGACCTGCAATGTCCCACAACTGCAGTCGAATGACAGTCCGGTGATCCCAATTCAGGACTTTCAGAGCAAAATCCACACCTATAGTTGCGCGGTAATGTTGAGAAAAAACCTGATGCACATAACGCTTTATGATGGAAGTCTTCCCCACACCTAAATCTCCAATGACAAGTACTTTGAGTAACCGCTCTTGCTGCATTTCAACAGTCTAAACTACATGACATAAATATCCAAAAGAAAGAAAGCTTTTATTTTATTTAATTTAAAATAAAAGCCGTGATAGAGGTCTAGGTCTCTACGTCTAGGTTTTCGTGGATCGTAAAAGTACAAAACAGAAGAAAAAAAAACTGCGTTTAAGGACGTTCGCCTGATCGCTGTCAGTAGGCTATAGTGCGTTTTAAATGCGTTTCTTCAGCAGTGAGAAGTTTCACACTTCATTTGCCTGTCGACAACTTTTCTTCGCGCGGTGGATCCGTTGTCGAGCCTTTCCAACCAAATGTCTATTGTGCTGACCGATCTATTCAAGAAGCTCATCACAGTGTGCCTAACTGAACTTTAAGACTTAACTGAACTTTAAGACTAGGAGGAGATTTTGGTCCAGTGTTTAGTGTCAATAATCGCCTAGAAACTACATCTCCCGTCATACTGATTATCTGGTTTGTTTTCTCGTAAAATCTGAAATAGATGGCGCACATGAAAATGCACCTACGCTTTACCAATGAATTGAAGACGAAGTCTACTACTTTTTGTGATGTTTCAACCCTCCTAAATGTAAATGTATCAAAACGATATTTAATATTAATATTTAAAATAAATTCCAATGTGATGACATACCTTTCTTTTTAACGTTTTTTTTTTTTAGATTAAGTGGTATAAATCAACATAAAAGTGGTACAGTTGTGTTTATAAGACAATTTTTGCTGCATTTTAAATAAAATAAAAAAAGTTAAAAAGTTTTCTTTTTAATTAAAAGCAAGGATGTTATCAAACATTCAAAAATGAGATGTTGAAGGTAATTGAAAACCCATATTCATCATCAACATATATATATATATATATAAACATTTTGTGTGTAGCCTACTATATGCTATTGGATTAATTTTTAAAAACACCATTTTCATTTGATGGTGAATTTCCAATGTGTTCCCCAATAAGCTGACAATTATCTATGAAACAATATAAGTAGTATGTAAAAGTAAAGAGGGAATCATTAATGTATGTGGTGATGACACGCGTTTGTCTATCGCTACTATTAGGAGGCTTGTGGTACTGGTGCTGATGCGGAATGAGTCAGGCTATATGATGCTTCTGCTGTCGCTTCCATTTCATCAGCCCAAAACATCCAAACATTTCTCCATCTTTCAAGCGTGGATCAAAACATGACAAGCGTAAATCATCTTTGACTTTTACGCGACTTTGATCCAGGCAGGGACCATTTTAACAACACGCGACTCATCTTTAGCAACATCCAAGCAAAATAGACCGCCTACGCGGCGCAGTTAGGTTTGCACCTGTTTGTTTTTTTTCTGTAGAGACGAATGTTTTGTTAATTATTCGGTATATTATGTGAATAGTTTATGTCTGTCATTTCATCCAGAGGTTCCTAAAGAGGCTTCAATCTTTTAAAGATTATGGGATCTGCCGTTTGGTAGCTTTGAAACGACCAAACAAAAAAACAACGTAAGTAAAGAGCACCGAATAAGGGATTTTCTACACAAATGCTTCAACACAAAGACATCGCTTGTTAAACATTTGAATGTTTTGTAGATTTAGAACAAAAAGCAATCGTAATTATGACAAGGCCAACGATAGCCAGCTATCAGGCGAGCCTCAGTGAAATCTCAGTCATTTAACAGACTTCACATTTTGTCAATAGGTCATGATAACTGTTAGAGTATTGAGTTACTTGCATATGACTAAGGACCTAAAAACTCAAATTACTAAAAATTTCAAGTATTGATGCAGGTTAAATGTGACACTTAAGACTAATCATTTTTATCATAATGTGTATATTCTTCCATTACTGAAAAAAAAGAAAAGAAAAATCATTAAATTTATCCTAAAATAGTATAGACATTATATGGAATTGGCTTAGCCAGTTATCCCACTTGTATTCATCTTATATTTTACAAAAATACCACGTTAAGATGAACTTAGGTAAAGTTTAAACCACCAGACGCTATCATTACTGTACACCTTAAAACCAAACACTAAAAGGATGATTTTGTGCCTCAACTAGGCCTACCTTCCCACGAAGAGCAAGGATGTAGTTGACTAAAATGATTGTCAGGCCATGATAATGTAATTGCTGTAATATTTATAACTACAACACATTCCCAGAAGAGGTTATGGATGAATTACAAAAGCTTTAAAGAGAACTTTACCATATTTCCTCCTTTTAGAAAGCTGGTAAAGCAGGTTGACATAAAATTGTGGGTGAATAAAATAAAGAATGTTTCTCTTTTCTATTTTGTCTTTGGGAACCATGAATATATGTTTTGGCAGCATCTAATGCACAGTATAATTTCAATTCTCTCCTTTTTGCTTTGACAGACCTGAATAGACATGGAAGCAATTTGGCTTTACCAATTTCGACTAATTGTCATCGGGGACTCCACTGTTGGAAAATCATGTTTAATCAGGCGATTCACAGAAGGCCGCTTTGCGCAGGTGTCAGACCCGACAGTCGGGGTGGATTTCTTCTCTCGCCTGGTGGAGATCGAACCTGGGAAACGCATTAAACTGCAGATTTGGGACACTGCAGGCCAGGAACGCTTCAGGTATTGTAAATCCTTATCTTGGATTGTGTTACATGAGAGCTTTCTCATGATTCTGCAACTCTGTAAATAATTGTCCATAAAGATGTATGTCTATGTAAATAATATTGATTATTAGTTCAGAAAGATTTTTATTCTAATGGACACATTATTTTACATATTTAAATATTGTAAGTGTCAAATAGTTGCTTACACATCAAAAGAAACCTCCACCTTATTAAAGGGTTAGTTCACCCAAAAATGAAAATAATGTAATTTATTACTCACCCTCATGCCGTTCCACACCCGTAAGACCTTCGTTAATCTTCGGAATGCAAATTAAGATTTTTTTGTTGAAATCCGATGGCTCAGTGAGGCCTGCATAGCCTCTCTCAAGATCCATTAATGTACTAAAAACATATTTAAATCAGTTCATGTGAGTACAATGGTTCAATATTAATATTATAAAGCAACGAGAATATTTTTGGTGCACCAAAAAAACAAAATAATGACTTATATAGTGATGGCCGATTTCAAAACACTGCTTCATGAAGCTTCGGAGCGTTATGAATCTTTTGTGTTGAATCAGCGGTTCAGAGCGCCAAAGTCACGTGATTTCAGCAGTTTGGTGGTTTGACACACGATTCGAATCATGATTCGACACAAAAGATTCATAACGCTCCGAAGCTTCATGAAGCACTGTTTTGAAATGGGCCATTACTATATAAGTCGTTATTTTGTTTTTTTTGCCGCACCAAAAATATTCTCGTCACTTTATAATATTAATATTGAGCCACTGTACTCACATGAACTGATTTAAATGTTTTTAGTACATTAATGGATCTTGAGAGAGGAAATGTCATTGCTGGCCATGCAGGCCTCACTGAGCCATCGGATTTCAACAAAAATATCTTAATTTGTGTTCCAAAGATGAACTAAGGTCTTATGGGTGTGGAATAGCATGAGGGTGAGTAATAAATGACATTATTTTCATTTTTGGGTGAACTAAACCTTTAAGTTTCAATAAGATAAATCATCAAGCTTATCTGATCAGGAGTCCTTATCCATCCACATGATTGGTGTTTCCATGGTATCCGTGCTGATGTATTTCTCCCAGACTTGATGACAGACTGATTCACACGTCACTAATACTTTTTTCCCACCTTATGTGATTCAGAGACACTGTCTATATTTATTTATTAATAAATGCTGCTCAAATGCCTGTTTACCAACAAAAGATTTTGTAAAACTCCTACAGGAAATGGAAATACTTGATGAATCACTGCCGTCTACAATGTCACGAATGTCTTAAAACTTAAAGTGATGTCAGTAACTCCAGAGGCCCCTCAGCATCCTTCACAGCTCAGTGTGTTCCCAGCAGTACTCCTCACAAGCTCAGACCTCTTTTACAGTCTCACTCTGATGCCTTTTTACACAGTTTTTTCATCATGTCGTTCCAATCCTGTAAGACCTTCGTTCATCTTCGAAACACAAATTGAGATATTTTTTGATTAAATCCGTGAGCTTTCTGGCCTCCGATAGACTGCAACGTTATTACTACTTTCAAGGCCCAGAAAGGTTACTTACAGACATCGTTAAAATAGTGGTTCAATCTTAATGTTATGAAGTGACGAGAATACTTTTTGTGCACAAAAAACAAACAAAAATAACAACATTATTCAACGATTTCTTCTCTTCCATGTCAGTGTGTTGACGTAGTAAACACAGTTGACGTAGTAAACACAGTGCAGGCGCTTCTGGGTTCTGCGTCGGAACGCCGGTTAATTATAAGCCAGCTCCCGCGTCAGCATCACGCGCATGCATTGTGCTGCTCACGTGTACAGCGTCTGCCAATACTGAGCTGGCGTTCTGACGTAGAACCCGGAAGCACCTGCACTGTGTTTACTACATGAACAGCGTAGGAGACTGACATGGAAAAGAAGAAATTGTTGAATAAAGTCATTATTTTTGTTTGTTTTTTGCACACAAAAAATATTCTTGTTACTTCGTAACATTAAGGTTCAACCACTGTAGTCACATGGACTATTTTAACTTTGTCTTTACTACTTTTCTGGGCCTTGAAATTGGTAATAACGTTGCAGTCTATCGGAGACCAGAAAGCTCACGAATTTCATCAAAAATATCTTAATTTGTGTTCCGAAGATGAACGAAGGTCTTACGGGTTTGGGAAGACATGAGGGTGAGTACTTAATGACAGAATTTTCATTTTTGAATGAACTAACCCTTTAAGTAGCTTTTTTAAAACATGCCTTAGAAAAAAAAAAAAACATTACTTGTGTGCATCTTGTGACAAAACAATGACACTGACATATTTTAAGAGTGCAATTTGTGCAAGTTACTTTCAGTTAAAAGAGCTCAAACATGCATTTTAGGCTTAAGCCTTGTCTGTGAGACCTGGGGCTTTTAAAATACTTTTTTTTTTTTTTTTTTTTTTTTTTTTTTTTTAATACTCTTAAATCTTTTCTCAAAACTTTAAGAGACGAGGCTTTGTGAAGACATTTAAAGTCTACATTGTTACAGAATCTGCTTGTTGAAAGTACAGGTATATGAATTTCAGCTCATTTTAAAATCAATGTAACGCAAGTAACAACAAATCTTTTTTTCTATTTTGTGACGTACATCTGAGTGAAAAGAAGAAAGGAAAAAAAAAAGAAAAACTAACAAAAAGAAGAAAAAAAATTTTTGATTAAAAATAATGAGGTCAAACAAAACAAACATATGCATGGATAAATCATTCATTGATAAGATCAACAACATGCATTTAGTAAATAGATGGGGTGAATTTACATTTTATACCAAATTGAATGCTACCTTACATTTAAATAGTATTTTATCTCAATTCAAATTCAGGAACATAATTTCATTCTGTAATGCTTTCTTCAGGTCTATTACCAGAGCATACTACCGTAACTCTGTGGGAGGTCTGCTGCTCTTCGACATAACCAACCGTCGCTCCTTCCAGAACGTTCACGAGTGGCTAGAGGAGGCACGCAGCCACGTGCAGCCCCACAGCATTGTCTTCCTGCTGGTCGGCCACAAATGTGATCTGGAACCACAGCGTCAGGTGAGCCGACAAGAGGCTGAGAAGCTAGCGGCTGCGTACGGCATGCGCTATGTGGAGACTTCAGCACGTGATGCCATAAATGTGGAGAGGGCTTTTACGGAGCTTACACGGGATATATTCGAGCTGGTAAAGAGCGGGGAGATTACCATCCAGGAAGGCTGGGAGGGAGTGAAGAGCGGGTTTGTACCAAATGTGGTGCATTCGTCAGAAGAAGTTACAAAGGGTGATCGTCGATGTTTCTGTTGAGTCAGCAATCACCACCCTGGTACCTATCAAACCTTTGGGCCCTGGCGGACAAAAGAACCGCTTTCTCCAATCACAGGGTCAGTCTTCAACTCCCTGATTATGACACCATCAGCCCCTTCCTGCCTGCTGAATGCCTAATTGAGTCCCACCATGCCCTGTTGCTTCACTTTTCTATACTACTTTGCTCATTTTCCTAATCACACAATCTTGTATATGGCCAAACTGAACACTGTTGACTGCTGAGAATGTAAGGTTAGTAAATAACCTATTGCAGAACCTATACTGGCCAGTCAGAACTATATCTGCACTTTAACTGTATCTGCACATCTGGCATTCATTCTATTGAGCCACGAAAGTTAAATTTCCAAATGAAGATGGGAGCATTGGGTATTTCCCGTATCCGGGACTAAGCTTGTTCCAGGTATCTTCTACTGGTTTTATCATGGAATAGATAAAAGACTAACAGAAGTTTAACTTGCTTACTTCACAGATGAATGCTGGGATACCCATTTCTGTTGACTCAAAGATCTCAGACTTGAAAAATGTGATTGCTGGAGGTATGATGTGTCTGATTATTGACTTTTAGCAATGTGAAAGACAAAAGGAAGGAGAAATACTGCAATATACTACATGAAGAATTCAAAGACTGAAAAAACATCATCTCTAATGTTTCTAAACAATTCCCTTATCAACAAAAACTAGATTTTCAATTGTAATTGAGGTGGTGTGAGATAAGCAGGTCACTCAGATTGTATGATAGTCCATCATATCACCCAAGAGGTTCGTTTTAATGATCTAATGCAAAGATTCAAAAGGGACTACTGAAAGTACATCCATGAGCCCCAGATGGATTATTCAATTTGTGCATTATTTTACAATTAATAACATTTCACTTATCACGCATTACCACAAGAGGCCTCTGGTGCTCACCAGAATTACAAATAAACCTTAATCTGTTGTACTTAGGTACATCTTTTACACCTTTTATCCCAAAGAGTGTTTCTGATGTTACAGCTTGTGATTGTACTATCTAATGTGAAAAAAGCAAGCTCTTCCTTTACGTTTCCTAACTGCCCAGTGAGGGCCTTTGATCTTGTACACACTCACATAATCTATATCCATGGAGCGTGCATCACCATGTATTTAACCATTACTTTACTCATCTATAACATCTTTACTTTTTGAAATGACTTGCTCTTCACTTTCACTCTCATCCCTAATGAAATAAATCCATTCCCGCTTTCTCAAATCTGATGGGAGATGATGTGTCAATACTGTCCATAACTGTGTACAATTGGCTGAGTAGTTAATCTGTCACATTATTGGATAAACATGAAGCCATTTCTAAACATGGCTGAAGCAGGGTCTCAGGGAAGGACCAAAAGATTTTGAATTGTGTTGACCACTCGCTTGCTCTGTAAGCTTTTTGATGCTGATGTGGATTTGCAAGGACTGGCTGTACAAACACTACTGACTCTGTACCTCTTTATCAAGGGAACTTGAAATGTACTACAGATTAAAGTAACATGTTAAAAATGTTCTTGTTGAATATTATACAATATCTCTACATTCCACCCACTATTTAGCGGTCATTTTACAGTTTAATGAGGATATTACCACTTCAGTAGTTGTGCTGCTCCAAAAGATTGTGATTGAAAGGCAACAGAAGTTTAAGACAAAATTATTAATTTCAGTAATGCACAAGTGATTGCCAAAGATTGAAAGAAAGGGACAGAATTGCAGGCACATATTTAATTAGTTGCAGCTTATTCATCTCGCTCACTGCCAGAACCTTAATCAGACAAGGAATTATAAAAAGCTACGCAGATTAAAAACAAAAACCAGCTCATCGATTTTGTGCCTTCTCAAAAACACTTCATTATAAGTTCCTTGTTCAGTGTTTAATGGCTACAATGTGACAAATGAGCACAGATGAAGGACAAGAGTGAAAAAACAGACATCAGAGAAGGAAAAGTAAAGGTAAGTGGAGAAGGAAGGAGGCTGATGAATGAAACAAGATGTCCCCCTGATATTCTGTATGCTGCATTTTGACAATGATCTCACCAAGATATGGCAAGAAAAAATCCACAGAAAGAAATAGGACCATAGGAGTTGAGCTTTACAGTTTAGCTTTAACAGAACTGAAAATGCAAATGTTTACCAAACAACAAATGAAAAGGAAAAAGGGCACAGAGGAAAACAAATCTGTAGACCCTGTGGAGAGAACCCCAATCTGAAACCGCTAATAATCATCATAAAAAAGAAAACAAGAAAACTACCATTATTACTTTTGTTTGATGTTTTTCACCTTTTTACTTGAAAAAATACTTTAAAAAGTAATAAATCAATAGATAACAGTTGGTGTTGGTGCAAACAGATACATGGGGGTGAATTTTCTGATGAGGAAGGAATTCGGGTGGGGTGTGACCAAACTAGGCCTCCTTTTCTAGGACCGCTCAGCAGATTTGAGGAGGTTATCTTTGCTCCTTCTCTTGACATCCCAATTGTAAACACGTGCCATATCTGTGAATAGCGGTTAAGGTTTATCTGAAAATTTTGGAAAGTTATCTTTGTATTTTTTCCTGGCTTCGCAACCTGGAGAGACATGTTAGACTAAGATGACACAAAAAAGTCAACAAATCTTTCACTAAAGAGATTCTAACAGGTGGTGAGAACAGGTGGCACTTATGGCCTGTATCTGATTTGCCTGAAAGAGTTCTTTCTTGAAAGATACCTACAGATGTCATTCCATTAAAAAAACAAAACAGTTTGCTAGGCAGAGAATGTGATGTGGTATATTCCTAAGCAAAATTCATATAATTCACTCAATGTTCACATAACCAACACTACATGTACATAAATATAGGCATTGATAAATATTAACAGTTTCAATAACATTACAACATGACAAACAAAATTACCCTTTTCCACCAATAGTGTTGGAGCCAGTGCATCGGTCCATAGCTATTCAAAGCTATTCATAGCTATCCAAAGTTGCAAATTTAACTTGTGCGCAAAACTGCATTATTCACAAATTTTTTATGCGACATTCCACGGTTTCCATTCCATGAGTTCAAGAGAACAAAATCGTCACTTCCTGGGAAATTGGCACAAAATATCTGTATTAAAAATGGAAGTTGCTGCAATCAGGGAAGCCATGGTGGCTCTTTTCTCCTGCATCATAAATGACTTACATCTCAGAGTGTGCAGATGAAATGCAATAAACGCCGTCATGTTATTTTGCGATCGGATGCCTGGTGCTTGGGATCGCAATCATGCGAGATGTTTCTGGGAGGGAACTGAACCAAATAATTTTGATGACAGACTTTGGCTCAGGCTGCAGGCATGATCAAACCAACATTTTAGATGCTGTGCAATTAAACTGATCCACTGGTTAGTCCAGTTATCCAATCACATCCACTGACGAGGCAAAGTCATGTGAGTTTTTTTTGTTGCGCATAGAGGGATTTACTCAGTAAATGTGTTTCCATTGTAGTTTATGTGCATGTCTTATCAGATCAAAAAATGTATCTGCCTCAATTGAGTGCATATGCTTTTATGCACATTTTTAGAATTTATGCGCATCTTAAGAGTTTCCATCCAGCATTTATGCGATATGCCAAAATGCGCAAAAAATAGGTGGATGGAAACATAGCTCATCTCTCTCACAGCTGGCCTGCATTTCCACTTACTTGAGAGCCCAATGATGATGTAATTGACAAGACTGTAAAGTTTTACTCATAGCTTTGAGAACATTTTACCAACTGAAGTCATTAATTCAGCATCTTTATGCAATCACAAGCTGGCTTTTGAGGTAACCCTGACAGCAACATAGTGTCAGCCTAGATCCGGCCCACATCTGGTCCGTGTGTAATCCACATGTACCAGATGTGGGCCAGATCTGGGCCACACTATGTTGCTATCTGGGAACAGTTTGAATGTATAAAACAAAATATGTTACACATATGATATTTGTAAATAATATGCTTTTGGTGGTAATGTATAGAATGGACCAGGCTGAGCACAAACCAGAACTACCATCATTGTCTAAAAAAAGTTGCACATGTGGACTATGAGAACACAGCTACATCTCATTAATTTCAACCTCAATGCTCTCCACATCAAATATTGGTAACAATGTAAAAACTGAACCCTTTCGGATACATGCATAGACTACAGTAGAGCTGCACGATTAATCGTTAAAAGATTGCGATCTCGATTCAAAAACCCACTCGATTTCATTCCAAAATGACAACGATTCGCCTGTGTCTATCAAACCTTTGACAAAAATCACACCGGAACATTCAAATCTGCGTTTGCGCTGCCGCTGACCCAGAGAGAGCAGTTATGTAAAGGTATGCAACAGCTTCACAAACAGTCTTTTCAACCACACTATCATTATTTTTGTGTTACAAACATTATTATTATCACAGAAGTACTAGGATAAAAAATTATCGTTTGGATATAAACACTGATGTCTACAGTACCGATCAAAATAGAGCAAATCTCCTTTAGAAATTAACTTGGCACTTCAACTAACGATTGTATCAATTACTTCGTTACGACACCAAATGGCGACAAGTGAACGTTAAAAAGGGTATTTGTCACTGAATCATTCTTTTAAGAGTTATGTTCAAAAGCGCTGAACGCAAAGTGAACGTTAAAAAGGGAATCATTCATTCAAACTGTTAATTTGAATAATTTATTCAGACTGATTAAACATTTTAAATAGACTGGAGCGATTAACATTTTGTCATAACCCTTCGGTTCAGAAACGTGGGATAAATGTTATTTGTGTTTCAAAAAAAAAAAAAAATCGTGCTTTTTAATGTATCCAGAATCATGCAGCTCTACACTACACTTCAAAGGGTTTTTTTTTTTTTTTGGAAATTCACATTTTTAACCAGTAAGGATGTATTATTTGATCAAAAGTGAAAGTTAAGACATTTATAATATTAGGGAAAAAATTCTATTTCACCTAAATGCAGTTCTTTTGAAATTTCTATTCAGCAAAGAATCCTGAATCACAGTTTCCACAAAACAACATTAAGCAGTACAACTGTTTTCACTGTGATAATAATATCGAGCAGCAAATCTGGTGAAAATTTAGCTTCACCTTAAAAGGAATAAATTATTTTTAAATTACAATCAATTAACAATTGTTTTAATTTTTTGATCAAAAAAAATTCAGCACTGGTGAGCAGAAGAGACTCATTTAAAAACATTATAATATCCTACTGATCCCAGACTTTTGAACGGTAGTGTAAATGTTTGACAAACACTTGTACACTCTTGATCTGACATTCACAGCTATATAAATTTTCAACAAAGACAATTTATTTAATTGATCAAAAAAAAAAAAAAAAACCTGATTCTCTATATTTTCCATAGTTTAAGGATACTGACTTCAGTGGTTGTGAACTGGTCTCTGAGGAAATCCAGGTCCTCTTCCAGAGAGTCCAAATTACGGGAAGCTGTAGCCAGGTTTTTTTCCAACAACGCCTGAGCCTCATCAATATCATACTCCAGCATGACATTAGCCTAATGCACAAAAACAATAACCATGGCTATAAGCAAGTTTCATAATAACAATTAAAAACATGTTTCTAGACATAATCAACATGAAAGTTTTTCATGTCTAAAATTACTTGAGGGTTTGTCATTTAGCAGAAATATTTTATTGAAGCAGTTGGGTATACATTTCAAATGTTCAAATATAGGCAGCAATTGTCAACAATGTCAAAACAGGAATATTACAGTCAACATTATATGGTGTTCACAACTCATTTTACTTCTATTATGTGATGCAGTGACAGTCTAATTAAGCAGCGCTTGATTTTATCAGTCGGTAAATGATTGGACATGAAAAGTAGTCTCTATATGACAGAGGATAATAAGAAAGTAAACTGTTTCAGTATCAATTATTGATTTCATGTTGACAATACATACAATGAAATACAGCAGTCGAAACTTACCCCAAGCCACAAACACACTTTATCTGTGGGTGGGACAGAGGCCTTGCAATAGACATTATCAGCCAACAGAAAATGTGTCTCCATGGGATCAGTAGTTTCCTGTGATTGGACATACATAATTCAGAACAGAAAAAACTAACAAAGTGATGAGACAGTGCAAGAGGGATTGAAAGTGACAAAGAACAAAACACTTGCTGCATCCCATTTCACATTATATCCATCCTAAATAGTATTTGAAATTAGAATTAGTGTGTCCCTACTCCCTAATCAGTATGTGGAAATGAGCATCCCAAAAGTACACAGATAGTGAATGGAGATTTGAAGTTCAGATCCATGCACACTCTAACAGCTAATATTAACCACAACCCACTGCGCTTTGGACACAAATAAACAAGTAAAAAAAATAAATAAATAAAAACATGGCAGATGCGCAAGACTGACGGTTAAGTCGAGAGGTTTAGATAAAAAGGGGTTGGAGTTGTTAATTTCTAACCTGATGAAAAATATTTATTTCATCTGCAAAAACATTGTGAAATCTGCATGCAAAACTCACGACTGGGAAATCAATGTGCTACTCCTTATCTCTCCAATACAGCAGGAAGAACTGAGTAGCATAAATCAAATGAACTGAAATGTGGAATGTGCGTATGAGGATATTAAAATCACAATACAATGAAAGTAGCGACAGATCACAATAAGATCTATAACGTCCATTAAGAAAAAAAGAAAGGGTGAATTTTCAAAAGAAAATTGATAGGCAAGTTTATGGTGACAGGATGCATTATGTGACAGCACAGTCTATTAAAGATGCAATTATGATGTAGTAGTATGTAGTAGTAGTATTATGTTCCTAAACTTGCCTACTCTTCTGCTACACACTCTTTTCTTACCAAAAAGAGTACACACTTTTAGGGTATAGTCCAAGTAAGTGAATTGGGATGGGGCAACTCATTTAGAAGCAACGTTTTTAGGAATTAGAAAGCTGACCTTTGATTTGCATCCCTCCATCTATTCACATGTATGGAGATATGGGAGTTAAAACCGATCGCAAAAGAGTGATGGGCTTACTTTCTTTTTCTGCATGTGCCGTAGAATTTCTAACGTCTGCTTGATTTGTGGAATCTGGCTTTTCAACCTGAGAAAGGAAAAAAAAAAAAAAAGGTCAGCTTCTAGTACAATCAGCAACAATATTTAATGCAATATTTTACTCTGTGTAATAAGTCAGATTTAATAAATGCAGTAATAAATCACTGTTTATTTGTTTCTTATAACAAAAGGACAACAGCAGCCTACAGCAATGCAAAGGAAACCAATTGTACAGACATAGTCTGTATAAGCAAAGCATCCTTTAGAATTGACACAGAAACTAATCCTTGCCTATTACTGTACTACGTAAAATGAATTATAATCAAACCTGAGTTTCTTCTGAGCCAGATTGAGCTCCATATATTTATATTTCTGATATTGTTCATCCAGCTTCCTCAGCACGGCGTCTGCTGTGTCATTGCCCGGCTGCTTCATGAAGGCATCCACATCTTCCTACAAAAACAGTTATAGTTCACATCTCATTAACGACATCTTATGGGCTTCCTTAATGAATTTATCCTATCAAGTATATAAATACTGGTTAGTCAGTTATGTTATGTGTCACTTAAAGCTCACGGCACCTTCAAGACATAACCAAGCAATGACTGCAGCCTTATAAGGAGAAGAGCAGGGCGCTTTCTACTTAAGAAAGCCGTTTAAACATCAACACAATGACACAGAGATTTCACGAGAAACTATCGACAGTACGGACATGAAAAGGAACTACATGTCATATTCTCACTGACCACAAATATTGCTTCGGGGATTCCGAGGTGTTTTTTCTTATTTGCAGCTCCTGCATTGCCACTCTCTATGGTCGTCGCCATTTTGGAGAGACATTCGGCTCTTCCTCTTGACGCACGCGCCCGTTGCTCTTACGCACGAGCGCTGCCTGCATAATAAAAGTAACGAATCTCCCTTTAACGGTGAGCCGGTGGTGTATTTTAAGGGTCCATCTATGTTTTATTATCTGGTAATTTTCTCATTAAACGTGTTTGGAAGTGTTTTATGTTCAAATTCAGTACCTTATTCAAATTCAGTGAGCGAGTTTTTGTACGTTTCGACACTTAACAAATCAACCTGCAGATGTCAGTGTTGCCCTAACGACCCGAGAAAGAGCACGAGGCGCTGGCTGTGACGTATGCAGTTGGCCGTAAGCCAGAAGTTTGATCAAATAGATTTGGTGTGAAATGAATATATCAATAAATACAATGGCCATTTATCTTCAATTTTATTTTAAATGATATTGAGTCGGTTCTCTGCATACTAAAACAATACTCTACAACAGACGCAGATCGACAGACACGAGTGTTTTGTTACTGCCACTTTCAGTACAGGCCTTCCTGTGTGCATGAGTGTGTGAGTGAGTGAGCACGAGCAAGTGTGTGAACTAGAATAGGAAATCGGTAGATATGTTTTTTTAATTATTGAATAACCATTAACATTATACATGCACTTTCGATAAAATGCAAATATTGAATATGAGATACAATTATGCATATAAAATAAAACATAGAAAGAACAATAAAAAGAGAAAAACGACTACAAAAATAAATAAATTGGGAAATAATATAAAAATCAGAATAAGCGTAAAATCGGGTATAAAAATATCAATTAAATACTTTGTTAAGCTCACAAATATTTAAATGCTTTACTTCATGACCTCGTAGTGCTCTTAATTACAGCTCGTAAGATGGGAATTTTCTGAGAGCTCCTACTTGTTGTGACTTCTCCTACTGACCGCTGTACCACCTGACCGCTGCAGATTCATTTTGGCGTTGATAGTGTTGCCATAGAAACGCATAATTCCCAGCCCGAGGACGTGAACAGCTCCCAATAGAACGTCACGTGTTGTCATCTCGAGACTACATGGCGTTTACACGGCATCTGTCTGGCCTTGTTTGTGTTCGTTTTTTTTTTTTTTTTTTTTTATTTCATGCCTGCAAACTGAGATAAGAGACTGGATTATGTTTCTTGTTGATTACCTGAGATACTACCTGTTTTCCTCGTTTTTTGGATATCTTTGTGGACAAACGATATCATGAGTTTTCTTGTTGGCCTGTCTTTAAAAACACTTTACTTACTGTACCTGGTGTATCCCTCTATGTTTGAATAAACTCCCGCAGTTGGGTTAACCCTACATGTGTCGTGGTGAATCGTTAATGATCAAAAAATAGAATTTGTCGTCACTCCCTCAGCCGTTGAATTAGAAACAGCGTCGCGTTAATTGTTTTTTTTTTTTTTTTTTTTCATTTACTAACAAGGTAATATTAGGGGAGACCAGGGATGGTTGTAATACTTTTTCTTTGAGCATCAGCAACTCAGTGGTTGTTTGTGCTAGATGTCTCAAATTTTGATAGCCTACATGGTAGCCACATTTGTCTACTACAAAGAAAACTCACTTGGATGTGTAGTACTGCACAATCACAGATTAGGCTATGTCATGTGAGTTAATTGTCAAAAACAAAGAGTTCCGTTGTTGCAATCTACCTCATTACTGGGGTGAGTTGTAACACTAGCTGGGGACAGATGTAACACTGAGAGGTAATTTGCTGAAATAACATCCACACTATCCAATTTTTGCATAAACATAATTGCACTGTAAACCCTAGCACTCAAAATAATTAACTAGTTTGCATAGGACAAACTTAAATTAAACAAATTAGTTCAGTCAAATCAACTTTTATGAGTATTTAGCACTTTCTTTTTCTTTAAAGTTCACAGAACTGATATATTTTAAGTAAACTAAAACATATTTTAAGTAAAATATATGAACTCATATATTTTAATTGTTCTTAACTTGAAATATTTGAGTACTGCCAGCTCTGCTTACTTAAAATTTAAATTTCTTAACTTAAAAAAAAATGAGGCAACTGATTGCCTCAAATTTTTTGAGTTTTGCCAACTAATTCAGGTTTACAGTGTGAAAGACAAAGAACAGTTTTGAACAACGTGAACGATTTAAACGGACAAAAAACATTATATTGAATTTTTTTAGAACTTAAATATAGCGCAAAATAGTTGTCTTGCGTGTTTGTGTGAGTGTGCGTGTACGTGTAGGCCTACTATATTCCTGTCACACAAGGGTTCAGTTAATATGTTTCCATGATCCACCTACTTTTATGTGAATTTTGAGATAGGCCTATTGCATAAAAAATGCTGGATGGAAACATCAAGATGCACATAAATTCTAATAATGTGCACAAAAAACTGATTGAGGCAGATCATTTTTAGGTAAAAAGATATGCGCATACACAAAGATGGAAACATGTACTGAATAAATCCCTTGATATGCAACAAAAAACTCACGTGACTTTGCCTCAACAGAGGATGGAATCGATAAATGGACTCATTAGAATCATCATAGGAGTTGATTGTAACATTTTTAATAAATGGTTACAACTATCCCCACCCCAAACAGCTATAACATAGCTAACTGTTTTAACATGTGGGTTTGAAGTTAGCATAAATACAAAGCATCAAATTAAACAAGACAAACAGCTACTTCAGGTCATGTAGGCCTAAGTTAAATAATTGTATCTACAATTCAATGATTGCTAGGCAAAAGATTACAATTTTTTACTTTCTTACCTGAAAATCATTTTTTTGGTCACAAAATGGACACAAATTTGCTCATATAGTCACATGCAATTTCTCCTGTGAGCTCAAAAATAAGATAGTGTATGATATTGATGACAAGACCACAGCTCTTTTCTAACCTGTCAAACTTACAGTGTTACATCTAACCACAAAACTCCTCAGTCTCCAAATGTCTCCATATTGCTACAAATGTGTATTATTTTTTTAAAAATGAAAATATGAAAAACTTACTAGATTTGCATTGTTGATAACTGTGGAAACTCATCATTACAGTCTGTGAAAAGGGTGGTGGTTCTATTGGAACTGAATGTTTACTTATACAGTTGCACTCTCACAGAAGAAAAAAGCATGTTATTCCAGTTCAGTGTGGCTGTTGCTGAAATCAGTGTTCATCTACAATCAAGAGTATTTACAAGATGGATTTTAAATGGCTTCATTTGGTTCTCAAACATTTAGAATTTTTTTTACTTGTTTTAAGAATATGTTCTTCAGTAAAAATGTTGAGAAAACAAAATGCATTTCTTAACAAAATAAGAAATATAATGTCAGTTTACATTTTGAATCATTTCAAGTTAAATTATTTAATATAATAATTTAAGTCACCACCACAAATGCTGAAAAAGGTGATCAAATAGAAGAGCTCTTTCTATTTTAGATTATTACAGTATTTGTTGATTATGGACTGATATACAGATTATATTAAATAAAACTTCAAACTGATTAAGAAAGATGTGAAGGTGACACCATCAAGCAGATTTTCATTGATGAGCATGAATATTCAACAGATGTTAAATGAGGACTAAGACATGTAGATGACAGGGTTGTTACCAATTCCAAGCTAAATTATGGCCTAAAAGACGTCAGACCATACACTGCTAGCAAAAGAACAAAATAAAAACAAGTCCACTACCAGTTTTTTATGTGTGCAACTAGAGATGTTTCGGATATATAATTTAAGGATATATAATCTTTATTGAGGCATAGGCCTATTGCTCCATTATCCATGTTATTTGATCAAATGTAACTTCTACTGTAGGAAACATAAAATGAAATTGTGTCATCAGCTCAGTTCTCCACGTTAATAGACCCACAACGAAGACCATTTCACCTGTACCTCTTTAGATACGTTTAAAAACACACACACACACCATGATTAACAGGCCTACACAGTGCGCAGGGCAGTGATTTCAGGCACTGTGTTCGTCAGAACTGCGTCAGAACCGATGAACTCACTAGAGGGGAGGGGATTAGGGAGGCGTCGCTTTTCAGGCACACTCATAACGCAGCAAGTATCAGCACTGGGTGGGTGTGAGAAACCTCTGGGAAAGGAGGAAATTCTTGTTTATTCTGTTTTGTTACAACAATAAACAGGCGTAAATTTTTAATTTACTACAACCATTAAATTATTCAGTCTTGTGTCTTTCTCCGCCTGAAGCGAAAGACGGGCGAGTGTAACGTGCGGTGAAAAATCGTGAGAGGCAGCGCGAGCTGGAAGCATCTCTTCAGGACCTTGGACAGAGCGCGCACATACAATGGCACCATTGACGACAGAAGAAGAACATTTCGGTGAGTAAATTGTTGTTATTTATCATTGTCGGTGAATGCATCGTATTTGTGCATGGTTAAATATCTCTTATTACATTTTTGGAAACGTGGCTCAGTAATGATTTCCCGATGCGCGGGCACAGACATAAATAGGCGCGTGCTATATTAGTAGCCTATGACATCACTGGTATATGAAAATGTTTGAAACGCGTCGAGATGCTTGTCAGCAGCTTTCAAAGATTACTTAATAGTCACAGAAGAGTACATAATTTGGTTTTTGAGAGAAAGACAAAAGGCTGACAGAGCACCTTAGCTAATTCAAGGGAGAGGTGCTGCACCCACCTTGAAAACGGACATTTCCATATTCCCAGAGACTACTGCATACCACATGATTGTGACTTCTTTCATAGCCAAAACGAAATTTACAGTCCTTTATAAATGGTATGATTTTAGAAACACTGACCTCCTGAGACCTTGTTCGGAGAGAAAAAGTGGCATTATTTTTCTTTTGTATTGTTTTGCTAAAACTGTGAACATCAACATATGTCAGTGTTTGTGTTGCATCTGATGCAAATAATTTTTATATAATCTCCATATTCCCTTACTGGTTGAATGTGTTTTAGTATTTCACGGCAACAATAAGACTGCATATATCTATAAAAAAATAGATAAATAGATTATTGGTATTTTTTTCTCAATTTCCTGTTTTATACATAGCGGAGGTTCCTGTGAGTGTGGCAGTGGTGAGTGTGTTTGGCCTGGTCTTCAGCGTCTCCATCTTTGCATGGATTTGCTGCCAGCGCAAAGCCAACAAGACCAATAACAAGACCCCACCCTATAAGTTTGTCCACATGCTGAAGGGGGTTGACATCTATCCTGAGAGCCTGAATGGAAAGAAGAAGTTTGGAGGAGAAAAGACACCAGAAGCCCATGGAAAACAGACCCTCAGTCCCACTGAGCGGCCAGAGCTCCATCTGGACCTGGAGAAACGAGATCTTAATGGAAACTTTACCTCCAAGCCACCAACCCTCCAACTGAAAGTACGTAGTTCCCCAGACCTGGACATCCCGTCTCTTCAAGCAGGCTTTGGGCCGGGTGGCAATCAGGAGGCTGGTACTCCAGAAAGCATCCTATCCAGTCAGACACCAACACCAGCCGTGGAAAAATCTCAGGACAAGGAGGGTGGCCTGGGGACTCTCTTCTTTTCAGTTGAGTACAACTTTGAGAAGAAGGCTTTCATGGTTCACATCAAGGAGGCACATGGATTGTCCCCCACGGATGAACAGTCGTTGACCTCTGACCCCTATATTAAGCTGACCTTGCTGCCTGAGAAGAAGCACAAGGTGAAGACACGTGTACTGAGGAAGACTCTGGACCCGGCCTTTGACGAGACCTTCAGCTTCTACGGAATCCAATATGCACGAGTTTCCCAGCTGGCTTTGCACTTCATGGTGCTGAGTTTCGACCGCTTTTCACGTGATGAAGTGATTGGAGAGACCCTTGTTCCTCTGGCTGACATTGACTTGTCCGAGGGGCGGGTCCTCATGAGCCGGGACATTATCAAAAGGAATGTCAGGGTAAGAATAGCTTTTTTTGTGTGTTTATTTGTCTTTATTTATTGTGTGTGTGTGTAAACTGTACTATAAATGTTAAAGTTAGTATCTGTTTATATATTTTATATGGACATGCTTGCATAGATTGCACAGCCAAGTATAATATGAAAGCACATAAATGTATCTTTGGAAGAGGAGAGAGAATTTGATTATTTTAAGGTCGACATTCCAGTCCCAGCTCATGTGACAATCGAGACAGTCAGTGGTTTGGTCTTGTTTAATGAGAACAGTCAATGACACACCCAAGCCCGGAAAGAGAAAACAATTAATGGTGTCTGTTTTTCCAGTTGGGTTAATAAATAGTCATTGCCATCCATCTTAAGACCCACAGGTTGTACATTTTTAATTGACCCACTAATGGACCACACATGACTCATTTCTGCCTTTACAGACTGACTTAGTATTTAATCTTATAATAAATAACATGTTTACAAAGAGTCTACACCAATTTTCTTGTCACATTTAATGCACTCCTTCATGCATAAAAGTCTTTGTTGGGGAATGGAAGGCCACGCACCTAATTTAAAGAATAGTGAGCAGGGCAGAAGTCATCATCTTTGACAAAATCTTGTTTTGGCAACACAGTTTTACTGTTATGCACATAAGAATTCACTCCATTTGAGCTGAAAGGAAGGCTGTTATGTTTCATTGGTGACTTTGACTGCATATAGTTAAACACACATAATTATGCTTCATCGGTTGAGAGACATTCTAAGTCATCGCCGTGGCAGCAGCAGAACCCTGCTGATGTGTTGTTGCCAAGGCAACATGCTGCCATGTTCACACATAATTGGAGGCATACATTGGTGTTGTGCCAAGGGAATGATTCACAGTCAGTTTCTTGTAACATTAAGGCACTGTTTAGAAGTTGTCCTCTCTAAACCTGCCTAAGGGTTAGTTGCCCAAACTTGAAATTATAAAAGAAACCATTTTGAGGTTTGTGATGCTGATTGTGTCCAAACCAGACAAAAACATGTAAATAAATGTCTTTCTTCTTTATCTGTAGAGGAGTGCTGGTCGAGGAGAGCTACTTCTGTCCCTATGTTATCAGTCTACCACCAGTACTCTGACTGTGGTGGTACTGAAAGCCCGTCACCTGCCCAAGGCTGACACCAATGGACCATCAGGTGAGGTCAGAGTGTGTGGGACAGATAGTAGTGAACATTAGCAGAAGCATCATGCTTAATATGGTGCATTTTAGATAGATAGATAGATAGATAGAACCATTGATAGAACATTTTATGTACATTTTATGATGGATCGCCTCTATTAGTACCAGTGTTATTTTATTAGCTTTGAGATACTATAATATAGTTTTTCTTAATATTTTGAATTAGTTTTTATTTTTATATTTTCCATTTTCATTTTAAAGTTTTAGCAATTTGGTTGTTGTTGTTGTTGTTGTTGTTTCATTTTTATTAGTTTTTCATTCATTTGTTTTTTTTTTTTAAATATCTATATAGTTTATTATTTTTTGTTTTAGTCTTAGTTATTTTAGTACATCAAGTTAAACTTTCAAGCAATGAAAATATTTATTTATTATGGTTTTTATTTTAGTTTTATTTATTTTAGTTATAATTACCCTGAATAGTGCATCATTGTGTTGGCCACTTATGAAACACTTTGTACAGCAGGGATGTGATCTCCCAGTGCACAAAGTATCATTTCCTGTGCATCGACTGAAGTATTGATTTCTGTCTCACTGTTTATTTCTCTTACTCCCATCTTTTTTAGACCCTTACGTGAAGGTGAACTTGTTCCAGGGGAAGAAGCGAGTGTGTAAGAAGAAGACACACGTGAAAAAGTGTGCCCCCAATCCCGTCTTCAACGAGCTCTTCGTTTTTGACCTGCCCTCGGAAGATGGCCTGCGAGACACTAGCGTTGAGCTCCTCCTGCTGGACTCCGACAGAACATCCCGTACACCTGTCATCGGCCGGCTCCTTCTCGGCACCTCCTCCCCCGGCACTGCCGGCGAGCACTGGCGTGAGATCTGCGACCACCCGCGCCGACAGATCGCTAAGTGGCACGCACTGTCCGAAGACTAGCTCTGCTGGTTGCCATGCTGACAGATGTCCAGGAACTGTCATTGGAATTCATGGTTGAGTGGGCAGGATTTGAACTGTGGACTTGTCGCGAGTAATGTCTGTCAATCAACTGATTTCAGTCATCCAAGTCATATCATTGGGGTGGGGCTTCTTCTAAAGGGGGAGGCACCAGCTGAACCCGGCCAATTAATGATTCCAAAGACTGTCTCATATGCCCAATGCCGCTTTTTCTTCATGCTTCATATGAAACCTGATCGATCACCATCTTGTGCAGTACCGAATGTCATGTTGCTATTGCTGTTCTTCTCTACTCACTGTTATTGATACTCCTTTATGCGATACAATTAAAGAAAATCCTGGTAATGTGATGATGATGATGATGTAAATTAACTGAATGATCTGTTTATTTTTTAAAAGATGCTTTTATCTTTTGTTTATTCAAATGTTGAAATTCATTTAATCTCTTCCCTTTTATACTTGATTTCTCAACTTTGGTTTGTTTTTGCATTTTTTGCCTGGTGTTTTTGTAAGGTAACATGGTGTGGAAGCAGCCTAAATTAGGCACAAACAAGCAGAGACTGATGTATTAAAGCAGGACGACTGCACGAACTGAACAGGGCCGCATGCGGTGTGCGTGTACATGTGTGAATGTGAGCGCGTGCCTGTATCTGTGTGCGTACTGTATATAAATGTGTATGTGTGTGTTAGTTCAGTTCCAGTGGAGTGTGAGACAGAGTGTTGTTCTCTTCACTGTGAGCACAACGGTGGAAGTGATGTATATGTGTATTACTATAAAACATCAAGTTCTGAAAAAGAAATATAGTATGTCTCCTATGTCATTTAGTTAATCTAAATTCATTCCATCTGATCATTTTAATGTTATTTACTGTGATGACTAGGAAGTCTGAGTCAGTGGTTTTGCGTCACAGTCCAATCAATAATAGTGATTAGCATTAGAGAGAAAGAGAGAGATGATGTAATGTGAATAAATTAATACTTTTATTCAGCAAGGATGCATTAAATTGATCAAAAGTGACAGTAAAGACAATTATAATGTTACAAAATATTTCTATTTCAAACAAAGAATCCCGAATTTTGTGTTTCCACAAAAATATTAAGCAACACAACTGTTTTCCACATTGACAATAATAAGAATTGTTTTTTGAGCACAAAAACAGCATATTAGAAGGATTTCTGAAGGATGTGACACTGAAGACTGGAGTAATGACTGCTGCTTCAGCTATGCCTTCACATGTAGGAATAAATTACATTTTAAAATATATTCAATTGGAAAACAGGTCTTTAAAGATTGTAATAATATTTCAGAATATTACTGTTTTACTGTAACAGCTTTTTGATCAAATAAATGCAGCCTTGGTGAGATTATAAGAGAATTATTTTGAATGATAGTGCATGTTTCCTCCCTTCTCCTTTCTTATTTGAAAGCAGTCAGCAGGAGTTATAGTCCTCTGATGTATGACATCAGGATGAGCTCTATCCTCACAAAACCTGTCGGTAGGTTGCCAAGGCTTAGAATATCAAGAAGGGCCTGAATGTTCTGTTTTCTCCTTGGATCTGTGGCAAAATGAGCTAAAGCACTATTACTAGCCATCGACGTCAGTCCATACTGATGTGTCAGCACTCCAGGTTTCTAAAAACATGTGTTAGCAAACGCGTGAGCACCCACACTTACCATAAATAGCGAATTACCTCATAAGACGTTCACACAAACTTGTGAGACTCTAGAGCAACAAGAAAAAAAGAAGCTGAGAGACAGTTACTCAAAATGACACACATGCACTCAAATAAGCACACACACGGGCTGTCATGTTTATTGATTTCAGTCAAATTTATTTACATGACATTGCATATACTGAAGATTGATAAAGGAAAATAGTGTGATAAAAGGGAGATCACATACACAGAGGCTTGTGTGCATGACAGGTGAGAAGAGGAGAGAAACGTCAAAAGAGAGGAAATTTACACTGTAAACCCCAATGCTCAAAATAATTAATTGGTTTGAGTTGGACAAACTTAAATTAAACTAATAAGTACAGTCAAATTAACTTTTATGAGTATTTAGCAGAGTATTTTGTTCACAGAACTGACATATTTTAAGTAAACTGACCTGTTTCGTTGTTTTGAGTTTTGTCAACTAATTTTTTTTAATTTAGACAAACTTAAGTTTAACTGAAACTGGACTAAGATTTTTATTTCCCAGCATGCAGGATAATTTTAAGTTAAATGTATGAATTAGTTTACTCAAACATTTCAATTTAAGAACAATTAAAATGTATGAGTACAAAATAATGCTAATTCTGCTTACTTAAACTTGGAATTACTTAACTTAAAATTTTTGATGTAACCGATTGCCTCAATTTTTTTGAGTTTTGCAAACTTATTCGGGTTTACAGTGTAGAGAGAGGGCAATTGTAAAGTGACAGGAATAGTGAAAAAGGAGTGTGTGTGTGTGTGTGTGTGTGTGTGTGTGTGTGTGTGTCTTGTGGAGACAAGTAAAAGAATGAGATGACTGAAGTTCTGACGTGCTAGGCAATGCAATGATACATCAGAGAATAGGTCGGCATAAAGAGCACTGGGCAATGGTCAAACCACACACACACATACCAAACCATCAGACAGATCTGCCTCCACACCTGTCTGGCCAAAAAAATGGAGAGAATAATGTCAAAAGAGAGCTCAGACTCTATCATCAGTTTCTGCACACCTGAGAAACTGATCCTCTCAGTCACTGGAACTGCTGTGATGTATACTGCCTTCACTGAAAGCTGTTATGACAGACAGACGGAGAGAGACAGAAAGACAGATAGATAGATAGATAGATAGATAGATAGATAGATAGATAGATAGACAGATAGATAGTCCTTAAGACACTAACAGTTTACAGGCGGGAGACAATTAAGTTCACATTTAAAAGACATTAAAGACACTTTTCTACTGACTAAAGATGCTCAGGGTCCCTGATCACCTGTCTGAATATGTCATAGTCCTGCTGCAGGAAAACATGAGGACTGCAGATGTGGCCAGAGCAAAAAACTGCAATGTTTGTAATATAAGATGCCAAACACTAGGTTTTGGAACAAAGCTAATGTCTGAAAAGACCAGTCATGTCCACATTAGAGATCACCTCCTGCAGCCAGACACAAATCCCCACCCTGTCCAGTTCAGCTCTGCGGGAGCTGCAACATCAAGCTGTGACTCAGCTCAGACGTTTATGTGTGTGTGTGTGTGTGTCTCTGTGTGCGCACTGGGAATTTTTTATAGTGCTCAGATGTAATGGAAATGCATTTTAAATGAGGCGGTGTTTCATGAAACGACAAATGAAGGATTGCTGTCTCCTGGCTGTGAGAGAGGGCGAGTGAATGAGGCAAGGAGGTTATTGTCTAAACCGTTACATCTTTGACAATACAAAAGTGCTTTAATTTTTTATTGCCAATAAAGCATAAAATGAAACTGGGGAGTGAGGAACTTAAAAGTGTGAGAGAACATGAAAGAAATAGATGAAGTGATACAAAGTACAAATGGAAGAAGGTGGTTTTCTAGAACAGTTGGAACTGAAATAGTCATAAACTGATAGACAGAAACAAGGTGGAAATGAAAGAGAGGGGGGAGATAAAGACAAAGGGAAAGAATTAGAAAGAGATAAAAAAGGAGAGAACATTGTGTCTGCCAAGCAGTGTGTTTGACGGAGGAAGCAGATGAAATATTAGGGTGATGTGAGGCACGTGAGGTTGGGTCTCTGACTTTTTGGTATTCAGAGCAGCCGATGTCTGTCTCGTCAAGCAATAAATTATTAAATAGATGAAAATAAGATTAAACCACAGAAAAAAAAAGGACCACTATGATACAGGCTGAATATGACGATACGATAAGAACACACACATAGCAGTGCCTTAAGTTATTAGTAAAACTCACTGATGACACATTACATGTACATGTTGGTCGTGTTGCATATGTGCACAAAATCTACCAGTACTTTCAGATGTTCTATTTTTGCTACAGAAAATCTGTGGGGGCACCTGAAAAGGGCTGTGCACAGGAGATGCCCGCATAATTTAACAGACCTGGAACATTTTTGCAAGTTTTAGTTAAGGTTTTTAGTTCAGTTTTAGTTCAGGGGTGTGCACACTTATGCAGGTATTTCAAGTTTGTTTTTTTTTTTTTTTCTCTGAAATGTGCCACTTTGGTTTTCAGTGGCTTTGCATGTGTTGAAATTTTTACATTAAAGGTGCAAAAGTTCTGATATGATTTTAATCACGACAGCTTTCTGAATAGTTTTAGCATGTTATTAAATATGGCAATGTTAAAGGGTTAGTTCACCCAAAAAAGAAAATAATGTCATTTATTACTCACCCTCATGTCGTTCTACACCCGTAAGACCTTTGTTCATCTTTGAGCATGTAAGATATGCTGCTGCTGCATAAATAGACATACATAAATCCCGTAGCAGATCCAGGCAGGTGGAACTGGGGGAGGTGGAGGGTTTCAGAGGAACTCTGACACGCTGCAGGACTAGCTTACAGCAAACAATGAAACAGACTATTTAAATGTTGAGCAAGCAATCTCATTGGTTGCAGGATCAGCAGAGGCCAATCAGTTTTTGCCATGCGATAAGTAATGATGTGATTGCTTGCAGATTGCTTGTAAAGGACCAATCAGCAGGCACCCTCTAGAGCACAGGTTCCTGGAAGGCCACAGCCCTGCAGAGTTTAGTTCCAACCCTGCTCCAACACACATATCTGCAGTTTTCAAATAAGCCTGAACGACTTGATTAGCTGGATCAGGTGTGTTTAATTAGGGTTGAAGCTAAACTCTGCAGGGCTGTGGCCCTCCAGGAACTGAGTTTGACACCCCTGCTCTAGAGTTTCATGACTAAACAAGTTATATATATTTTTATTTATTTATTCATTCATTTTTTACATCACAAAAATCAGCTGTTTTGAGTAAAACTCACTGATGACACACTGTGTTCTGGTCATGTTGCATCTGTGCGCAAAATCTACAAGTACTTTTCCATGTTCTATTTCTGGTTCATCAGGCTTGACACCCAAACCCCTCCACACACACCAGACACACTCACATTCACAGGTGAATCTCCCCAGAGACTGTCATTACAAGCTCAGGAGATTCATTTCAAAACAACCTAAAATGGTAAATAAGGCACTGCATCATCTAAAATTAAAAAGGAAAACTGTCTCAGATCAGCAGAAATGGAACTATTGTGTTCACTGATGCTTGAGTGTGAGGGCAGAGAGAGATGTAAGTGAGATACATTAGTTGATTTAGTGAATGTGTGAAAGAAAGAGAGATATATAGAGGTGTATTTATATCCACTATATTTAAAGGTAAAATTCTGGTCTCTCTATCGCCATCTGTGGTTTACACATAACATTGCACGTCACTTGCGGAGGAACATTTTACATAATTTTTATTCTCTTCTGCATGTCCTACAAGATGTGCATATCAACATATGTCATATGAGCAAGTAAACCTTCTGTACAAATCGAAGAAAAGAAAATATTGCAATCTTACCGAAGTGACTCAGGATGAGTCAAAAATGCAGATTTTTAATGTATTAGATAAAAAAAAAAAAAAAATAGTTTAAATAAATTAATTAATTAATTAACAAGAAATACTCTGTTGTGGAAACTGAAGTGCTTTTAAAATAACTGAAATGGACTGGCTATTAAAAAAAAGTAATACAGTCAAAGTGACAAATTGGATGAATGGAACGTCATGAATAAAAAATGTATTAAATTGATTGACCATTTTCTGGCCTGAATGTCCTTAATATCTGGTTAATGTGTCCAGGTGCATGATGGGCCACTGGAGGAGCAGTATGCTGACTCACACAGCTGAAACTACATGACCTTCAATGGCATTGACAATTAAATAACCAGAGAACCTTTTAAAGGGCTCTCATTCTTCTCTCCCAACACACATACACTCAAAGAAATATATAAATAACAGCTTTAATTGGAGACCTTTTTCAGCAGTGTCTGGATATGAATTAATTTGCATAAGGTCCTCTGTCTGCAACTGACTGGATGAGTCCTTCTAGCTGTTGGCTAGATGAGGACTATTATATATAAAATAGAACTCTGCAAATGGATTAATGGTTGAAAGTTAAATATAGTTAGACACCCTAAATGCAAAGACTGTCTCAAATTGTTGGTAGAAAAATTATGCTGTCTTCTTAAAGCTGCACTTTTTTTGGTTAAAAATTATCCAAAATAATTTTTTGAGCAAGTACATAACCAGCCAGTGTTCAAAACTATCTCCCTACCTTAGGCCGATTCACAATGGTAAGCTTTTAATAATGTTTTATAATAATGGAATTCTGCGGGAAATTTGAGCATGCAGCAGTTCGTCTTTGCGTCATTAACGTCACGTCTGTAAACAGAAAGAAGGAGTCCCAGCTAGTAGGTTATATGGCATGTGTGGATGCTGCAGGTGGCAGATCATTTATAGCCTTTTCTCACAGCAGCTGGAATAATTAAACTTATCACTTGATGGAGGATTGTAATCCAGAAAGGTCCAAATGACAATCTTTAGTGACAACTGGAGATTCACCCGTAGTCAAAAGACTTCGGACTGGGAATGGCTACAGAAATTGAAATCTACAGGTAATGCTAATACACACTAAATACACACAGTGATGCAATGCTGATGTTGTTAACATTAATAATTTTTAAAGCAAAGTATAACAATAATAATAATTTGCGCGGTTTGACGTGATCCAAGCTAAGTGATTGTTAGATTTAATCACCATTGGCAGCACGATTTATTGTAATGCTAACATACTTACTTGTTCAGATGACATTTTCCGAAAAATTCTTATTTTGGTCATACTTCCAAGATGTAGAATTTGTGATTGCGAAGTACAGTATCCACACCGTTGTGGTGACTGACAGCAAACATTAGATTCATCCGCACTGAGGAGCTGTGCCGATGCACAAGCCACATAAAGATGATAATTCCGCAAATAACTGCAATATCAGGTTTCAAACAGAGATGGCGACAAAGAGGCAAAACTTACAGACTGCAGTTTTAAGTAACTAATTTTGCCTAAAAATGTCTTTGGCATTTGGTAACATCCAAGATGGCAGATGACAAATACATTATATATAGCATATAAACTACAGGTCAAAAGTTTGGAATAATTAAGATTGTTTTAATGTTTTTGAAAGAAGTCTTATATACTCAACAAGGCTGCATTTATTTGATCAAAATATGGTAAAAACAGTAATTTTGTGAAAATATTTCTTGAGCACCAACTCAGCATATCAGAATGATTTCTGAAGGATCATGTAACACTGAAGACTGGAGTAATGGCTGCTGAAAAGTCAGCTTTGCCTTCACAAGAATGAATTATATTTTAAAATATATTAAAAAAGACAATGTAATGCGTGGTCGCTGGCAAACAGACGAAGAAGATGAAGAGTAATTCCAATACGAAGTTTAATGACATTATTCAGGAACAGGTAGCAACACACACATGAAACATACGAGACTGGACACTGAACTGAAACCAAGCAGGAACTGATATACACAGAGCAGAAGATGAACTAATGATGAACAGCTGTGATAGTGAATTAGTGTCCATGGTGACTGATGAGTGGCGGGAACTTAGAACAAGGGAGCACATGTGACGAATGAAAACCAAAACAAACAGAACATGACAGTGACTGTGACAGACAACATGTAATATGTAGTCAGTTTTGATTTTGTTTTCTCTGTGTTCCGTTCCTGTTTTACCTGCCTGAGTTCCTAGTTTCCTTGGTTACTAACTAGCTCTACACCTGTTCTGTTTTAGTCAATCATGCCCTGTGTATTTAAGCCTTCAGTTTCCACTGTTTCATTGTCTGGTATTGTAGTATTTTAACGTGGTTGTGTTTGTTTACCTGTTGGATTTATTAAAGACTCTTTCTGTTCATTACTCCTTCGTTGGGCGCTTCTCTACAACACCCACTAACTGTGACAAGTTATTGACAATATTACTGTTTTTACTGTATTTTTGATCAAATAATACAGTATTAGTAAGCATAAGAGAATTCCTAGCTGCAGATGTAGGAATGACTATTATACATCCCCTAAACCTAAATCACACACAAAACTTTCCAGCTTTTTACATATTCATTATTCATCATCTTTATTAAGACATCTTCCTTGTTGACTGTTGGTTGCTCTACATAGTGTAGGTGATTTCAGGTTTTACTATCCTTGTGGGGACATTTAGTCCTCATGATTTTGGCAAAACCTGACCAAACACACACAAACACACGCACATTGGGTGTCATGTCTCAGTGGGAGAAGTTTGAATTATGTTGACCCAGTTTTCAGTGATGAACCCATCCCATTTCAGCAGGTATCTGCACAAATATAATCTAAAATACTCCACCTTAAACTGTGTGTGTCTGTGTGTGTGTGTGTGTGTGTGTGTGTGTGTGTGTGTGTGTGTGTGTGTGTGTGTGTGTGTGTGTGTGTGTACAATATGTGTGTCAGATGTGGTAACATGAAGGAGGCCTATAGGTAATAGAGATGTGGTAAGGAGTTGCAAAGGCATTTTGCTTGATACAAGACAGAGCAGTTGCACCTGAGAGAGTGTGTGAGTATGAATTAATGAACACGGTTCAGAAAAGACACCACTCCACCAAACTGTCAAGGCTAAACTCCTTTGGTTGTTATGGAGACGGAGAGGGTGAATGAACGAGGTAGGGAGGATGGATGGAGGGAGTGAGAAAAGGAGGGAGCAGTCGTGACAGGGAGAAAGTATGCCTGGCGGGCCATCAAACTGGCAGGCGTGTGACATGACAAATTGTTGCTGCGCCCACAAAATGCTGGGAGACATGATGGATGGCATAACAGCACACAAACAGCTAAGCACACACATATAAGCGGTAAATAAGTCTTGTGATAATGATAGTGTGTGATTTGAATCCCAGGCAGCAACGCTTCCGAGGGAAGCACATTATCAGCCACCAGAAAAATGAGATGATGAAAGAAGAGAGAGAGAGAGAGAGAGAGAGAGAGAGAGAGAGAGAGAGAGAGAGAGAGAGAGAGAGAGAGAGAGAGAGCAAGAGAGCAAATGAACAAGACTCAGGCATTATTTGCTTTTTCTCTATTTACATAAACACTCTGGACCCCAGGCTGCCCTCCAAGGCTGATCTGCCATGTGCTCTGTTACTGATCTGTGAGTTGGGATCATAAAGAATGATTCCATCCCCAGATCTGGTTCCTTATCAGTTCCATTAATTATTCTTTAAGTATTTAAGAAATAAAATTATAAAGATATACCAACATCTGTGAGAAGCTGTCCCATTGCCCAGAAGTGCTAGCAGTGTGAGTCATGGCAGATGCCCCTTTTCTGCATGACTGAAGGGACATAATACACCCGCACACACCCAAATTCTCTCAGAGCTTTTAATGGATGAAAGATTTTATAGTGGATTATTGGGATTACCCAAGAATTCTTGCTTAAGAATTTGTTTACCTATAGTGGGGGACACCAAGAGCAGTGTGATGACAGTCTCACAGAGCCAGCATTTTAAGTATTAGCAATAATAGTTGCATTTTGCAATTTATTCTAGCCAAGATCCACCTACTTAGACGTATTGTATTAGAAACACTCGCACAGAGTCATAAACCAGTTTTCTGTAATTTAATGCCAATAAAACACAGAGTTATAATTTTTTCAAAAAATGAAACTATAAAAAACTTTTCTAGATTCACAATATTAATAACTGTGGAAACGTGTCATCACAGTCTGTGAAAAGGATCCATACCAAACTGTGCACTCTGACTCTGTAAAGCTGCACAGCTGTCAGCAAATCATATTGAAACTTGTCATTTTTGTGTGCAATATGCATCACATGACCAGTGAATCTACTGCAGTCAGTCCATGAATGTGTCTTCCGAGGCTAAGACTATGTTAAAAGAAACTGTCTTCAGTTATAATGATCCTATGAAGAAAAATAGATAGGGAGGAAGATAAAGAGAGATTGGAGAAGGCAGAGAAGTTCAGCAGGGTTTAAACAGTTTTCTCAGTTTCCTCTTGTGCTAAAAGACTCTCTTGAACAATTTATCTCCTCTCACACTATCTCACTCTCTTTCTATCCATATCCATATCTCACTTCTACTCTCTCCCGCTAAACTCATCTATTCCCTGTGGTCATCTGAAGACTCATATGAACAGCCATTAGTCAGCTCAGCTGCTGTGGCATACATTCTTTAAACTACACACACTCTCTCTTTCTCCTTCTCTCTCTCTCTCTCTCTCTCTCTCTCTCTCTCACACACACACACACACACACACACACACACACACCCAACACACAACACACACTCATTATTGCTTTCTCTATCTCTCTTTCTCTCCGCAAACATTAGTCTCTCTCTGCTGCTGAAAACTGAACCGGATCATATATCCTCTATCGATCAGCCTCAGATCTAATCGGCAAGCCCAGCTTCCCTGCTTTATCTCCTCCTTGTACTTTGTGGAACCTAATTTGTGCTTCTGCTTCTAGCAAGATCGACCTTTAAAAGGACACATAGACTGGTAGTGGTGCTAAATGGCAAAGTCGAATAACCCACAAAACTTATCTGACTCCCATCTTAAAACATTAGAGTTAGTACAATGAAAATTAAACAACAACAAAAAAAAGGTAATTCTGTCATAATTTATTCAACCTCATGTAGTTTTTAACCTGCAAAAACAACCTGCAAGTACATCACATAGGAATTTATAACATTACAATATGGGGTTATATAAGTTAAGTATATGTAAATGTAACAAGCACATCGATTCGTAGAAAGGAAAGAAAAGAATATCAAAAAAATAGTCTCCAAGAGAGAATGCACACAATGCAGAAGAACATTTGCTTAGCCATTTCCATAAAATGGAACTAGACTCTTACAGCTCTCAATGTCATTTGTCTGGGTTTGTCAGTGTAACCTTTAAGGTGCGTGTTGCTTATTCAATCAGTGACATTGAGGAATATAGTGTGTGTGTGTGTGTGTGTGTGTGTGCGTGTGTGCGTGTGTGTGTGTGTGTGCGTGTGTATTTGTGTGTACATGTTTATACTGAATATCAGCAGTCCTAAAAAATGGTTAAACCATCATCACCTACAATCCTCAATACAAACATACACACTTACACATAGAGGGATGAAGAATATGTCTCATATAGAGGGATGTTTAATGAATCTGTGTGCTTCTCATTCTTATTAAATCCAAAGCCTCCACTACACAACAGCAAAGTACTTTGAATGGATTAGAATTTATAGACTTTATGTAGCCCTGCCCCAAGCACTCATTGAGTTCTGTCTTCCGGTTTGTATTTCCACAGCATGAAGGTAAGATCTTAAGGATTTACTGTATGAATGAACCACTTGTTTTAAAATCTTCCTGGTCTACTGACATTTATGACATCCGCTTAAAACATAACAATGCTCATGATAACTTTCGTTAACTCTACAATGAGTGAAACCACTTCACCAGCTAATTACTCTTCAACAGCGATGCCATAGAGCTACTACAAAAACTGAAGTTTAAACACAAAATTCTAAAGATGGCTGTGCGCTTGTTTCTTTGGCACATAAAGTCTAAACACTCTTAGAAGAAAAGGTTCTATATAAAACTTTAAAGGGTTCTTTCAGATGCTTCATATAGAATATTTTAGGGGTTCCCATCATGGGATCATTGTATGGATTTAATTTTATTTAATTAATTTAGTTTTAATTCATATTTGATTTTAATTAAATTGTATGCATTAAACATACTTTATCACTAGAAAAAAAGTACCCGTTAAACATGAAAGTATTATGCGATCATAATTAGTGCAATGTCCAAAGCAACATCAGACTCCGTTTACTTTCATTGTATAGATTAAAAAATAAATAAATTCAAAATAACTTCTTTTGTGTTCCACAGAAGAAAGAAAGCCATACAGGGTTGAAATGAAGAGAGGGTAAGTAAAATGACAGAATTTTCATTTTTGGGTGAACTGTCCCTTTAAGAAAATAACACATCCAGCTTCAATAGAGGCCTCCCATGGCAGCTCTATCCAGATCAGAACCCTGTGGGTGGGGTGAATTGGAGCACAGATCACGAGGCCACTGCACTACACTGCCAGATAATTGGATCTTGACTCCAGCACATGCGGGGCTAACGATCTACAACTGGCCAGACAGTCTGTGCATCCTTAATTAAAGCCTGTGTGTGTGCGTGAGACAATGTAAATGAGCAAGTATCGACCAGTTTTGTCCATGCAAGGAGAATGTCACTAAAATCGCAAAATCACAATGTCCTCTGTGTCATTCAAAAAGGCCTCACACACCCAAGCATATACACAGAACCTGTAAGCTATGTGCAAAATGTATACTAGCCTCAAAATATCACATTCACATTTATCGCCTTGTTTTCTCTAGCACTTTCTGCTCGATATTACATACTCTGATTTCTCTTCTCCTCATCTAACTCCATCTATCTCGGCATCAGTCAGACCTTAGAGACTTTGAGTCAGGGTGACTATCAATCAATGGTAGGGCGTGTTTGCTTCTGGGTTGCCTCAGCCCACACACATTTACAGATGCACTGAAAAATTGATGACTGAAGAAAAAAAAAGTGTTTAAAAACAGCGTAGGAAGGGAAGTGAGAGTGGAAAACAGCTCTCACACCAGCATATATTTGCTTCTTTGATAGAATAAAAGCTGTTTGGGGGAAACATATTATTCACATGCCTAAGGTCAATATACACCTTTATTTTCATGCAGGCCTGACTGTGAGTAGTTGGTTTTCTTTGGCTGTACAAACAGATTGTGAATGTCAAGGCCACAGTGGGTATTTTTATGCTATTCATAAACATCCCGTAAACATCATCAGAAGGGAAGGGTTGGACAATTACCTTTGCTTACCTCTCTGTGCTTGTGTGGGTGTCTTTGTATTTCTGTCTGGTTTCTGCTGGCACTCAGTAATTCAACATGGCCCCAGTCAATAATTCAGCCTCTGATTGAACACTGAAGAACCTGGAGAGGAAAGAAATAACAAGAAACAGAAGTAAGGAAAAATAAATCTATCTATCTATCTATCTATCTATCTAGTGAAATGCAGATCTGGCATACTCTGTACTTCCTGAGCCTCTCTGTTTTAGCCATCAGGCTATGAAAGCATCTGCCTGATTGCAGCAGGTTGAACAGTGAATTTCCAGGCTGGGTGGAGCCTTGAGGATCTTACAGTTTTTCTCAGTCGCTTTGGTACATTTCTCAGATCAGAACTGAAATTCTCAAAACTACTTGTTCAACCTCCACATCATCTAGTCACTTGTGCACATCATAAAAGCAGTTTCTCATTCTTTTGAACAAATTGCAAATGCTTTAGTACATTCAGGCAATTGGTTATGTACAACTGTCTGCTATTTCCTACATTATCAATTGCTAATATCATGTTGCTCAAAATGTGTTATATGGTTAATAGTCTTACCCCTCAAAGTCATTAGTTCATCGCACAAGTCATTAAATGCAATATGGTTGACCTAGTTATCACAATGTGTATGTACAAGTCTATTATCTATACATTTCTATTAGACTTTCGTAATTGTGTCCTGAATTGATGAATTTTGCAGGTGAATCCTGAATTTCACTAATGTATTCAGGGTAATGTAAAGCATTAGATCAACCAATGACCCAACCAGTTTTCTAAAACAGCTCAAAGATGCATGTCATGAATCTTCAACTGGAAGAACATCATGGAAACAAACAGCTGGAAAGAAGAAGAGGAGTAAGGATGTATGGTAGAAGGGTAGGGAGGCAAAACAGAGGAAGGGGTAGATAAAGCAAAGGGGGCGTAGGCACGTTTTTTGGTGAAATAAGGACCACTATTGTAAACAATGTTCTCAATCATGACCTTACAATGGCTTATGCGGGTCTAAAGGTGCAGCTGAATGTTTGCAGAAAAACCTTTTCCTCAATCATTCAAGTATTTCATAGACATAACAGGTATGTATTTCAGCAATGTGCACTGCACTCTAATATGGTATGCATGCTATATTCTTAATATTACAGTAGCATTTTTACACTTACAGTAGCATATTACAGTTGCTTTACACTTACAGTATTGTAGGCTAAATGAACTTTATACAGATACATACTATATCACACACATACACATGAATACTTATATACAGTGTATGTATATAGTCTTGTCTTTTTCATTTATCACAAGGACATTTTACAGTAATTTGTTGACAGACCAATAGTAAATACAAAACTGTGAATCCTGTCCAGTCTTTTGCAATCAATCTCCCATATACAGTAATGTAATTTGTACTGTTAAAATTGATATATGCCATACAGACTAAAGTGCAGTCTTGTGCAGTTTCAATCACTGTCATAAAAACTGTAGCCATAGTTTACATCTGAAATATTCATCACTGTTATATTGACAACACGGCTAAGCATTTTGACTATCTTGTTCGAGAACAATGACACAAGGACTTGTCATTCTGATGGCACTGATATGTTCATTGGCATAAATACTTGCTTTTGAGAGATGAACTAAGGATTTTGAGCAGGTTACAGGCTTTTGCAGGTAATCTAATATGTTGTGCTGTTTGTATAAATTGTTTCGAGAAATGAACACACTGTTTTGCAAATTTTAAGGATGATTCGAGAAATGTGCCAAAGCAACTGAGAAAAACTGCAACAGCCCTGGTTCTGCATCCACCCGCTTCGAATGTCGCAGAGAAGGCAGAGCAGTTTAGGATACCACTCTCTGTAGGGCTTTACAGTCCTGAGCTGAGCAATTCCCGTACCACGATGAGATGCATTGAGTCAATATACTTTCTATAGAAAGTTTTCAGGTTTTCAGGGGAGACCCTGAATTTTCTTCAGTAGTCTCAGATGGTACAGCTATTGTCTGGCATTTTTTACTTGGGCTTGAATGTGATGAGTCCAGTAGTTCCTCTGCTGCCTCCTCCTGAAGTCAACAACCAGCTCCTTGGTTTTGCTGACATTCAGAGAATGATAGTTTGACTGACACCATATGCCAGTTTCTCCACCTCATCAAGGTAGGTAGCCTCATTGTTGTTGGAGATGAGGCCCATCACCACCATATCATCTGCAAATTTGATGATAGAAGTGGAGCTGTGAGAGGACACACAGTCATGTGTATAGAGTGAGCAGAGCAGGGGACTCAAAGTCAAAACACATCCTTGTGGGGCTCCTGTACTCAGGGTGATGATGTTGGAGGTGGTCTGGCCCACTCTCACTACCTGTGGTCTGCATGAGAGAAAGTCCAGAACCCAATCACAGAGGTAGGGCATTCCCGGGTGAAAAATAGTGCACTAAAATGCACTTTATTTCAGTACATTTAGTGCACTTCCATAATAATATTTTTCTTGCACTAATTTTGTACTTAATATACTAAAAATTATTCTTTAGTACTTCTAAGAACATCTAAGTGTACTCAACTGTGCTATTTTGAAACACCATGAATATGAACAAAAAGGTGCTTTTAACATACTATCATATTAAAAAATGTATTTATTTACCACTTGTAGTACACTTGAACCCATCTTTCATACACTTTTAAATATATTCATCAGACATAGAAAATACACTTATGAATTATTTAAAATATAAGAATAATTTATGATAAATATATACAAAATGTATTTATAATGTATTGCCCACATATTTTTAAATAATTCATTTCAAATGTACTTTAACTATGTTAATATTCCCTTTATATGTTGTGCTTAACCTCATGTCATGTGTCATGTGAAATAAGGAGGATTCAATAGCGAATGCAGCAAATATCAGTTTATTAAGAAAAATAGCAGCAGGAAAGATAGCAATTAAGGGTCAGACGTCGTGGGTGCAGATGGCAAAGTATTTCTTGGTAGCGCAGAGACTGCAATGGGCAAGCCAGTCCTCTGACAAGAGGTAATCCAAAACTGTCTAGATGGGGAATATCCAGAACAGAAACGAGAGACTCAAACACAGCCAGGACTAACACTGCACGAACACACCAACGATCTGACTACACAGGGCAAAATGCACAGCCGTTGAGTGTACATCGGTTGTACACTCGTTATTGCGGTGCATTGTAGGATTGAATGAGTGCACTCGGTAACGTCCACTATGATTTCGGACACCACTACAAATGGCTGTCCCCTCAAATAGTGCCCTATTTAAGGGTATAGGGGGTGATTTCAGACACAGCCAGAGTGAACCCGCGAACTGTGAAAAGTACAATCAAGTACACTATTAGTATGTCGTTAGTAGTACTTTTTCCCACATTAAAATATAAAATATAGCACTTTAAGTACTTTATGCAAAAAGTATACTTAATGTTAAATTGTGAATTTTAGTGCATGTTTAACCTGCATGTTTTATTTTTCATGAAAATCCATTAAAATAGAACTTAGTGACAGCATATATAAAAATCCACAAAAATGTATGTAAAACATTCATAGCACACTTTTAAGTAATGCACTTATAAAACACTAATGTAAATTTAGTTTACTTTATCTGACTACAATTAAAATCAATTTAAGTGTTAGTGCTAATTAGTGCATTTACATTAAGTGTACTTAAGCACCACAGTTGGGAAAATGTACTTATAACTAGTACATCAGTATTATATTTTTAATAAAATCAATTTAATTTAAATTTAGGATTACTATATAAAAGTCTACTAAGATTGAACTAATTATTAAAGCATTCAAAGCACATTTTTAAGAAATACACTAATAAATATCCTCTGTATATTTTTGCTGTAGTATACTTTATTAACACTAAAAATCAATTTTAGTATTAGTGGTATTTAGTATACTTTTTTTAAGTGCACTGAAGTGCTACTGAAGTACAAATATACTTTTAATTAGTGCATTTATAGTGTATAACTTTTACAATTTTATTTAGCACAAAAAATAAGAATGTACTACAAATGTACTTGCTTCTATTTAAGTATTTTTTTAGTTTTTAGTATACTTTTTTTTTCACCTGGGTTCAGTCCAAGGTCCCTGAGCTTGGAGACCAATCTGTGGGGGACTATAGCGTTGAAGGCTGAGCTATAGTCTATAAACAGCAGCCTCACATAATTCCCTTTATTGCTGTCAGTGTGGGTAAGATTGGCATACAGGATATGGGAGACAGTCCCAGTAGTCCTCAGTAGACCTAGTCTCAGCCTCAGACATCATGCCCACAGACTGCTGGCTGAACGTCTGATGCATATGGCACACTTAACTGGAAACACTTCAGGATTTTTGAAGTCGTCATCTGATTGGTTAAATTATACAGAATGTCCGGGAGACCATCTTCAACTGTCCACCTGGAAACAAAGATGCCATGATGCCTAACCCACTCGTGGAAGAAGAAAACCATCTTGTTTACAACTGTGACAATGAGCACTTATCAGGATCAACTGAAAGCTGGATTTTCAAAAGTATATAAAGTTTGCAGCATAAACCCTTTAAAATACATACAAGAGTTTTACACACCGGTCTGTTATTGTAGGGAGCAGGGACATCGACGTTACATTTTCACGCCCCTAAACATGGCAAGGAACAAAACAAACTGTGATTGGTTGCTTTACATGTCAGTCAGACAGTCTCTGGGCAGTCCTTAAAAAGCCAATAAAAGCTGCTATGGAGTCCAGAACTTCTGCCGTCAGTCTGAAGGTCTGGCTACACGAGACTACAGTAGACCTATTGGGGCGATAGGCAAACTGGAATGGGTCAGTGTTGTTGGGGATGGAGGAGCACATGGTGTTCTTGATAAGCCTCTCAAAGACCTTTATCTACCGTCCACCAGTGTTTTCCTAATGAGGCTACAAAGCTCAATTTTGTGCGCAATATCTCTGCTCAGTCTCTCTCTTGCTTTTCTTTGACTTTTCTTTGAATTTTGAAAGCTAATTCATCTTGACCCCGCTCCTACTCCTCTCGTAAAATTGTGCTACTTTGTTACTTCTGCACCTATTTCTCATTTCATCAATGCATCACTTACCTCTGCATCATTCCCTATGTCACTTAAAACTGCTGCAGTAACCCCAGTTCTCAAAAAACCCAACCTTGATCCCTCAGTTTTATCTAATTATCGTCCGCTTTCAAATTTACCGTTCATTGCCAAATTACTGGAAAGCACTGTTGCCTCTTAGCTTCAGTCTATTCTAGTTGAACACAATCTTTTCGATCCTTTTCAATCTGGTTTTCAACCATTGCATAGTACTGAAACTGCACTTATAAAGGTACTGAATGATTTACTACTCTCTGCTGATTCTGGTTCTCTCTCTATACTTTTGCTACTTGACCTTAGCTCCACCTTTGATATTGTTTCCCATGATCTACTCATTTCTCGTCTTTCAGATGTGGGTATTACTGGTTCTGCTCTTTCTTGGTTTTCTTCCTATCTCTCCAACAGACAGTTCTAGTTCTACATTTCGGTGCAGGACTTTCGATCACCTACTGCCCATTTGAAGCAAGGTGTCCCCCAGTGATCTGTTCTCGGCCCACTACTATTCATTATTTACATATTACCACTATGTCAAATATTGTACCGACATGGTTTCAATTATCATTTATATGCTGATGACATTCAAATATTCTTCATCTGTAGACCAGCTCTACCCACTCAAATCACCAGAATCTCTGCCTGTGTACAAGAAATAAAAGAATGGTTAACCTCTAATTTTTTTTAATTAAACATGGACAAAACTGAAATCATTATTGTTATAACCCCGTCACTCACTAGCAGCATTTCTAATTACTTTTCCTGTGAGACAGCTGGTACTCTCATTACAGTTTTTTACGATTGTTTACACACTAAAATAAAAATTTCCACACAATTTGCAAAATTCTACTCCAATGAGCAAAACACCTCAACAAAAATGGAAGGAGCTAGAAGAAGAAGAAGAAGAAGAGTGAGAATGAGAGGGGGAGCTCAAAGAGGAGATGAAGGAGGTAGAGGAAGAGGAGAAGGAGGTAGAGGAGGAGGCCCAGGTAGAGGAAGAGGAGAAGAAGGAGATAGAGGAAGAGGCCTAGGTAGAGGAAGAGGAGAAGAAGGAGATAGAGGAAGAGGCCTAGGTAGAGGAAGAGGAGAAGAAGGAGATAGCGGAAGAGGCCTAGGTAGAGGAAGAGGAGAAGAAGGAGATAGAGGAAGAGGCCTAGGTAGAGGAAGAGGAGAAGAAGGAGATAGAGGAAAAGGCCTAGGTAGAGGAAGAGGAGAAGAAGGAGATAGCGGAAGAGGCCTAGGTAGAGGAAGAGGAGAAGAAGGACTTGAAGAGTTGATAGAACCTGAACAAAGAAGACAACGACCAAATTTGACTCAAGAAATCCGTGCAACACTTATTGACCATGTTATCAACCATGGACTGACACTGATGGAAGCTGGACAAAGAGTTCAACCAAATCTCAGCAGAAATGCTGTTGCGTCAGTAATTCGGACATTTCATCGAGAAAACAGGTAAGCTAACCACACAGTACATTGAAACTGAAGCTTGCTGTACTCATCATCAATATTGTTTACTCTGACATGTAGGCTGCATGTGTATTTTTTTTATATATTTTTTTTTGATTGAGGGTCGAGGACACCAAGGTGGAAGGGGCCCTATGTTCACTCGTGCACAAGAGGCCGCCATTGTGAACATGGTTTTGACCAATAATTGTATCAGGCTGCGAGAAATCCAAGCCAATATCATCAATGATGACCATATTTTCAATAACATCCAGTGAGTCTCTCTGTCAACATTAGGTCGAATCCTCAAGAAAAATTAAATATACATGAAGCAACTGTATCGGGTACCATTTGACAGAAATTCAGAGAGAGTGAAACATCTGCGCAATGAGTATGTGGAAGTATGTATTGTTCATCTTACTATGGTGTGGTATTGTGCACTGCTCATAATGTTCTGGCACAAAAAAATACTGTGCAATAGATATTGAATAGCATCCTATTGTCTTTTACTGTGTTTCAGAGAGTCTTGCAAATGGATGCTGCAGAAATTCAACATAAATTTATATATGTGGATGAGGCTGGATTTAACCTTGCGAAAACAAGAAGAAGAGGGAGAAATGTAATTGGACACAGGGCAATCACCAATGTGCCAGGGCAGCGAGAGGGTAACATCACCCTTTTCGCTGCTATTACACAAAATGGGGTCCTCCACCACCATGCAAATCTGGGACCCTATAATGCAAATCTAATACTTGCATTTCTTGACAGATTGCACAAGATTGTCACAGCATTAAACCAAGTGGACCAGATGCGGTACATTGTCGTTTGGGACAATGTCTCATTCCATCGGGCTGCTCTGGTCCAGAATTGGTTCCATGAGCACCCTGAATTTGAAGTCTTATACCTTCCCCCATACTCCCCCTTCCTGAATCCAATAGAAGAGTTTTTTTCAGCATGGCGGTGGAAGGTATACGACCTGTGGCCCTATGACCGTTTGCCCCTCATTCAGGCCATGGAGCAGGCCTGTGATCATATCGAAGCAGCTTCTGTGCAGGGGTGGATTCGTCACACAAGGCGATTCTTCCAACGGTGCCTTGCCAATGAAGACATAGCCTGTGATGTGGATGAAATCTTATGGCCTGATCCGGCCAGACGGAGAGATGATTAATAGTTACAGTATTCTTGTTGCTTTTACAGTAGTTTTTCTTCAGAGTCAAAGTGTATGTACTTCATGCTGTAATTTTTATTTGTCTACAGATTTTATTTGTTTCATTGATTTCATTGTTGGTTGATTACTGTAACTGATTATGGTAAGAAATACTGTAAGTATTGAAATAAATACTTGAAATATTCAGTCTGCAGCATCAGTGTTGTGCAGTGCTTGGTAAGTTTATAGTAGGCCTATTTGTGTACATTCTCATTATATCTCAAACTAATCATGAAGAATGTTGTGGGTTTGTCACTATTTTTTTTTCTAAATTATCCCTTACATAACAATGTCTGGCCAAAAATCTAGCACATGCTATTTCCTAAAATTAGTTTTTTACAAATGTGTTTTTTATTTATCACAGCAGTGTGAAACTGGCTGCAATAGTGTCTGATCATTGAGGACTGTGTTGGTTAAATGAAAACTAATAGCATTTTCACAAATATGTGTATATGTTTTGACTGAAGTGTGTCATTTTGCAAACAATCTAGGAATTATGCAAATTGAGTGTGCTGTTTGGATAATTGTGATTATATTTTGAAAAAAAGAACCCGGTTTTCAAAATTGCGTGTAAACCTCTGAAAAAAACTGTAAATCATCCAATACTGTAAAAAACTTAGGTGTTATTTTCTATCCATCTTTTTCCTTTCAGCCCCATATCAACTCTGTTACTAAATCAGTATTTCATTTACGCCGCATTGCCTAGCTCTATCATTTCATTAGTATCAAAGATGCCAAAACCATTATCCACGCTTTTGTCTCATCCCGCCTTGATTACTGCAATGCCCATTTCATTGGTTTACCAGTCAGCTCCATCTTCAGACAACAGTATATTCAAAACTCTGCTGCCAGAATACTTACCCACACTAAGCGTTCTGCCCACATCACCCCAATTTTGTTCAAGCTCCATTGGCTTCCATTTGTATATCGTATTACAGTTTTTCTCAGTTGCTTTGGCACATTTCTCAAATCATCCTTAAAATTCGCAAAACAGTATGTTCATTTCTCGAAACAATTCGTATAAACAGCACAACATATTGGATTACCTGCAAAATTCATCAATTCAGGACACATTTACAAAAGTCTAATAGAAATGTATAGACAATATATTTGACACATTGTGATAATTAGGTCAACCATTTTGCATTTAATGACTTGTGCGATGAACTAATGACTAGATGTTTTGAGGGGTAAGACTATTCAACAGAGAACCATATAATATATTTTGAGCAACTTGACATTAGCAATTGATAATGTAGGAAATGCAGAGAATTGTACATAACCAATTGCCTGAATGTACTAAAGCATTTGCAATTTGTTCAAAAGAATGAGAAACTGCTTTTATGATGTGCACAAGTGACTAGATGATGTGGAGGTTGAACAAGTAGTTTTGAGAATTTCAGTTCTGATCTGAGAAATGTACCAAAGTGACTGAGAAAAACTGTAAATACAAAATCCTCCTACTCACTCTTAAATCTCTGCACAACCTGGCTCCCCGGTAACTCTGTGAACTGCTCCTCCCTTACATTCCAACTCGCTCATTATGTTCTTCCGATTCTGGCCTTCTCAGTATCCCTCAGTATCGCCTCGCTTCAATGGGGGGTCGATCATTCAGTGTTGCTGCACCAAAATTATGTAATTCTCTCCACCAAATCACTCCGCTGTGTCAATAACATCCCTGAATTTAAATCACTACTCAAAACCCATCTGTTCTCTGAATGTTATCAGTTATAAGTTATTTCTTACTTCTTTGTTGTTTTTTGTATGTTTTCTGTTGCATTTTGTGTCCTGTTTTTCATTGTGCTTTATTCTAATTTGTCACTTTGCTGTTGGTTGTCATTTCTGTTTATTGCTTTATTGTTATTCCTTCCAAGTGCAACTGTAACTGTAATGTAAAACGACCTTGAGCTCTGGAAAGGCGCTATATAAATAAAACGTATTATTATTATTCATAATTGAATAATATGGAGCGATGTGAGTTCCACATAGGTCGATAGTCATTTAGGCAAGAGGGCTTGTTGTTTTTTGGCACAGGAACAATGACAAATTCTTTAAAGCATGTGGGGACCACTGACAAGTGAGGGACGTAAATAAGCTATCTATCTATCTGTCTGTCTGTCTGTCTGTCTGTCTGTCTGTCTGTGTGTCAAACTCCGCCTCCCTCTGGATCTCCAAACAGAAACAGGTTTACATAATTTGTGGACAGACTCACTTAGACTACAAATTGCTTTCTCACTGAGCCCTTTTACATTGAGAGTAAATCTCTTTTTGTTCAGGCAACACTCTTTTATTATGTAACAGACATGCCCAAAACACTGAACTGTGGGTCCCTCTTACAGCAATGACTGCTGATTACATAATGCAACTATAATTCTGTTCTTTTACTTTTTAATGTCTATTCATTTTTAAAGAGGGGCTATATTGTATATAACATCATTAGTTTTTCGTTATCTATTTTGAAAGGATGCCTATAAATGAGCTTAAGGTTTTAACAGATAAAAAAAAAAAAGGATAAATTGATTTGATTTTATTTGAATTAAAGTGATGACAAAAAATAATAAATGCTGTACACAGATATGTTCTTTAACATGATAATTGCTTCCAAATTCACTGCTTTACAGAACAAATCTAAGAACAAATGCTGATAAAAGGAAAACACAAGGGTAACAGAAATGTGAATGATTGAGGAAGACAAAAGATGCTACAGATGAACTTTGCCCGGTTCTGCCCAGCCAGGGCAAATGTGTTACACTACATGAGTTAAAAAAGATATAATATTAACCTTTACATGTCAAGTAAGACCAGGAGAAGTAAGAGAGAGTACAGAAATCACAATGACTAGAAGAAAAAGATTGGGGAGAGGGTGAGAAAAAGGGGCGAGGACAGTGGAAGTAAGGTAGTGGAAGTGCGATTAGTCAGAGAGTTCAGTCTGAAATTCCCTAGTGGCTGCATGGTTTCGACTGGCAACATGTGGATTTTGGAAAAAAACACACCACAGCAGCCCAGAGGCCTAAAACAGCGTGTCATCAGTGCCCTGCTGTACTGCACTGGAGAAATGAAACAATTACATACTCACATGAAGGGTGAGTACACAACATTCAGCTCATACTAATATAATTACCAGTACTTTTAAATGTAAAATGAGGAGTTTGTATTAGAACGGCACGGCCTATACATAATATTGTTTTCTTTGAAAATAAAATGCATGATAAAATTACTAAAAGTAAGAAAATTGTGCTGTACTATCAAATTTTCATGGATGCACAGTTGCACACATCATTTTTGTTGATAAAATGTGCATGATAAAGTTTATTATGTTTATTTGTATTATGTAAAAGGACTATTCATTTTTCAAGAAAACATATATTATACCTTCTTCTCCCACAAGAAAGGTTTCATGAATCAGAGGGTTTTACATGTGTAGCTATATTAAATAATAGCTCACTCAAAAAAGAAAATTCATTCATTCATTCAAGTCATTTACACACCCTCATTTCTTTTGAAATGGTTATGACTTTCATTCTTCTGTGGAATAAAAAAAGGATCTAACCAATGAAAGTATGAAAGTGAATGGTGACCACGGCTGTCAAATAAAATTTTTAAGTAAAAGGCCAATTTTTAGTGAATAACAAAATTTCAGACAAACATTTCACATGAAGCTATATGGCATCAGAAGATGTGGAATATAGTGCACACTGTAAAAAATATTCCGTAGTTTTTACAAAATAATTTTGGCAGCTGTGGTTGCCAGAATAATTTTGTAAAAAATACAGAAAAAAACTGTAAACACATTTACAGAACAAACTGTCAATTTTACAGTATAAAACTGTAATTTACAAACAAGAAAATTTGAATGTAAACAAGTAAATTCAACAATGCACACTACTAGTAAAATCTGTTTTGTACCTTTAACATATACTGACAACCACCATAATAATGCAGGTGGTAAAAGAGAAAGCCACATGAAGAATCAGAGTTCATCACAAATGGCTTTTCCACTGGCTGAAGTATATACTAATGTAAAGAGGGTGCAAAGAGTCATTCACGCAAACGCAAAACACCATCATGGTAACCCACAACACTTACATAATGCAATAAACATTCATTAAACAACAGAAGATGTAACATAAAACCCTAATGTACATAACTGATAACAAAAACTGTTAAGAAACATGATTTTTTAAACAAAATACTTTCAAATGTGCAGTGTCACACAGGGAATTGTGGGAATATCAGTTTACAGTTTTTGACTGTAAATTATACATTGATTTGTTCTTTTTTACTTCTAAAAATTGTAAAAATTTACAGCATTTTACTGTGAAAATTACATAAAATGTCTGGTAAGAGCTTTTACAGTTTTTCCCTGTATATAGTACTGGAACTTACTGTTAACCTATTTACATTTTTTTTCCGTAACGTTTTTACAATATTTTACTGTTAAAATCACATTCATTTTTTACAGTGCATGAATTGTCTACTTTTGTGAGACTTTAAAATGCTTTTGTGGTGCTTTTTTGTGGCGCATCCACATTCTTTGTGAAGAGAGCAGCAGTATCTTCTAAATTTTGACAATGACAGACATTCTACTATAACATCTTTTGTATTCCACAGAAAAAAATGAAAATTACATAGGTATGAAACAACCAGCCTGGTCTCATTGTTAATACGTAGGTATTAATACGTAACTTTCAAAGACACAAAACGTACATTTTTGTACGTTTAGAAAGGTGCTAAAACGTACAATATTGACGTAATTATGGCACTAAAACGTAAAAATACTTACGTTTTTACAGCGAAAAAACGTAAAATATTTACGAATCTTATCATGTCTTAAAGATATATGTATAATTTCCCTTTTATCGTTTTGTAGATAAATGTAAGATCCCTAAACCCCATCCCGAACCTAAACCTACCCATTTTATACAGAATGTTAAAAGAATAAAACATAAAGAACAGAAATGTGTAGGAAAATGACAATTTTAGTAAAAATATAACATTAAAACGATATTTTGAGCCACTAATCCTACACCTACACCTACCCATAACCATTTCTTTAAACTACCTACTAATATAAATAAAATAATGACAGACAAACAAGCGTAATCACAATAATTAATTTTTTGTGAAAATGTCAAAAGTGGTACCAAAAGTACTTCAAATGATGATGAGTTCCATTTTTTATAGGGTACAGAGCAGAATTTAACTTATTAATCCATGAAAATATGATGAATCCGGCTTCTCTCCGTGAAGGCGCGACACTCATTTCAAATGTCAATCCACTGAAACACGGCATGTCGTAATCTGTGACGAAGCAGGGTAGAACCAATGAGCGTTCGATATCAGTGCCGTAAACCATGTCGTAACACTTCTCGAGGGTGGCGCTTCTTTCAAATTTGAATCATAACGAGCGCGAGCTTTGACTGTGATGGTCGCTGTTCCTGAGAATCAAAATGAAGATCGATGGATAAAGGGCTGAATTTGGATCTGTTCCTTACAAACATATGGATTCTAAAGATTTGGAGTACAGCGAACAAATACAATTGATGTGATTTGTGAATTTATGTTGTGTTTTGGTGTATCTTATGGTTGTATTGTCAGTCGCTGCATAGGGGAAAACGCCTTCTGTGTCGCACAGCAAACAAACTAAATATTACAAAATGGTTAAACAATTACAGAAAATTTATTCATAAGGTTTTAAATTGTAGTCTTGTTTAACATTATGCAATTATGCAAAGTCACGAACAGAAATGTTATTTCATATTAAGTAGATGAGTAAACTGCTTTCAATAAATTCGACTAAAAACAACATTAAATCATTAAAGCCACGATTTTAATATTAATACATGGGAATTCATATACATGCATTTTACGTTACATGATTTACGTTTTTATTGCTGTTAATACGTAAGTATTTTTACGTTTTAGTCCTCTAAATACGTCAATGTTGTACGTTTTTGTGTGTATGAAAACGTAAGTAAATGTACGTGTGGTAGAACCACAATTTACGTAAAAAATACACACGTATTCTCATGAGATCACGTTGCAGCGAAACAACATGAGTATCTATATATAATGGTAGAATATTTATTTTTGGTGAACTATCCCTTTAACTCTCTATGTACTGTATCTCTGTCCTTCTCTTTCCATCTTTTCCTACATTCTCTTTCCCAGATAAATCCTTCCTGCTGCAGTTCTCTGAGTGGTGTTTACGTGGGATCTCACGGGTGATTCTGCTAAACAACCCCCTGAGTGGAGCTCTGATTCTAGCTGCATTACTGCTGGAGAGCCCCTGGCAGGCTCTGCTGGGGATGCTCGGCCTTTTGGCCTCCACCCTCACAGCTATAATCCTGGGACAGGACTGGTGAGGAATTACACACCCACACATGCACAAAAGCATAAGCATAGACCAAAACATGCACAAATAAATGCATACTCGGGCAGCCAAGCATGAACAAAGCATAAAGTACATGCTTATAGCAAAAAAACAAAAAAAACAACAAATAAAAAACATATTTTGTTATATATATATTATGTACAACAGAAAGCAAAAAAGACAAAAAACAAGCAATTACAAGAATAAATATCCACACCTACAAAAACAAACCTCAGAGGAGCAAACTGCTTTTACAGCTGCAGTCTAGATGAGTGATGTTTTGACAACATTCTGTTGTCAACTAATTTTAACAAACAGGTATAACAAAAGAATTACAATTCTTGAAGTCTGTCTTCACACACACTTTATGATTTTTGATGTTGTTTATTCACTAAAAAGAACCAGCTCATATGAGTCTTTACAATTAGAGTAGCCTACACTGCAGTGCTGTATGTTATTAAATCGCTAAAAAGAACCGGCTCATTTTCGTGCGGGAATCAGACTTCACTGGTCGTAATGTTTGTTACTGATTAACTAAAAAGTATCAGCCATAAGAGATATTTGTTCAGGAATCAGAATGCTCTCCCGCTCTGTATACTGTATGTCACATGATTCACTAAATAGAACAGGTGTTGTGCCGAATTTCGACTCCCTGTCAAATTATTACCCCCCTCCGTTTAATTTGCTACCTCATTGCCTAATCCTAACTCCACCCCTAATCCTAAACCCTCCCCCACACCTAATCCTAAACCTACCAATAGGGGGTAATAATTTGGCGGGGGTCAGAATTCGGCACAACACCGGCCCATAATAAGAGTCATTTGTTCTTAAATCGGACTTTAATCGGCCACGCTGTTTGTTACTGATAAACTAAAAAAAACTGCCTCATAAGAGTCATTCAGGTGGGAATCAGACTTCACAGGTCGCTGTACTGTATGTTATTGATTCACTAAATGGAGCCAGCTCATAAGAATAATTTGTGCAGAAATCGGGAGTCACTTTGTCATGCACACTGAAAACAAACATGCTGAATCTAAAAATGCTCCTAGTAAAAAGTACATTTTATAAGCACATGACTGCCGTGGCTAAAAAGAGAAGCATGTGCTGATTCCAATCTCACATGTGATCTTAACCTGTGTGTGTGTCTGCAGGGAGGAGGTTTCCAGTGGCCTTTATGGTTTTAATGGAATGCTAGTGGCTCTGCTGATGGGCGTGTTCAGCTCTGCTGGAGATTGGTACTGGTGGCTTCTGCTGCCTGTTTGTCTTGGTGGAGCTACAACGTAAGAGCAAATTAATTGATACCAAATAGATTGTTCTGTCTTTTTCTGTCACATATTCACATTCACCAAAAATAGCTGTCTCTTGTCTTAGAACTTTTATTTCCAGTAGTTTGGCTCCAGTTCTGGAACGCTGGGATTTACCAGTTAGCGTCTTCCCTTTTAACACAGTCATCGTGCTGTATTTGGCCTGTACTGGCACTTCTAACCCCTATTTCCCAAACTATCCTGCTCAGCCACCAGGGGCACCAGAGAGCACCAACCACACCCAACTCCATGTTCCACAGGTGAGAGAATGAAACAGAATGGAAGCATAAAATGATGAGGATGACAGAGAACAAAGGACAGAGTGATATGAAAAGGCAAAAGCAAATTATTTGCCATTCATGCTTTTAAAATATCCTGTCATCTTATTGATTAGGTTTTATTGTATTCTGCCTATCATTCCCTGTAGCTCTGTCTTTTTTATTTGACATTTTCCTGTTTTGCCTCTCAAAGGGTAAGTTCACCCAAAAATGAAAATTCTGTCATTAATTACTCACCCTCATGTCGTTCCAAACCCCTAAAATTTTCGTTTATCTTCGGAACACAAATGAAGATCTTTTTGATGAAGTCTGAGAGCTTTCTGTCCCTCCATTGACAGCTATGCAACTACCACTTTGACGCTACAAAAAGTTCATAAAGAGATCGTAAAACTAATCCATATGAATTGAGCGGTTTAGCCCAAATTTTCTGAAGACTTGATCGCTTTACAGATTTAACTTAATTTATTCACATATAAACATTCATCAACTCACACATCAGTTGTGGTAAATGGAAGCTCAAGCATGTTTGCTTTACGCATACAAGAGGTTTGTTCTCGCGCATCAGGTTTGGTTGAGTTTCTGTTTATGTTCACTGATCAATGTTTATATGTGAATAAAAGCCTAAATTCAATCTGTTCATCATGTAAAGCAATCAAGTCTCTTCAGAAAATTTGCACTGAACCACTCAATTCATATGAATAAGTTTTGCAATCTCTTTATCAACTTTTTGAAGCATCAAAGTGGTAGTTGTGGAGCTGTTAATGGAGGGACAGAAAGCTCAAAAAGATCTTCATTTGTGTTCCAAAGATGAACGAAAGTCTTACGTGTTTGGAATGACATGAGGGTGAGTAATTAATGAGAGAATTTTCATTTTTGGGTGATCTAACCTTTTAAACCTCCTTCCTCCATCTATCTTCATCATCCTACCATTTGTATCTCTCCTATATGTGTGTGTGTTTAGATCTTTTATGTCATGATGATGATGATTGTATTTATTGCATTACTCTGGTCTGTTGCATGGCATTAGGTTGCAATGGGCTAATTCGCTCTCTCTGGCACACTATAGCAACTGACTATTATGGGCTTTTATAGCTTTTATATGCTTTTATCACATCTCCATGGAGACAGCTTGATTCACTAATGACGGGTGCATGGGGCTGAAAGAAATAATGTAGAAGAACTTTTATATTTGTTTTGTATCTCTTTTTATCTCTGACTTTCATGAATATTCAATGTGAAAAAGAGTTAAAAGCCCATTAAAATAGGCTTTTAAAATTAGCTCATATTATTTCCAGCCAGAGTCGGCAAATAGCTCATACACAATATTATGACAGGAATAATATGGAAGATATCGGTATAAATATTCAGATTCTTTTTTAACTTATAAAAGTTGACAAAACAGTCTTTTGAAGGGACACACATTTAAGATAATTAAGATAATGGCTATAAAAATAGATGTCCTCAGTTTCCTGTTTAAATAGGAAATACAATATTGAAAGAAAAATATTTTATAGGGTCTTTATGATAAATGCTCTTCTCTGAAATGCTCTGAATTGTCTATTCATCAAAGAATCCTGAAAAAAAAATATCATGGTTTCCACAAAAACATTAAGAAGCAAAGTTTTAAAACTGTTAATAATAAGAAATGTTTCTTGAGCAGCAATTCAGCAAATTACCGTTCTGGTGTTCAGTGCTTTGTAGCACCGACCAGACAGCAAAAGTTCAACGAGGAAGTGTGAGGGGTCCAGAATGATTTTGCCAGCCCTTCTACTCACTCTGGATGAGTACAGTTCTTGGAGAGTGGGAAGGGTTGTACAAGTGATTCGCTCAGCAATCCGCTGTAATCTCCTAAGGTCTGATTTGGTATAGCTGAGCAGAACCAGACAGTTATAGAAGTGCAGAGGATGGATTCAGTGACTGCAGAGTAGAACTGTATCAGCAGCTCCTGTGGCAGGTTGAACTTCCTCAGTTGGAAGTACAGGCCTTTTTGACAATGGAGTCTATGTGGAATTCCCACTTCAGGTCCTGTGAGATGGTGGTGCCCAGGAACCTGAATGACTCCACTGTTATCACAGTGCTGTCCATGATGTTGGGGTGTTTCTCCTGAAGTCCACAATCATCTTCAATGTTTTGAGCATGTTAAGCTTCAGGTTCTTATAACTGCACCAGAGAGCCAGCTCTTTATAAGAGACTTCTTTTAAAAAACATTTAAAAATCTTTCCGACCCCAAACTTTTAAACAGTATAAATGTAAAATGTCTAAATAATAGGTTTTGTGAATATAAATGGTCTTTGTACTCTCAGAGGAAACATCAGTAATTTAAAGGGTTAGTTCACCCAAAAATGAAAATAATGTCATTTATTACTTACCCTCATGCCATTCCACACCCGTAAGACCTTTGTTAATCTTCGGAACGCAAATGAAGATATTTTTGTTGAAATCCGATGGCTCAGTGAGGCCTGCATAGCCAGCAATGACATTTCCTTTCTCAAGATCCATTAATGTACTAAAAACATATTAGTTATGAATCAGCGTGTCGAATCAGCGGTTTAGAGCGCCAAAATCACATGATTTCAGCAGTTTGCCGGTTTGACACACGATCCGAATCATGATTCGACACGCTGATTCATAACGCTCCGAAGCTTCATGAAGCAGTGTTTTGAAATCAGCTATCACTATATAAGTCATTATTTTGTTTTTTTTTGGCGCACCAAAAATATTCTCGTCACTTTATAATATTAATATTGAACCACTGTACTCACATGAACTGATTTAAATGTTTTTAGTACATTAATGGATCTTGAGAGAGGAAATGTCATTGCTGGCTATGGAGGCCTCACTGAGCCAATGGATTTCAACAAAAATATCTTAATTTGTGTTCCGAAGATGAACGAAGGTCTTACGGGTGTGGAACGGCATGAGGGTGAGTAATAAATGACACTATTTTCATTTTTGGGTTAACTAACCCTTTAATGTAGAACAGGCCACATCTGAAGGTATGTTTTGCTGTTCCCATCAGCTCCTGCAGGGGGTGGTGCTGGGCGTAGGGCAGATCTTTGCATGTGAGACTCTAGGCCCATCTCTGCTAATCCTGGGTGCTGTTTTCCTCTTTTCACCTGTTCTGGCAGTCCATGCCCTCCTGGGATCTGTCATTAGCACTGTGGCAGGTAAGTCAGAAAGAAATAAGAAAACTGTTTTTGCAGGGTTATTATTTGGAAGGTCACAAATAATATCTCAAAAGTTTCTGCTAAACAGCAATGAGACTGAATGGAGACCAAATCAAGATCTGATTTTTCAAGATACCAAAGTCTGCAATCCAAATATGAACTCCAATATTTTTTCATCAAAATTTACAAGATGACATTATCTGGAAAATGCTATCCACATTCATTTTATAGCTGTTTCTGTATGCAAACAATTGCCTCATTTGTTTCCATTTTCATTTCAGAATTGATGCTTATACCTAATTGAGAACGCTTTTGAGCTAGACACCTCAGAGCAATATAAATTCTCTGTCTGTATGATGTTTGAAAGGATTTGTGATAGAGATACATGCATGAACGGAACAAATCAAACATTTGTGGATAAATCTTGTCTAGGGGTTTGTGCTGAATATTCTGGCTGTGTAGCTGTGATTTACTCAGCTGAAGCAGGCTGCAAACAGATTTCCTCAAACGCCCACTATGGATAAGATGATCATTTGCACCTGCTGCTTAATAATTAGCCAGTTTTACTGCTGCGTTTGCCACCTCAAGACCACGAAGGTGTTTTTACCCTGTCAGTCATTCTCTTTTTCTTACACACAGTCTCTCTATCTCTTTTATATTTCATATACACAGCTGTACAGAGACATATGAGTCATCGCAGACACAAAGACACTACAGTGGGGGGTAGACTGTGTGTGTGTGTGAGGTGTAGGTAGAAGAGACTGATGTAAGATACCTCGTTCCCAGCACAGCGCCCACACACTGTTTCATTTCATCCCCTGCGTGATTCACACTCACAAACTTCAAAGCTCTCATGTAATATTCCATAAAGGAGCAGCAGAGAGTCTTTGGTCTTATTGGGGAATCTGCAGTATATCCACGTGTGAGGGTGTAAGACATGTTCTTCTCCATAGTAGTGAGGGGGTTGATTTTAAAAAGGAAAAACCCCATTTCTGGCTTTTTTCTTGTCTCTTACCTTGTCTTTGTGTCAGCAGAACATTGACATTTAATTCGGAAATGGTACAGAATGCTACAGGGTTTGAAAACAGATGGAAAGAAAGAGAGAAAGCAATGCTGGTTTATGGATGGGGCCAGTGTCTCAGACTGTCAGGGGACTCTAAAGTCTCAGGCTGCATTTAAATAATGCATGATCATGTGACACTGAAGACTGGAGTAATGGCTTCTGAAAACTGCTTTTTAAAATATAAATATTAAAAAATATATTTTAAAAATATATTTATAAGAAAAGTTATTTTAAATTGAAATAATATTTAACAATATTACAGTTTTACTGAATTTTTGATCAAATAAATGCATAAGAGACTTTCAAAAACATGTTCTTTAAAAAACATTAAATTTTCTTGACAAAATTTGCTTTTCTCAATAAAAAGTACAGTTGTATTTCTTTGAATTTCAATTAATTTGAAACGTTCCTCGTTACATTTAGGCCCTGATTTCACTGACAGGTCTTAGATTAAGCCAGGATTATGCCTTAGTTCAATTAGGGCATTTAAGTAGCTTTTATAAATGTGCCTTAGAAAAAAATATTACTGGTGTGCATCTTGAGACAAAACAGTGGAACTGACATATTTTAAGATATGTCAGTGCAAGTTGCTTTCAGTTAAAACAGCTCAAACATGCATTTTAGTCTGGGACAAGGCTTAAGCCTTATCTGTGAATCCAGGCGATAAATTTGAATTGCAATTTTTGCATTCTACCCCAGTTCAAACTGAGTAATTGAATTGGAATTTAAAAGACATTCTCAATTCATTTGTTAAAGGCACAGTATGTATTTTTGCTGCTAGGGGTCACATATTCAAAACAATAACAAAAGCGTAGCTTGATGATGCAGTGAAGAAGTGTGGAATGATAGGAGTTGTTGTCTTCACCTCCACTGCCGATGAAAATCAATCTGATGGGACTCACAAATCTTGTTCATGGATGACGTAATGAAATAACATTTTGTAACTGTTATGTTTATTTTATTATATGTCATTTTATTTGTCAGATTTAATGGTGGAGTAACACAGCACATTTTTACATGTACAAAACAATCTAAAAGTACATTTGAACGTACCCACTGCATTTGCAAAAAGACTGACTTACTATTTATGTACAACACATACTGTATTTAATTATACTGCCATAGACTTGTTCACCAGACTTGTTAAACAGTGTTAGGGAATGCCACATCGATATTGATTCTCGTTTTGTTTCTACTCGTGTCCAAAACACTTCTTGGGTTGATTCACCCATTTGTTTACATTTCTTGGAGTTATCTTTGGTGACAGAACATGCTGCAATTGATAACGAATAATTGTGGTCCATGATGACTGTGAAAAAACAACAGAGTGGCAGTAAAAGCGGAAACTGAGGATAACACGGACATTACGCCAGCGTCAGGCGACGCGGGTTCCCAGGCGACACGGGTTCACGTGTACATATAATTAAATAGAGTAAAAGTTATGCATATTTGACATGCTGTCCGGGGGGAGGGCTCTGAGCTCGGAATTTTGGCCCGAACCCGAGTACTCCCCCCAGTGTGGTAAAAAATTAGATAGAACTAGAAGTGAGGAGATGGGGTGGAGGAGGGATGCTGATAAACTCTCAGATGAACAGAGGTAAGTCTGCTGTATTTATACCTCTTGTCATTGGTTGAGTTGATTAACTGAATGTTCTCCACCTGTGCTAATTAGGTTAATTATCTGAACCTGCTTCTCCCGAACTTTGTTGATAAAACATCATTTAAATTAAAAATTCTCTGGATTTAAACATTGTTGGAAACATTTAGGATAATGTAAAATGAACAAAATATATAACACTGTGCTATTGGATTTTGGATATTTTTGGATATTTTATTTTCCTTGTCACTTAGAGTAGGATTATATGGGCAGCAGGGGTTTGGGGGTGGGGGGGATGTGCCAAGGGGCCTTGTAGGAACCATGATCCCACCCTGAGTGTAATGCTACCAAAGACCTGTTATCAGAAGACTGTACCTCACACACACACTTGCTAAACACCCTCACCCTGTAATCAATACCTCTCTCATCCCTCCACTCATCTTACCATCCCATCCTCCTCTTTTTTTCATTGATTAATGATTCACTCTTTTCTCCCTGGTGTAGAATTTCTCTCTTACTACAGTGTGAAATTACATCTGTATTTTACAAGACAAAAGCCTACAGTGAAAGACTCCCTTTACAAGATTGCTCTTTCAGAGTTTTTCACAATCAAGATCAAGCCAATGTTGAACATGTTGATCATCAACCTCATGAGACGTTTATTATTGGTGTCAGCAGAATTTAGGTCTAAACACACACACAGAAACATGTTGTCTGTGCTGCTCTGATGATTTTATCAGTACAAAAGTTTAACAACTTAAACGCTACATGACATTTTTCACTAGTGAGATAATAACAGCGCTGTTCTTGGAGCAGATAAACGTACACTTTCGCTATTAGTAGAGACGCTGCTACCGAACACTGTTGAGAGATGCACAGACGCAGGTAGTTCACATATGCTTAATCTCTCTCTCTCTCTCTCTCTCTCTCTCTTTTTCTTTCTTTCTGTCTAACTGCATTATTCTGTTATCAGTGGCTGAAGCCTCCCTTTCTATCTCTAAAATGATGTTTTGGAATTAGTAACGGAGGCTTGGGATTAGATGTGTAAGAAATTAGTCATATGCACAAGGATTTTTAAGGACAAAAACCTGACAAAGGTCTTGAAATACATAATCTGAACAATGTTTTGAGGTTTGGTAACCATAGTACAAGCAGAATAATTTACTCAATTATTCCTTACTCATTTTCGTTTGTGTATTTTTTAATATTTTATATTTAATATAAATTATTAATATTTTAATATTTAATATTTGTTTATATTTAATTTTTTAACAGCCCAAGCATACATACAGGCCTAGTGCTGCATAAACACATTTATAAGGAAAAATAAGATAACCCCATATCAGATTCCATGTGATCAAGGGCTTAGGGTGTTCCATTTAAACACATTCCCCCAGGTTCCCCCAGTAGTAGGCACTCGTGCAATGTAAGCAATGATGTACATCCGAGTGAACGAGATTGAGGGAAGTTAGCGAGGGAAGTGGCAATCCAAGATGGCAGCCAGTGCAGTTGCAGGTTCATGCAGTTGAACCAATTTTACTTTCCATCCCCTATATTTTAACAATTTAAACCTGTATGCATAATAACAATCGAATATGCATTAAATAATCTTTTTGTTTTGTTTTAGTGCAGTAACTTGTTAGTTAAGTTAGTTTAATTTCTTCTTAATCTAGCGATCGTTAACTGAAACCTCTAGAGCACATGGAAACGAAGGATATGATGAAACGCAAAGGGAAAAATTAGAACTCTACATCCAAGTTGCTTATGGAAGAGATGGAATTTGATGTTCCTATTGCTGTTGGTAATGGATCTGCTTCACATATCAAGGGAGACCATCAGTATGGCCAAAAACATCCCAAAGTCTCCCGGTCTGATAGCCCAAGTCTTGAGATTGTACATCTTGTATGCCTGTGAAACCTTAACAAAAGAAATCTCGAGGTGAAATTTCCCTGGCAGAATTGCAAGATAATGTCATTGTGGCATTGACATCCAGAATTAAGGAAAGTACAGATGACCTCGGAAAAATGAATACCAGCAACACTGAAAGCATTGAGGGCCTAAAGAAATCAAATGACTTTGTGTTTGAAGAAGTAAACTCCTTGAAAACAGACATGAAAAGCTGTAAAACTACAGAACCTAAACAAACCTAAACATCACCATAATCCAAAAACTTGAGCAAAGACTTAATGAAGCTGAACGCTATCAGTGAAGAAGGAATGGAATAGAATTCATCTGTATGTAATTCCTGAACATTCTGTGGAAAACATCAAGCAAAAAGTCATTGGCATCTGTATCAGTTGTTCCTGATTCAAGCGTTTCTTTCAAAGATGACATAGGTGCATCAACTGGGAAAGCTGAAAGAGCAGGTCAGTAGACCAAGACCAGTGATCATTCTTTTCAAGAGAAGATCAACGAGGGACCTGATCTGGCAGCAGGCCAAGAACTCTGAACATCTTAGGAATCACAAGTTGAGATTCAAAGAAGATCTGTCTCAAGCAGACAAGTTGCTGAGGATGAAGAGGTGGCCATTGGTTGAAGCTGCTAGGAAGGAAGAAGAGCATTCTTTATCGTTGTGCGTGTATTCATCAATGGGAAAGAGGTGCGTTCACCCTTGTGAGAACAAGTGCTTCTCACCTTGTGACGTGAATAATATTCCTTCTGATCTTAGTCTAATGCAAGTTAATTTTTGGACAATGTTGATTATTACATTTATAGTTTAATAACTGCGTTCATACACATTCTATTTCATTTCGAAGAAGATGGAAGTTTTTCTCATATTGTTCTTGTTCCTTTTGTTCCTAATGTGTTACATTTAATGTCAGGGATTTAAGGTTAAATGTTAAACATAAGGCTTTGTTTTTATTTGCAAAAAAGCAGAAATCTGACTTTTGTTTCTTTTAAGAAGTTCATTCAACTCCCCAAGATGTAAATTACTGGAAAACACAATGGGGTAATGATGTTTGGTTTGCTCATGGGTCTGAGTGTACAGCTGGTGTTTTAATAAAACACCAGCTGCAGTTTTAATAAAACAATTTTTCTGGGGCATTTTATTTTCTGAAGGGGGATCCCCTTAGTGATTAAACTAGATCTGGTGATTATAATTATTAGCAATTTTTATGGGTACAATTCTAAAACTGAAAATTATGCTTTATTTTAAAAGTTTAGAGACTTAAATTACATTGTTTACCTAAATTCCCAAATTCACTTATTCTAATAGGAAGAGATTTTAATATCACTTTAGACAACTCCCTTGACCAGTGGCCACCTCCCAATGTAAATTCTTATAACTTGACGCTGAAGGCCTTTATGCAGAAATTAGGAGTAATAGACATTTCGAGAGAGAAATTCCCAGTTATTAGTTCTTTCACATGGAATAATAAGGCATGTACCATTATGTCTTATATTGACTACTGGTTAGCTCCATGCAGTTTACAGAAAGAAGATATTTCCTTTAATATTCTTTCCACGCCATTAACAGATCATAAGGCAGTGTCTATCAATATTTTTTTACATTCCTCTTTTTACTCCAACTACCATAACTCCTATTGGAAGCTCAATAAGTCATTATTGGACCATGAATTTGTAATTGTTTAATTGCACGATATTGGAATATAGCTCAGATTAGTAATTAGCGTTGTCAAAAGTACTGACTTCGGTCCGCTGATAGATGCCTGCTTTCAAACGCTCCCACTCCTGCTTTCAAAACGCTGTGTGTCTGTTTAAGCACTCGGTGAGGAGCGTCATTTATGTCTATTTACAACATGTTTTTGAAGCGTTGATCATTGTAGCCAATCACAGATATATCTGATGAGCATGTGAACACAATGGCCAATCAGAGGTGTTTACGAATCGCATTTTTAAAATTTCAGTACCGACAACACTAGTAATAACGTCTAGGTTATTAATGTAACGCCCATTCCCTGAAGACATTACATCAGAACTGAACTGACGAATTGGGATTTCGCCTGAGAGCATTGGCGAGTGAGATTTGCATTGCGAACCACTTCCCGCAAAGCAGGTACATTAGGAAGCGTGCAGCACTCACTCATTTAAGTTTTGCGCTGAGGAGCCGAGACGGTGTCCCGGCCATTCAGCTGTGGTACAGCGATTGTGGCGACAGGATGTAACCCTAGGAGGGAACAGGGGTTACATTAGTAACCTAGAAATTCAGTCAGTCACACTGCTATTCTTTCTTACACCACACAGTGAGACTATTGGATAACACTGGGAATGCATGCCTATTCCAAGCGGAAAGGAACGCTACAGAGGCCACATCCTGCCCACAGGGAGGTAACAAGTGGAGTTTACACATATGGACATATACATTAGGGCAGTGCTACACTTGGAAGGTCTCTGTGGTAGATCCAACCTTGCTAGGGTGGAGTAAATGTCAGCAGAGACGACAGAGCGGGCTCTGCCAAGGGAAAGACACGGGCACGCTGATAGGGAAGCAGTACCATGGAAGAATACACATGTGGAATCACTTGAAAGGAAATCACAACACATGGGCACCTAGTTTAGCACAGGGGCTGACCTTCTCGGCATACACACGGGTGCTAGACCGAACATCGGATGCCTCCGCCACGTCTGAATGCTGAGGGTGCTAGAGGAACTCCATCCAGGGGTCACCAGGCGTGGAACTCACCTGGGGAGCAAGATAGGCACTCCTATCCCATCCTTGGAGGCGAACGGCACTGCAAGCGAGACACCAAGCAAGTCTGCTAATGCACTAGCTATTTGTGGTAAGTACATGGGAGGACACAGGCCCTACACAGATATAATAAAATCTTGCAAACATGTTAGGTGTCGCCCAGCCCGCAGCTCTACAAATGTCTGCCAGCGAGGCACCATGCACCAACGCCCAGGAGGAGGCAACACTCTGGGTGGAGTGAGATCTCACCCAAAGGGGGCACGGCTGGTCTTGAGCCTGATACGCCAAGACTGTGACATCCACTATCAGGTGGGCCAACCTCTGCTTGGAGACAGCCTTTCCCTTCTTCTGGCCTCCATAACAGACAAAGAGCTGGTCTGAGGTCCTGAAGCTCTGCGTGCGGTCCACATACAAGTGCAAAGCGTGAATGGGACAGAGCAGAGCTGCCTCCTCTAGGGGCAGCGCTTGCAGGTTCGCTACCTGATCCCTAAAGGGGTGATGGGATTACGTCTCAGGATTATGTGAGAGTTGGCTGGCCCAAATTCCAGGCACGATTTGTCGACCGAAAATGCCTGCAGGTCCCCTACGCTCTTGACAGAAGCGAGCGCAGTCAGAAGCGCTGCCTTGAGAGACAGGAACTTCAAGGTTTCAAAGAGTTTTATTGTCATTCCATGCACGAGTACAGAAACGAAACTAAGTACTGAGGTCCTGAGGAAAAACAAGATAAAAAAACTAGAATAGAGCAATACAAGAATAGAAGTAAATAAAATTTAACAATGCAAATAATACATATTAATAAATAAGAGCATAAATGATCAAATGCACATAAAACATCTAATATAGACATTATTGCACATGAAAATTATATAATAACACTACTATGCCATTCTCTTATGCCAAGTCTCTATGTTGTTGTGCGCAAAGGAGAGGAAGATGAATTTGCGAATCGAACAGCCTCAGGAAAGAAACCGTTCCTGAGCCTAGTTGTTCTGGCCCAAATAACACACAACCCTCTTCCTAAGGGGATGAGGGGTAAACAGTCCATTAGCAGGGTGGGAAGAGCCCTTGATAGTTCTGGCAGCCCTGTCCCTGCATCTACTACTGTAAATGTCCTCAATTGTTGGAAAACTGCTGCCAGTAATCCTCTGTGCAGACTTCACCACCCGCTGCAGAGCCTTCCTGTCTGCAGCAGAGCAGTTTCCAAACCACACAGTGACACATGATGTAAGGATACTCTCCACCGCACCCCTATAGAAGGATGTATGGACTGAAGTGCCCAAACCAGCCCGCTTGAACCTCCTCAAGAAGTACAACCATTGATTGGCCTTCTTTTTTGTGCTCATGATGTTAGTATGCCAAGTCAGGTCATGGTCATGGTATATCCCCAGATATTTGAAACTAGGGACAACCTCAATAGGTGTTCCTGTGATGCAAAGAGGAGCAGGAAGGCTCTTGACGACTCTCCTAAAATACATAAACATTTCCTTCATTTACTTAACATTGATGCAGAGGGTGTTATCTCTGCACCAAGCTCCACCACTGCTATATCATCCGCAAATTTGACAATATGGTTGGTCCAGTTGGGCCACTATGGCACAACTACCAAGACCTGCTCCTCATCCTCCCTGACCTTGCACAGTGTCTTGTGAGCAGGCTCAATGGGGGAAATGCATACTTGCACAGGTCCTGGGGCCAGCTGTGTGCCAGCACATCAGTGCCAAGCATTCCTTCGGTCAGGGAGTAAAACAACTGGCAGTGAAACGTGTCCGGAGAGGCAAACAGGTCTACCGGTGCGTGTCCGAAGCATCTCCAAATCAGCTGGGGATGGAATCTCCATTTTCCTGGGAGCGTGGGCTGTCGTGAGAGCTCGCCCGGAATGTAAATGGCACAAAGCGACCTCAGATGCTTCTGACTCCAGAGGAGGAGATAGCGGGCGAGTTGCGAAATGCAAAGGAAGTGTAGACCACCCTGTTGGTTGATGTACGTAATGGCCGCAGTGTCATCCGTCTAGCACATGCTTGCCCTGTAGCAGCGATCTGAAGCAGAACAGGGCAAGCCATACTGCTAGCAACTCGAGGCTATTGATGTGCCACTGCAGTCGAGGTCCTGTCCAGGAGCCCGAGACAGCATGCCCATTGCACATGGCACCCCAGCCGCTGGTGGAGTCATCTGTTGAAACAACAATATGCCTGGACATTTGTTCTAGTGGAACTCTTGCCTGTAGAAAAGCAAGGTCTGACCATGGGCTGAAAATCTGGTGACAGGCCGGCATGATCGGCACCTGGTGTGAGCCACGGTGCTATGCCACTGTGGAACTACTGTGCTGCCTTTGAACGAGTTAAAGCAGTTTAGCACTGACTGAGTCGTTGTCTTCCTGCGGCTGAGCTGGCTGTGGCTGAGCGCTTGCTTCTTTTTTATTTAACAGCATCGAAACGGCCTTAGCAATAAGCTTGGTCTCCCAGAATGGCAATAATTTTTAACAGCAAGTGGTAACTGGTCAACAGCAGAGGGGCTCAAGCCTTTACAAGAAAGGCGAGATGTGACCAGCGCGCCAACGTGGTCATGTTCTCATGGGAGAACATGAACCACCCACGAACGCTGTCTCAGCATGCTTATGCCCAGGCATGTGAGACAACGATTGTGGCCGTCAGATGAGGACAGGAAACAACCGCATCCAGAAATGCACGGAAGGAGCTTGCTGCTTGCTCTTTTAGGGAAAAAGCTCTTTTAGCACTGAGGCGCACAGGGAACGGCCGCTGTACAATGCTCTGTGTACTGTGTACAATGCTCTTTTAGATGAACTGCAATGAATGCAGAGTTCATTCAGTAGGGGCCACCGCTGATGCGCCGTCACACCAACACTCTCTGAATAGCTTCTTCCTGGTTCGCTCGGCTCCAAAGCGAAAGCTTAAATGAGTGAGTGCACACTTCCTGATGTACCTGCTTCACGGGGAGTGGTTCGCGTTACAATTCTCACTCGCCAATGTCCATTGGTTTGTTTTGTTTACACTCGAAGGTGATTGGGCTCTCAGGCGAGATCCCAATTCGTCAGTTCAGTTCTGATGTAACGTTGAACGTGACTGACTGATAGGGAACTATTAATTAGTAATTATTTAAATTTGAAGTTAGTAAATTTCTTTGAAAATTTCGAAGTCTATTATCTAAAGCTAAAAGACTTGAAGAGGAGACAATCATTTCTAAAATTATGGATTTTACTCACATATCTCCTCCTAATTCTTCAGATAGTGAATGTCTTAAGTGATTTACACTTAGATGATATTTATAAAAGGAAGTCAGAGAGGGCCTTTATTAGATCTAGAGAGAGATGGTTAGAAAAGGGTGAACAGAATTCAGCATGTTTCTTTCAATTAGAAAAAATTTGAAGGTGTTTAAGGGTGGTAAAATCTAAGACATTCAGGCCTCCATTTTCAGTTGAGTTCATAAAAACAGATTTCTTTATGTAATGGGTTTTATTTTTCTAAATTTAGAAAAATCTAATTTTCATAAACAGATGCTTCTTTCTTAGAATGTAATCTATAAACACAACTTCTCTTCAAACAGGTGTTTTATCTGAAATAATAAGTACGTTCTGTATAAATCTGTCTTTATTTCTTGAAAAATTGGTTTTGTAATGATATAGTTTTTGTTAGCCAACTTTCATAGGACTTATGTTGACCTCTTTTGAACTTCTCTCTAAATATAATATTCCAGTCACTCCTAGAGTTGATGCTGTGGTTATGGATGCTTTTCCTTCTGGTCTAAAAATGCTTCTTAAAAATACCTGCCCTCAGCTTCATCTATACTTGTTGGATCCTGCTGATACTGAAGTTGGTCGTATCTGTTTCTCTCTTTCCCCTAAGAATAATAATCATTATGTTCAGGCTTTGCTTTAAAGGGATATTGTCTCCAGTCCTGCTATTATATCATTTTGGATAGTTGTATTGATGGTCTGTTGTGTAGTAAAATCTAAAATCTTCCTCATAAATATTTAATCACAAATAAAATCAAAGAAATTTCTTTTAAACTCATTTATAAATATTGCTCTTGTAATTATTATCATGTAAACAGATTTAATTGTGATATTGATATATTTTGTACATTTTGTGGTTTACATTTTGAAACATTTTATTTATTTTGGAGTTGTCCTCAATCATTTTGTTGTTAGTCAGATTTCCGTTCTTTTATTATGTTTTACATCATGCCCAGCTTTCAACTGTGCTTTTTTTTTTTTTTTTTTTTTTTTTACAAGACCTGACGAATCAATCATAATTAGACCAAGAACATTAAGAAGTTACTTTGGCTTCACAGAATAGAATGATGCTATTAGCAGCAGACTTGATCAAACTTTCCGCTATTAGAGGAAATGTGGTGTGATTTATCATGCAGTGTGTGATGTCACTTCCTTCCTAATCTAAAGGGTACAACAAATTAAATTAGTTGTCAAGACCTTCTACACCAAACAAATTTTTGTTGTAGTAGTGGTTTAGTTTCATTGCAGGAAGAGTCATAAGAAAGTGCAGTAGTACTAAAGGTAGTTTATATATTTGTTTGTCTAAAGATTTCACTAAATCGAAGCATAGGGACCCCTAACCTTGTTACGCTGCATGAACTGTGGTCCACTGATAATGAGATCTGGTGTTTAGCAGACAGGCTGTTCATGCTGTCCTCTCTACATGACTCAAGTATAAACCCAGTGAAGTTAGCATGGGTTTACAACTGATGATCCCACATTTATGCACAAACAGGAACTCGTAACCATGGTAATATGGAAAGCAGGAATAAAATTAATCCATTCTGGGTCACAGATGTTGAATTTAGGTAATAGAATTGCATAGATGGCATTTATAAATGTATTGTAAGTATTATAACTGCATCAGAGAGAGAAAATGAGTTATGAAAACACCAGATCTCAATCTATTTTAGTGACGCTAATCATGAAACACCACAGAAAATAGGAATTTTCCACATAACACAATCTGTTTTACAATTAGCAAGTCGTCTACGGATGTTTACCAATTTGCAAGAGCTTGAAATCTGGAAATCTGTTAACAGGCTCCTTGTGTGAGAACATACAACCATGCAAACTGATTTATATGACGCATAAAAACATTTGTTTATAGAAAGGAAACAAATATGTGAGAGAGAGAAAGAAAAAGTGAACAGACGGTATTACCCTCCTGGGTCACATTGCTGTGCTGTTCAGATGGGAAAGAGATAGAGAGAATTCTGGGTGTGTCCTTCCTGCTGCTGCTGCTAGGTTTTCATCTCAGAGCTCTTTTATTGGCATCCTATATTGAGGAGACCTTCACTACGAAACACCGGAACATAAAGAGTCCCAAAAGTGCAGTCAGGAAGAGGCGGTCAAATTTATTACAGTAAGAGCTCATTTTCCTTTCAGTGCCCCTGCATACAAAGCCATTTTTGTTAAGCTTTTTTTTTTCTTTTTCAACAAATGGTCAATGAAAGGGAGTGCTTAGCTTTATGAATGTTTTAACATCATTATCTGTCATGGTGACGCAAGAAGGAGGAGAGTTGAGGATCTGTTAGCAAGCAGTCTTTATTCAATAGACACACAAACATAATCCAAACATGAAGACATAGAAAACACAGGAGACGCATGTAATAATGGTCTGCAGTACAACTATTTCAGCTAAACGTGATGTTTCTTTAAATACGAGGCAACTGGGTACAACTACTTAGTGGGACGTAACTATCGTTAAAGTCATCATGAAATCAAAATTAACCCTATTTACTTTGTTAGCGCACATTTCGAGTTTTGTGGTGAACAATTAATCCATGCAAGTTAACACACAAAAAAAAATGTGTTTGTCGTGGTAATCTTTAATCAAAATCTGAAAATTTGCTTCCGCTCTGGAATGGCGTTCCTTCTCTGATGACGTCAGTTTGATGCTTGGGTTGAATATTCTTAACCACTCTTCTCCAACCATCAGTCGGCGAGTGATGGAGAGGTGGTAAAATAAAACCGCACCCTCTATTCAATATTCCTTTTTACTTGGAAATACGTCACAACACTGAAGTAAGGTCGGTTGCAACATCCGGTTCACAGGAACCTTAAAGATATGTCCTGTTTGTGCAACTTGAACAAACTAAACAGTGTTTTCCTGTTTGTGAAGCACTTCAAATGGGCCATTAGCTTGGTTTACGCTAAGCAACCCTTCGCAGTGTCACAACAGGATTTTATACGTTCCCCAAAGCGGCAGATTCCGACACATGTCTCATTCCCTCCTGAGATGAGGGAATGAGACATGGCGTTTCATGCCATGAACTCTACTACTCTTCTAGTCTCAAGATTCTGAGACAAAGTTGCTCAGCACTGCCTTATATAGGGAGCAAGCCCTTCCCAATTTCGAAATGCGATAGCTGCTGATGATACTGAGGAGCTTATATATGGATGCTGTGATAGGTGTCGTATTCCTATAGGTAGACGTGAGTCACCTGGGAGTCAGCTGATGCGAGCTTGACTGACGTGACCTGCCAGAACTGACGCTAACACTTGATTTCTCAATGAAAGGTGTTTCCCCAAAGCATCAGATTCTGACGCAATGTCTCATTCCCTCATCTCAGGGAACCGAAGTTAGGCTACGGAGACATTAGTTTACTTCAGGGGTGTTCAGCACATAAGTGCCCTATTAATGAGACTCCAGTGTGCATGACAGATTGCGCACAATATTTTATATATATATATATATATATATATATATATATATATACTTATATCGATATATAAAGCACTATTAAAACAAGGTAATGTTTACTATATTCTAATATATATACATTCTCATCTCACACATCGTTGATCTGCATTCAGACTTTTTTTTTTGTTTTTTTGCAACAAGACGTTTTCTATGCTATTGTAGCCAGTTGACTGAGACATCTGTTTAATTAGATTTTTTTTTTTTTTTTATGTCCAAGGAGAAATGTTCTGTATATTTAGTTAACTTCAGCAAAACTTGTATTAAATTAATTTTTATTAAGTTCTATATTCAATGGTTCCGATCAGGAGTTCCTATCAATTGTTGTAGGTGGGGCCTTAATTAGTGAGATACATAGACGCATGTCAGATGCATGGTGAATGCGAACGGGCAACGGGCGTGATTTTTTTTTCCCAAACCAGTTCAGCGTAAATCCCGCCCTGAAGCCGATTCTAAACATTTCATTGGCCATGTCAATCACAATAATGATTGCCTACACCCAACCCTGATCCCTAAACCTACCCGTCACTGTAACCTGAGCCAATGAAATTGGTTGCAGGGCGGGGATTTCTGCTGAACCGTTTGGGAAAAAAAATCACGCATGCGAACGGAGAAGCAGAGGTAGTGTTTCTCTCTCATATTTATCTTGCATAAACTGTCTCTTTGTAACGTAATCACTACATTTATGATGTTAAAACACTGTTAAGAGTTTCTGTCATAACTTGTATACGTGTGATTAGCGTATTTTCCTTGAAAGTGGTACTTTTAACCGTGTTAAATTAGTATTTCGGTTGCACGTGTATCTTTCCATGCAGGGATGAGAGAGTCGGCCTTCTGATGTCTATGTATACTAATATTGCCTCACACTACTCTGTTTAAAGTATGTTGTTTCAATCTGTGATTATTAATTGAAATGTTTATTGTGTAATTCGTGAATTTATTCGTGAATTGATTTAGAATGCACCTGTACTTATGTGTATACTAGGCTATCTCTATACTAACTGCCTCGTGGTACATTTTCATGCAATGACACAGTGTGTTTGTGAAAAAAAAAAAGGACTTTATTGTACACACAGTGGTTTAACACTAAAATTTTGAGGCAATTTAGAGTTTCTAGTACGTTACATATGCATTCCTATGAGTTTACAGCGTATTTGAATGTTAACATTTATATTATGTTATGTATTTTCTATTACGTTTTTATTTGCACTGTCATGTTATGTGAGATAATTGAGCACTACATTTACTCATGTTAAATATTACATATCACTTCTATATATATCATTCTTTAAGCATTCGTGCTCAGATGCATGGTGTATGCGAACGGAGAAGCAGAGGGATGAGAGAGTCGGCCTTCTGATGTCTATGTATACTAATATTGCCTCACACTACTCTGTTTAAGGAATAAATCCATCTGCATATCCATCATCCCATTTGTGGTGTGGTTGTGTTTCTGTGGTGTCCGGAGGTTACTACTTGAAGCCTGCTACATCTAACTGGTGCCGTGACCCGGATCCACTTGGTCAGCCGCAGCCGATCGCCGGGGTCAAAGCAGTGTGCTGTGACGTGTAGATGCTGTACCGCATGGCCAGAGGATCTATGCGAACAATCATGAGGATCAATCATCAGCCATTTGTTAGCTAGTCAGTGTGTAGCCAACCAATTACCCACGAGTCCATCAGAGTTAACCAAGATTGAGATCCCACCTGAATCCCCCAAAGTCAACTTCATAGTGAGGTCTGACATCAAAGAACCACCCATGTTTAAAGGAGATGAGAGTGACAAGTACACAGTCCAAGAGTGGATAGATGTCATGGAACTGTACTTACAGCAAAGCAGCTGCCCCGAAATGGAGAAAGCCGACACAGTCATGAGTCACCTCCTGGGGAGAGCTAAGAGTATAATCAAAGTGGGACTAAAAAGCACTGCTCCTACTAGTCCAGCTGGTGTCGAGAAAATTTATGACGTGTTAAGACACTACTTTAGTGATCACCCTGTGTCCCTTCTGCCATTGGCAGATTTCTACGCAACACAGCCTAAAGCTAAAGAAAGTCCCGTAGACTACTGGGTGAGATTGAACTCTGCAGCTGAACGAGCCAATAGCCATTTAGAACGTAGTGGAAGTAACATGGAGAACATGAGTGCAGAGATAGCCATGATGTTCATACGAAACTGCCCTGACCCTGAACTGTCCAGCGTGTTTAAGTGCAAACCTTTGAGCAAATGGTCAGTCGAAGAGATACAGGAGGCTATTGACGAACATCAGAGGGAAAGTCAGTCTCGCAGAATTCACAGTACAGTTAAGCCCCGCACCTTTCAAGCATCGACAGCTACCGCGGTCCCTAGTGTTGAAGTCATGGAAAGTGAAATCACTGCTGTCAATGCTGCTGCATTCACTCCGAGTAGCCATCCTAAGACAGTTGATCCAGTCTTGCCCAATTCTGATTCATTGGAACATGTCCTCAGCATGTTAGAGAGAGTGCTGGAACGAACCAGTCAGCCGGTACACAGTCCTTCAAGGCCCTTTCAAACACATGGAGCTCGCATTCTGTCTTGCCGTGTCTGTGGGGACACAACACACTCCACTCGCTCACATTGCATGCGAGAGAAGTGGTGCCTTATATGCATGAGGGTTGGACATCAGCGTAAAGACTGTCCTAATGTTACAGAACCAGCTTGCCAGCCGAACGTTGCGTCACACTCTCAGGAAAACTAACCTGCTCGCATTGGGGAAGGGACAATGTGAGCAGGAAGAGTGAAACCCTCAGCAATGAAGATGATCTTTTGTGGTATGAAGAAAGCTGCAAAGCAATTCCTGATAAGAGTGTCTTGTATCAAAATGTGATGAAGTTGGAAAGAGCTGACAGCCTGTTTTACACTGATGTTGTCATTGCAGGGGCCCAAGTTACATTACGTGCACTGCTTGACAGTGGGTCCATGGCCTGTACCATGAATGGGGAGGCTGAACGCAAGTTGAAGATTGCAGGAGCTATTCTCACACCCAGTGAAACACGCCCTGATATTGTCTTTGTTGGTTGCGGTGGTGTCAGCATTCAGCCTGAGAGCATTTACCAGCTTGAGATGGAAGTGTACGGACATGCGGTTAGTGTTCCCGTTCTAGTTGTTCCTGGTCAGTGAGAAGAAATGATCTTGGGCGCTAATGTTATCAAGTACATTATCAGAAGAGTACACACGGGTATTGGTGTGTCCTGAATCAACCTGAAAGTTCAGGTAATGATGACATTATGCAGTTTTTAGACATGTTGTCTGGTCTCCACAGATGAAAAGGGACTGAGATGCCCAGCAAAATAGGAACAGCTAAGCTTACCCAAGCCGTAGTGCTGTGTCCTCAGCAAGAACATCTCGTCTGGGGCAGGTTACCTGCTACCGTACCTGTTTCCAAGGGAAGTGCTGTCCTCGTTGAACCTGCAAAGTCACAGTCACATAAGAACATTGTCATCGGGTGGGTGGTAGCATCCATGAGCGATGACTGGCACCCATCTGTCAAGGTGCTGAATGCCACTGACAAGCCCATAACTTTGCGGAGGAACACGAAGTTGGCTGATGTATTCCCTTGTGTAGCTCTGGAGGACTTGGAAATCAGTCCCCAGCATCCAACCAGTCATGAGCTGAAAGTCATGAACCAAACGACACACGTCTCAGTTGTTGACAGTATGCCCCCTGAGTTAAGTCTCCGCAGTAGACTGAGTAAACTCGATCTAAGCAACCTTGATGTTGTGTCACAACACTGGAAGGAGCAACTTGTGCAGCTGATATGCAAATATGAGGATGTGTTCTCAAAGAATAAACTTGATTGTGGCAAAGCAAAGGATTTCTTTCACCGAATACATCTTGCGGATAGTTGCCCCTTTAGACTGCCTTACCGACGTGTGCCACCAGCGCATTACCACAAGCTCAGACATGTTCTTTCAGTAATGGAGGAGCTTGAGATAATTCGCAAATCCTCCAGCGAGTGGGCCTCCCCGCTAGTGCTCGTCTGGAAGAAAAGCGGAGATCTACGCATTTGTGTCGACTATCGGTGGCTGAATGCCCACACTACTAAAGACGCACATCCCTTGCCACACCAGGCAGATTGTCTAGCTGTGCTTGTCGGCAATGCCATATTCAGTGCTATGGATCTTACCTCAGGATTCTACAGTATAGAGATGGCTGAGGAAGATAAAAACTTTACTGCGTTCACAACACCCATGAGACTCTATGAATTTTACAGGCTCCCTCAAGGATTGTGTAACAGTCCCGCAAGTTTCATGCGTCTCATGATGGGCATATTCGGAGACCAGAACTTTCTGACCATACTTTGCTACAGAGACAACCTCCTAGTGTTTGCACCAAATGAGAGTGTGGCGTTGGAGAGGCTTGAGCTGGTGTTCGGCCACCTGAGAGCCCATGGTCTAAAACTTGCCCCGAAGAAGTGCCACCTGTTACGTCGGAGTGTACGGTTCCTAGGGCACGTGATTGATGAGAGAGGGGTAACGGCCGATCCCGACAAAGTACAAGCCATTACAGCAATAACCGAAACGGATCTTATGATGGAAGATGGAGTTACGCCATCTCAAAAAAAGATTAAGTCGTTCCTGGGTATGGTTATGTTTTATCAGCGTTTCATACAAAACTGCTCTAGCATAGCTAAGCCCTTAATCACACTGACTGCAGCACCGAAGGGACAAAAGAATAATGGAACAAATCCATCTGTCTTTAGGAAGCTGAACCCAAGCGATTGGAAGAGAGAACGGCGTGACTCCTTCAATCAGCGCCCAATCCATCCAACGAGGCGTCTGTTGACAAGATGAACCGCCCGTTCATCCTGTCAACAGACGCCTCGTTGGATGGATTGGGCGCTGTACTTTCTCAAGTCCCTGAAGGCGAAACTAGAGCTTGTCCTGTCGCTTTTGCTAGTAAGGCCCTTACACGTGCCGAAAGCAATTACCCTGCTCACCGTTTGGAGTTCCTAGCCTTAAAGTGGTCTGTCTGTGACAAATTCAGCCACTGGCTGAAAGGCCATTCCTTCACTGTCTTAACGGATAACAATCCATTAACTTACATCTTGATGAAGCCAAAGCTTGATGCGTGTGAGCAGAGGTGGGTCGCCAGGTTGGCACCATACAACTTTAGTATCCAGTACATCCCCGGGAACAAGAAAGTGGTGGCAAATGCCATGAGCCGACAACCTTTTGTCCAGGCACGTGCAAGTCAGAGGTTGGTAACGAAACCTTACAAAACCCTGTTGGAGGAGGCCAATCACTTTAAAGAAGATGTAGTACAGCACGCTTTCCGAATCTGTGCTAAGAGTCAGATTGTTGAAACTCCATTCTCTGGCCAAGGTTCAAATTGTTCCTCACTCTCCTCGGATGAAGTGTCGGCCATACTGATGAGCCAGGTAGAGTGGAATGCAGGGCATTATCAGGACAAAAGAGACACTGAAGATCCTGAAAACTCTTAAACAGTGGGAAAAATTGAAAATGTTAGATGGAGTTTTGTACCGTGTGTGCAAAGATCAACTAACAGGAAAGAAACGTTGGCAGTACATCGTCCCAGCTTCACTGACCGAACAAGTCCTGCAGACATGACTATGCTGGTCACCAAGGCCAGGCCAGAACACTTCACTTGACCAGGAAAGATTCTTCTGGGTAGGCATGGAGCGAGACGTCAGAGAGTATGTTAAGTGCTGTAAGCGCTGCGTGGTAAGCAAGACATCTGAGCCAGAGGCAAGGGCACCGTTTGGGAGTGTAAAAACAACCAGGCTTCTGGAGTTGGTGTGTATTGACTTCTGGTCTGCAGAGGATCGCAAGGGCGGGAGTGTAGATGTGCTTGTGGTTACAGACCACTTTACGAAGATGGCACATGCCTTTGCTTGCAGCAATCAGTCAGCTAAACAAGTAGCCCGCCAACTGTGGGACAGATATTTTTGCATCTATGGGTTCCCAGAGAGGATCCATGCTGATCAGGGTGCGAACTTTGAAAGTGTACTGATTCAGGAGTTGATGCAGCTTGCAGGTGTCAGGAAGTCGAGGACGACGGCTTACCACCATATGGGGAATGGACACACTGAGCAGTTTAATTGCACATTAGGCAGTATGATACGAGCCTTACCCCCAAGAGTTAAGCAAAAGTGGCCTCAGATGTTACAGATGCTGATGTTCGCCTATAACTGCACCGCTCATGAATCAACAGGTTACACACCATTTTACCTGAAGTATGGAAGGATCCCTCGTCTGCCAATAGATGTTATGTTCCACAGTGTTGGAAGAAATGATGACATCACAGACTATGGCAGCTATGTTCAAAGATGAGAGATGATCTCAAGGAGGCTCTTAACCTTGCTCAAGTTAATGCCAGTGCAAGTCAGCAACGACAGGCTGAATTCTACAATAGGAGGATAAAGGGGTGTGACATTGAGGAAGGAGACAGAGTGCTGCTAGCCAACAAGGGTGAAAGGGGTGAAAGGGGATGGAGAAAACTGGCTGATAAGTGGGAATTGGTGCCCTATGTGGTAGTTTCTAAAGACCCCAAATGCCACACTTACCATGTCAAGAATACCAGTACGGGTCAAGAGAAAGTAGTACACCGTAAACATATGTTGCAAGCCAACTTTCTGCCGCTTGAGGAAGGAGAAAATGAGTCTTTCCATGATGACTCATTAACTAGCCATGAGAAGTCAAGTGAAACCTTGACACAGTTCTGAACTGGGGAGCGACCTTCCTGAAACTGAGCGTACTGCTGAGTGGGTGGCTTCCTTACCTGACACAGATGATTCGGTGGAAGGGCAAGGAGATACAGAGGAACAGGAGAGCGTAATGGATCCTGGAAAGCCTGAAAGTAAGTCAGATGACCTGGTCACAGGGTCTGAAAGTAAATGCCCTCATTCAGACTATCAAGTCATTCCATCAAATCCAACAGACTGTCAAGCCAGTGGACGTACAGTTGATGCAATGCCCAGTGCTAGAGCAGCCAAGATCCACCAGCACCTTGTCCATTTTCAGTACACCCCCTAATGTGTCTGAAGTAGTGACCCAGGTACGAACACGGGTTGGCAGGTTAGTTAGACCTGTAAATTGACTGATTCAGAATATGACTCAGAGAACAACTCACAACGCAGTCAAAGATTTTACTAAGTCCTTTTTATTTTAAGAGGTTTTAAGTTATATGGGCGTAGTCATAAGAATATGAGGCAAGCAGAAAAATCATTTGAGTCAAATTGAGTGGTGTATAAGGCACCTCTTGAGCAAAAGAATATCTGAGAGTCTTTCTTTTGTTCTTTGTCCCGTGATGTTCAGGTAACATATGTTGCATGATGAAATGGTCTGGTCTGTAACAAATAACTTGCCTTATTTGCTCCCTTATTGAGCCGACAGAAGTGTAGTAGCTCAAGTTTTGTGAAGTTAAGGGGGGAGTATGTAGCCAGTTGACTGAGACATCTGTTTAATTTGATATTTTTTTTATGTCCAAGGAGAAATATTCTGTATATTTAGTTAACTTCAGCAAAACTTGTATTAAATTAATTTTTATTAAGTTCTATATTCAATGGTTCCGATCGGGAGTTCATATCAATTGTTGTAGGTGGGGCCTTAATTAGTGAGACACCGAAGGGTAATATGTCGCTTCTCCTTTAAGCGTTCACGCTCAGATGCATGGTGTATGCGAACGGAGAAGCAGAGGTAGTTTTTCTCTCTCATATTTATCTTGCATAAACTGTCTCTTTGTAACGTAATCACTACATTTATGATTTTAAAACACTGTTAAGAGTTTCTGTCATAACTTGTATCCGTGTGATTAGCGTATTTTCGTTGAAAGTGGTATTTTTAACCATGTTAAATTTAGTATTTCGGTTGCACGTGTATCTTTTCATGCAGGGATGAGAGAGTCGGCCTTCTGATGTCTATGTATACTAATATTGCCTCACAATACTCTGTTTAAGGTATGTTGTTTCAATCTGTGATTATTAATTTAAATGTTTATTGCGTAATTTGTAAATTTATTCGTGAATTGATTTAGAATGTACCTGTACTTATGTGTATACTAGGCTATCTCTATACTAACTGCCTCGTGGTACATTTTCATGCAGTGACTGTGTTTGTGCAAAAAAAGAACTTTATTGTACACACAGTGGTTTAACAATCAAATTTTGGTTCAATTTAGAGTTTATAGTACATTACATATGCATTTCTATGAGTTTTTGAATGTTAACATTTATATTATGTTATGTATTTTCTATTACGTTTTTATTTGCACTGTCATGTTATGTGAGATAATTGAGCACTACATTTACTCATGTTAAATATTATATATCACTTCTATATATATCATTCTTTAAGCATTCGTGCTCAGATGCATGGTGTATGCGAACGGAGAAGCAGAGGGATGAGAGAGTCGGCCTTCTGATGTCTATGTATACTAATATTGCCTCACACTACTCTGTTTAAGGAATAAATCCATCTGCATATCCATCATCCCATTTGTGGTGTGGTTGTGTTTCCGTAGTGTCTGGAGGTTACCACTTGAAATCTGCTACACTATAATGCAGGAATAGGCAACATCGGTCTTGAGTGCCGCTGTCCTGCAGAGTTTAGCTCCAACCCTAATCAAACACACCTGGGGGGTATTCCAGAAAACAGGTTATGTGACATACCCAGGTATGTGTAAGGGCGAGTAAGCATATAACCTCCTAAACTAAAAGTAAAAAATAAACTTTTACAGCCATGTTATGTTTGCGAGCACAGACTGTTATTTAGTTTAATCAGTCTCTTTATTTTTATTATATAATTAGTATCAAACAACATAGTTCTTATTAACACTGAATAAAGATTATTAAACAAAAAGATTGGAAATAATTGCACAGAACCACTAAATAGGTGGCAAATATTTACTAAATATGTAAATCGGCATTAAACAAAAGAGGAAGAAAGAAGTAGTTATGGTGCATTTTTTCTTAGCGTCCGTTTCCATGGTGACTCATCAATTTGTTGCTCTGTTGAGAATGTCATCTTTTGTGTTAACCGTGAATGTACTCTGGGTTGGCTGAACTCCCGGATGCGTTTTTGGAACCAAAGTAAGCAAGGTTTGGGCTAATAAATCAAGAGTTCAGTGTATGTTTGACGATAAGATAACGTTATGGTTACTCACGTAACCCTGGTTCCCTGAGATTACGGGAACGAGCATTGCATCAGTTTTGCTGGTGCTTATAAGGAAAAGTCCTTTTTTCTCTGAATCCTGAATGGTTCATATCTGTGCAACAGCACAGACAAATGGCATTTCAGCCCACCAAAAAGGGCGGGGTTGACTGCCTATTTAAGTCATACAATGCTGTCAGTCAGAATCTTTTGACTGAGGGGCTCCCTCAATGACAGGCAGCGTAGTAGAACGGCAAGCTACGCAATGCTCGTTCCCGTTATCTCAGGGAACCAGGGTTACGTGAGTAACCATAACATTCCCTTTCGATACGGTCCTCTCACATTGCGTCGGTTTCGCTGACACTTATGGGGAACTTAATCCAATAGTGCCATGCTACAAGTGCAGAACGGAAGTCACTGTGCAAGCTGACAGCTTGGAGGCGCACGATTCGAGGGCCCCTTGATCAGCTGTATAAAGAGAGCCTCAGACCACAGTCAGAGCCTGCTACATAATACTTAAGTATTTTAGACTGACAACACCCGTGCTTGAAGAGCAGGGATGTCCAGGTTGTAAGATCTGATGAAAGTGGATGGCAAGGACCAGCTGGCCACCGCACAGATATCTGCAATAGAGACTCCACTGGACCACGCCCAAGAGGAGGCTGTACCTCTAGTGGAGTGAACCCTCACTACTCAGGGGCACAACAAATCCATAAACTTTTAAGCCAGCGCTATCGCATCTATGATCCATCTGGAGAGTCTTTGCTTCGAAACTGGCAGCCCTTTAGTGCGGCCTCCATAGCTGACAAACAGCTGCTCTGATTGCCGTAACTGGCCAGCGCACTCAGTATACACTCTGAGGGCCCTTACGGGACAGAGTGGATGAAGTGCCTGTTCGTCTTCTTGCTTGCTGAAGCGTCGTGTTTCCGTTGCGAAGCTCGTTTCTACATTGAGAAGAGACGAGAAGAGTGGCTTCAGTCTTCTTTGGAGCAGCGAGATGATCTATGCGGTGAAGGAGAAAGATTATGACTGATGGCGTTTCTGTATGTCTTAAATAGGCAGTCAACCCCGCCCTTTTTTGCCGGGCTGAAACGCCATTAGTCTGTGCAACTGCATCAAAAGTGAGCCTTGCTTTCTGGAATATCCCCCTGAACAAGCTAATCAATGTCTTTAGAATTACTAATCCCTGCTACAGACTGTGCGATTTTGGCGATGTTATAAGATCATTACAAACCACATGGATCTAACAACATGGATCTAATCAGAGCCGTTGAAAAATAGAGTTGTGACATGCTTTGATCTTGTGGTCACGTGTTTCATGGAGCTCTCAGTAGTTCCAAACAACTCTGCACTGTCAATCTCTTTGAATATGTTTAAGAAGGAGAGAGCACAGATACTCTGGGTTGGCTGAACTAACTCCCAGATGCGTTTTTGGAACCAGCATACCTCAAGTAAGCAAGGTTTTGGTTAATCAACCAAGATTGTATGTTTGACAGTAAGATAACCTTGCTTTCTGGAATACTCCCCAGGTGAAAGTGAATAACAAACAAAGGTTAACAGGAACTAAACCACAGGTACTGACACAGGCACAGCAAGAATATCAAAATAAAAGTCCAAGAACACTAAACACAGGGAATGACATTAACCTCAGTGAAACAAAAACACAAATCATTTTATTTTCTATTAATTTTATATACAGGTGCTGGTCATATAATTAGAATATCATCAAAAAGTTGATTGATTTCACTAATTCCATTCAAAAAGTGAAACTTGTATATTATATTCATTCATTACACACAGACTGATATATTTCAAATGTTTATTTCTTTTAATTTTGATGATTATAACTGACAACTAAGGAAAATCCCAAATTCAGTATCTCAGAAAATTAGAATATTGTGAAAAGGTTCAATATTGAAGACACCTGGTGCCACACTCTAATCAGCTAATTAACTCAAAACACCTGCAAAGGCCTTTAAATGGTCTCTCAGTCTAGTTCTGTAGGCTACACAATCATGGGGAAGACTGCTGACTTGACAGTTGTCCAAAAGACGAACATTGACACCTTACACAAGGAGGTCAAGACACAAAAGGTCATTGCAAAAGAGGCTGGCTGTTCACAGAGCTCTGTGTCCAAGCACATTAATAGAGAGGCGAAGGGTAGGAAAAGACGTGTTAGAAAAAAGTGTACAAGCAATAGGGATAACCGCACCCTGGAGAGGATTGTGAAACAAAACCCCTTCAAAAATGTGGGGGGGATTCACAAAGAGTGGACTGCAGCTGGAGTCAGTGCTTCAAGAACCACTACACACAGACGTATGCAAGACATGGGTTTCAGCTGTCGCATTCCTTGTGTCAAGCCACTCTTGAACAACAGACAGCGTCAGAAGCGTCTCGCCTGGGCTAAAAACAAAAAGGACTGGACTGCTGCTGAGTGGTCCAAAGTTATGTTCTCTGATGAAAGTAAATTTTGCATTTCCTTTGGAAATCAGGGTCCCAGAGTCTGGAGGAAGAGACGAGAGGCACACAATCCACGTTGCTTGAGGTCCAGTGTAAAGTTTCCACAGTCAGTGATGGTTTGGGGTGCCATGTCATCTGCTGGTGTTGGTCCACTGTGTTTTCTGAGGTCCAAGGTCAACGCAGCCGTATACCAGGAAGTTTTAGAGCACTTCATGCTTCCTGCTGCTGACCAACTTTATGGAGATGCAGATTTCATTTTCCAACAGGACTTGGCACCTGCACACAGTGCCAAAGCTACCAGTACCTGATTTAAGGACCATGGTATCCCTGTTCTTAATTGGCCGGCAAACTCGCCTGACCTTAACCCCATAGAAAATCTATGGGGTATTGTGAAGAGGAAGATGCGATATGCCAGACCCAACAATGCAGAAGAGCTGAAGGCCACTATCAGAGCAACCTGGGCTCTTATAACACCTGAGCAGTGCCACAGACTGATCGACTCCATGCCACGCCGCATTGCTGCAGTAATTCAGGCAAAAGGAGCCCCAACTAAGTATTGAGTGCTGTACATGCTCATACTTTTCATGTTCATACTTTTCAGTTGGCCAAGATTTCTAAAAATCCTTTCTTTGTATTGGTCTTAAGTAATATTCAAATTTTCTGAGATACTGAATTTGGGATTTTCCTTAGTTGTGAGTTATAATCATCAAAATTAAAAGAAATAAACATTTGAAATATATCAGTCTGTGTGTAATGAATGAATATAATATACAAGTTTCACTTTTTGAATGGAATTAGTGAAATAAATCAACTTTTTGATGATATTCTAATTATATGACCAGCACCTGTACACTACAATTCAAATGTTTTGGGTCTGTAACATTTTTTTTTTAATGTTTTTGACTCTTATGCTCACTCGGGCTGCTTGCATTTATTTGATCAAAAATACAGTAAAAACAGTAATACTGTGAAATATTATTACAATTTAAAATTGTAATGTCATTTATTCCTGTGTAGATTTCTGTGTCATATGATCTTTCAGAAATCATTACAATATTCTGATTTGATTTTCAAGTTTGGTGTTGAATGGCAATGCATATTTTGTAACTGTTGGACATGTCTAAATTTTATAGCAATTAAACATCCAAGTTAGACAGACAGACAGAATGATCAAGTAAACAAATCTTGGTTTCTGAGAGAGCAAGAGCTTCTAAGAGCTATTCAATGAAGGCAGCTGTACAAATAAAACAGGGTAAATTGAGGCGAAGGTGAACATGGCTTTCTCTGAAGGTTAACTGTTGAATGACAGAACTGTTTTATTAATCTTCTGTCAGACAGAATCAGGGTCAGAGCTTTCTTGTTCAGTATGTGGATCGTTGCTGAGTAATATAAATATATATTCCAAAGCCTCGCCTGTTTAAATAGCCAAAAAGCTTATCAAATGTGAGCATGTGCACATGCAAATATATAAAATATCAGATAGGCCTACTGTAAAGACATTTCTGCAGAAAAATGCAGAAAGAGAGAGAGAGAGCATTAGAGAGAGAAAGAAAGATGTGCTATGGTAAAAGAAAACTCTAGGGAATGGTGGGCGGTTAGTGAAGTCTGAAAGCTTGGACAGGAACATAGGGGCAGCAACTATAGACTAAAAATACACTGCCACCTTTAGATCACAAACAGAACTACAACCACAAACCCAAGTCCACTTATATATTCCTTAGTGTACTGTACACCAGATATCAAATAGTCTATTTAAAAAAAAAAAAAAAACTAAAAATCAAAACGTATGTTATGTGCATATGTTGTGTATGTAAGCACAGAATACCCGTTGACCTCAGTATTTGACAGTTTCTTGACTCATGTATTTGATACTGCCAAAAGACATTAGTTTTATACAAACTTGGATAAAGCATGCAAAATAACCATATTCATTTCTGAAATAATAACTGGACTTGTGTATTTACAGGGGGCTCCACAAATATTTGCACTCTTGGTAAATATGAGCAAAACTGTCTGTGAAAATCTATCTTAGTCTTTCATTCAAAATATTCACAAAAATCTAATCTTTAATTGAAGTTAATTTACACAAAATACAAATGTGGAATAAATTAAATACATATAGTTTTCTCCAAAATATGTGTGCCAAAATTACTGGCACCCCTACAAATTCTAAGTAAAAATATTACTGAAGCATATTTCCATTTATATGGTATGTTTTTAAGTTCACCTTAGTGATCAGGAACACATAAGTGATAAGTCATAACATTCTGTTCACTGGGCTCTAAATGTGAAGTGACACAGGCCAAATTCCTATAGTCATCCATGACTATGGGAAAGACCTGAGAATACAGTAATGATGTGTGACAAAAGTTTGTTGAGCTGCACAAATCAAGAAATGGCTGTGAGATAAAATAAATATATATATATATATATATATATATATATTTTTTTTTTTTCTTGGAATACTCATTTCCACTGTCTGGGCAATAATTAAGAAGTTTAAATCAACTGGAGATGGTAACAGTATACTGGAAGAGGACGTGTGTCTATATTGGACCCACACGCACTGAGGAGGATGGTTTGAGTCGCCAAACAAACTGTAGGGATCAAAGTTGGAGAACTGCAGATGCTAGTTGGGCCTTGGGATCAGAAAATCTCCAAAACTTTCTCAAAAAAAAAATCAGACCTTACCTATATAACCACAACTTGTTTTGGGAAGGTTGCAATAAAAAAGCCTTTGGTGACATCATACATCAATATCACGCACCTACAGTTTGCCAGGCATTACTAGAACTTCCATTTGGGACTAAGGTTTATGGTCAGATGAGACCAAAATACACCAGAGGTGAGTTCGGCATAAACAGAAACATAGCTATGTAGAAAAGTACCTTATCCTCACTGTGAATATGGTGGTGGATCTTTAAGGCTGTGGGGCAAATTTTCTTCCAAAGACCCTGGGCAATTAGTTAGGATACACAATATTATAAACTCCATCAAAAAGAAGCTACTCTGAAAAGCTGAAAAACCAGTTGTCATCCAACAATCCGGCATCAGTCTAGACAGGTCTGAGGAACATCACCAAGTACAAGTACAAGCTTCAGTACCAAGAAAAATTCCTTGTGTGTGCAAGCACACTTGGCAATAAAGCTCTTTCTGATTCTGATCTCTCGCCATATGTCCATCAACCTTATTACGCATTATAGAAGAAGATCAAGAGCTGTTCTTTGCTAAGGGAGGTTGCACAAAGTATTAAATGAAAGGATGCAATAATTGTGGAATACATATATTTAAAAGAAAAAAAAAATTATAAGAATCTTTTTCATTCAACTATTTGACTTTAATTGAAGGTAAAATGTTTGTAAATATTTTTAATTAAAGACTAGGTGGAGAAATTTCAAAAACAAATTTTCAGTTTTGCTCATATTTACCAAGGGTGCCAATATTTGTGGAGCCCAATGTATAATTGCAATGTTATGAGGTAATGTGACAACAATATAGAAAAATACAGTTTGAAACATTTGTTGTTGCACATACAGGTTCACATACTTAGTTAGAACTCGACAATATAGAATTTATACTGTGCAGTATGCACTATGCAGCAAGCAGTATGCTAGTAATTCATTCTGAAGTCTAAAATGCTTTGAGAGGCTATCTGGTAGCAGTATGGCAGGTCTGAGCTAATATAGTGCTGCAGTGGTGACTTATTTTTGTAGGCTAAACCGTAAGTTAGCATCACCCTGGTTCTCTTGACAAAAACCCAATACGATTTTTCCATTGGCTTTTGGATTATTGCAGAAAATAAGCTCCGTGACCAACAAAAGTTTGATTCATACACATTTTCTTCATCATGATAATCTTCACAAATGAACATAGTTTGAGCTCAAATAGTTTGAATGAGTGTTTTTATAAACAAAATGAGGCTGTGAAAGCGGCACGCACTAGTGAGTAGATGAGTTTACCTCTTTGGTGTGATGCTTAATGTACCTCTGTAGTCCCATTAATTACAGCCACTTGTGAGCAACCGCCTTTTTAAGACAAGTAAATGCTTTTTAAAAAAAGTCACAAGGAGGTATGAAACATAATACAAAATGAACCTATCAAAGCGAGTGGTTCTTGGCCATAATAATCTAGGCCTCTCAAATAGCACCCTTAACACTCGCGGTCTTCTTATGGGTCAGCACTTTTGTGACATAATTCCGCTTTGACTGTTTGGAATAAGTCTGCAGAGCTCAGTGCAGGTTGAGCAAAAGTGCATATTGAGGCCGCATATCGCTTACTGTTCTGAAAATGACAAATGCAACACCCTACAGTCTCCTGGATTTCACGAGCATGTTGTGCCCATTGTAAGTCCACAAGACTGTAAGAGCAAATAAAGTGTGCCATTTGGGACAGGAAGTAATAGGGTGTGTCTCAGTCAGCTCCCTAGTTGAGTAGTCAGGTGACTGAAAATGGAGTCAGCCATTTTAATGGTTGTCTCAGTCGCAAAATCTTTCCTGTGCACTGAAACGTCCGCTCCCTAAAAAGTCCCACAATGCACCATGAAAACCAGGGAGCATCGATGCTCACTATGGCTGCATCCGAAAACTTAGGCAGCTGACTTGTTGCCTCGCTGCCTTATAGGCATTGACTCTGCAGGCAGCATTTGCGAATGAAGGTACCTGACGAAACTGATTTCAGACAGACTTCTGAGGTATAACCGTTTAATGATCTACAGCAAAATAGAGCGAGCTTAGGTGAGAACTAAACAAATATTTAATAACTACCATAGTAATTTCTTGCTAGAAATGACAACAGAAGTAAAAAACATTGGTAAAAATCATACATTTACACACAAACTGACCAGAAAACCGCAACTTTCAGATGCCATCTGTTTCTAGCTCAACTGTTACCGAATGGTACGCATAGGGATATTAAAGGCAGCGAAGGATACATCTATGCTGCCTTCAAAAATTGATCTGATGAAGATATCTCAGGAGACAGGAAGTGAAGGCAACCGTAATGATTCGTCACTCAGGCTGGGATCCATTTGCAGGCTTTTATTAAAGGAAAGCGTGGTACAACAGGCAAGGTCGGACAGGGGCAAACAGGAATGGCAAGGGACAGACAGAATCGTAGTCAGGGTACAGGCAAATGGTCGGGGCAGGCAGATAACACTCACAGTCCAGATAACAGTCAGATAACAGGTTCCAAGGGCAGGCAGCAGAGAATCGCAAACGAGAGGCAAAACAAGATCAATAACGGGCAGGCAGATAATACAAGAAAATGCTCAGAGATGTACACCGTGGCAATACAAGACTTCGCGACAATGAGAAGTGCAAGAGAGTCCTTTATAGTCCGGGTGATTGGCAACAGCTGAGAGGCAATTGGTCCAAGGTACGGGCTTCTGGGAAATGTAGTGTGTGGTGGGGTGTGTGTGTGTTAGTATTCGGGAGAGGGCGTCAGAGGAGGGAATAGCGGAGTTCGTTTCCGTGACAGAGCCGGTGATTGTAGAGAAAGCCGTCTTCCATTCATCCCCTTCCTTGATACGGATCAGATTATAGGCACTGCGGAGATCTAACTTGGTGAAGTACTTGGCGGAGCGTAACTGTTCCAATGCTGCTGGGACCAGAGGTAAGGGGAATCTGAACTTTACAGTTATGTCGTTTAGACCTCGGTAATCAATGCAAGGGCGGAGCCCGCCATCCTTCTTACTCACAAAGAAGAATCCAGCGGAGGCAGGAGAGGTAGAGGGACGAATGAAGCCCTTGGCTAGTTCCTCTTCAGTATACTTCTTCATTGCTTCCGTTTCAGGTTGTGACAGGGGAAAAATACGACCCTTGGGTGGTGTGGTTCCTGGAATGAAATCTATGGCACAATCATAGGTTCGATGTGGGGGTAATTGGGAGGCCCGCACCTTGCTGAATGCTACCGCCAGGTCCTGGTACTGGTTGGGTAAGTTGGGGACTGGTGCGGGATCGGTGAGGACGTCGGGATCAGCAGCCTGGATTGTTCTGACAGATAGGGGAGGTGAGTGAGATAAACATTTAGTTTGACAGTTCATTCCAGTGCGTGATTTGGCCCTCTCTCCAGCAGATTTGGGGGTTATGAGTGCGCAACCAGGGCAGACCTAGGATGATGGAAGAAGTGGAAGTGGGTAGGATATGGAACTGAATCGTCTCAGTATGGAATAGACCGGTTATCATGGTCAGCTGTTGTGAAATGGCATTGACTCGTCCGGACCCCAGCGGTCGGCCATCTATTGCTTCCACTGCGAGAGAAGAAGAGCACTCAATTAAAGGTATGTTATTTTCTTGAGCAAAGTTCTGGGACATGAAGTTTCCCGCTGCCCCTGAGTCCAGTAATGCAGGGGTGGTCAAGCGTCGGGTATCAAACAGCAGCGTAATGGGTGCGGATACACACAAGTCAGAGTTGTAATGGGGTTTAGTGTCACTCACCGACCGTGGATTCTCAGGACAGGATCGCACTGGGCAGTTGTTTCTCATGTGTCCAGGACTGCCACAGTACAGGCAGAGACGGTGAGTGAACCTGCGACTTCTCTCCTCTTCAGATAAGTGGTAGGAGTTGATTTGCATGGGTTCTGAGGGTTCTGGTTTCATAGGAGGAGAAGGACGAGCGCTGTGTCTTTGACTGGCTTTGCGGGAGCGAATGAGGTTATCAATGTGAATGGTGAGTTCAATAAATTGATCCAGACTTTTACCTTCATCACGGCAGGCAAGCTCCGCTTGTAATTCATGAGATAATCCTCTTCGAAAACATACTTTAAGTGTATCACTCACCCAGTTCGTTTGTGCTGCAAAGGTACGGAAGGCAAGAGCATATTCAGCCGTCGTTCTAAGCCCCTGGGTTAATTCCATTAACCGATCACCAGCCCCTTTACCGTCACTGGGGTGGTCGAAGACCTCTCGGAATCTCTGCATGAAATACTCAAACGAAGGGAAAGCAGCCCCATCATCTCCCCAGACAGCAGTAATCCACTCAAAAGCTTTACTAGTAAACAGTGAACATACGAAGATCTTACCAGCGTCCGTGGTGTACAAGGTGGGTTGTTGATTAATGAAGAGGGAGCATTGTAGAACAAACCCCTTACACTTGGTAGGATCGCCGTCGAATTTTTCTGGGAGAGAGAGGCGCGGATTCCCCTGTGATGGCGTTCCAACCGCGTGGGTAATGGCGGCCGCGGCGGGTGGTAGCGAGGCCGCTGGAGCAGGTGCCTGGAGACCTTGTAGCGCCTTCACCAGCTCCTCAGTAAGCGATGTGAGGCGGTTGAGTTGATGTTGGTGAGCCGTGAGCTGGCTGGCTTGGGCTGACATGGTCGAACACAGATGGGTGAAAGCCGCTGGATCTTGTAGCGGCGAAGTCTTCTGTAATGATTCGTCACTCAGGCTGGGATCCATTTGCAGGCTTTTATTAAAGGAAAGCGTGGTACAACAGGCAAGGTCGGACAGGGGCAAACAGGAATGGCAAGGGACAGACAGAATTGTAGTCAGGGTACAGGCAAATGGTCAGGGCAGGCAGATAACACTCACAGTCCAGATAACAGTCAAAGAGTTCCAAGGGCAGGCAGCAGAGAATCGTAAACGAGAGGCAAAACAAGATCAATAACAGGCAGGCAGATAATACAAGAAAACGCTCAGAGATGTACGCCGTGGCAATACAAGACTTCGCGACAATGAGAAGTGCAAGAGAGTCCTTTATAGTCCGGGTGATTGGCAACAGCTAAGAGGTGATTGGTCCAAGGTACGGGCTTCTGGGAAATGTAGTGTGTGGTGGGGTGTGTGTGTTAGTATTCGGGAGAGGGCTCCCTCCGATGGTCAGAGGAGGGAATAGCGGAGTTCATTTCCGTGACGGCAACACTGGATTCGGATGTACCTTGATACCTTCATACTTTGGAATGCATCCTCCAAAGGCAGCATTTTTACATTTTCGGGTGCAGCCTATGTTCCCTTAAAAGTTTAGTTCACCCAAAAATGAAAATTTTGTCATTAATTAATCACTCTCATGTCCTTCCAAACCCGCACCCAGCAAACATTTATCCGACGGCAACGTTGTGTCCCTGGCCAAAAATAGGACGGCATCATTAAAAATATGTAACAGAACATTTCCTAAAATGCATTCAGATACGATTGTACATGTCTACAATTCTCTAGAGTTGCATGTATAATTGTTACTTTGACTTTCAGCTATGTGTAGTTTAATATATAATAATTAATTAATTAATGAGATAACATCAAAGACGTCCGTTCAAATTTCATTTTGGAACTATTTTTCAACCATGACGGAAAGTGTCGGAGGGACGTCTGTTTGCTGGGTATGTCCTTCTGTGGAGGGATTTTGTCAAAAATATCATAATTTGCGTTCCGAAGATGAACGAAAGTCTTACGGATTTGGAATGACATGAGGGTGAGTAATTAATGACATAGTTTTCATTTTTGGGTGAACTAACCATTTAAAGGAAGTTCTGAAGCATGAAACAAATCATGTGTGGCAACTCACCACACAAATAATGACATGCGATAGATTTTTTTAAAAATACAAACCATTATTTCATTCTATTTTAGCATAAACATACATTGCCAGACAGGTAATGAACATAATCTAGCTAATATTTATAAACAATTTACGGCTGAAATAGTTGCACATGTATGTAACAAGCAAAGTAGGCCTACTTATCATAATGTACTTCAAATAACATTAAAAATAATAGAAAAAATATCAGTCAGAAAGATATCAGTTCGCTGTTGTTCATAAATACCAGTAGGCCTAGTGTTGTATAAAGACGTTGTCATGTAGCCGGAAATTGAGTCGTCAGTGTCGCAATAGTTAACCATGGTCCTTAATAGTGTATGCATTCTTGTTATGTCTCTTTGTCATGTCATCTTTTGTTTTTCATTGTTTTTTTCTCTTTGTTTTATTATATTTATTTGTATGTAATTCCTTGACAATGTTCTTATGTTATTGAGCATTAATAAAAACAATAAATAAAAAAACAGGGTCCTTAATTCCCGAATTTGTGTTGATGATTCACAGCCAAGGAAGCTAGGGAGCTGGTTGAAACGCACCCATGGTCAATAACTGGACTTACGGTCTCTCTCTCTTATGCCCTCTGCAGGTATGTCTATGTCAGTGCAGTACAGCTTTCTGTACTCTGGCCTCTCAGGGTTTAATGGTGCTCTGGGTTGCATGGTCGTGGGGGCATTTTTCTTATTTAGTTGGAGAACCCATCTCTTATCTATTGCAAATGGTGAGTAATGCACAGATACATTCTTTGTAGTGTTGTTTTATTTTTCTGCAACTAAATTATATATTCCCTCTGCAGCCTTACTTTCAGCTTACACAGACATTGCCTTGAGCAACCTGCTAGGAGTTGTGAGTAGACACACACACACACACACACACACACACACACACACACACACATGCACGCACACTCTGTTGAGAAAATCCTCTGGGTTTCATATTCAACCAGTGTTTGTTTGTATCCTTTCACCTGTGCAGGTGGGTCTCCCAGCAAGCAGTTGGGCTGCAACTTTGACAGGCACTCTTGTGCTGTTGCTGACAGGGGAAAACTTCAAAGAATACAGAATCCCTACTGGAAAAGTAACCTCACCAGAACATAACTTGCGCTTACACAAGCAATGGTCTGTGGCCAATACGAATACAACTGATGTATAGTGTTTACATAAATTCATATACCCTTATAAGTAAAAATACCACTGTGACAGCAGATTATTTAAAAAAAAAAATACATACAAAAATACTACAAATTTATTTTATACAGCATGGATTCAATTTATCAAAAGTGACAGTAAAGACTTTTATAATGTTACAAAATATTTTTATTTCATATAAATGTATATTCATCAAAAATATTGAAAAAATGTATCACGGTTTTCACATAAATATTAAGCAGCGCAACTATTTTCAACATCAATTATGATAATAATAATAATAATAATAATACATGTTTCTTGAGCAACAAATCAGCATATTAGAATGATTTCTGAAGGATCATGTGACACTGAAGACTGGAGTAATGATGCTGAAAAATTCAGCTTTGCCATCACAAAAAAATGACTTTAAAAAATATTAAAATAGAAAAAAAAATGTAATTGTAATAATATTTCATATTATCGTTTTTATGTATTTGCATTTTAAATCCATACAAAATCTGACACTATTAACTTTTGAACGTTAGTGTGTTTGTGTGTATATATGTACAAAAACAAGAGACATTTTGCCAGAAAGGAAAGATTTTAATGATGCTGTAAACACGTTTTATTCCATTATTACAAAACCTGCAGTTGTACTGTACCATAATCCTTAAAAACATTAAATGCAAACAATTCAACATTAAATATTACTACCTAAGCTTAGATTTTTCATTGTATATATCACAATTCCAACATTAAAACCTGCAGAAATAGTGAAAGTGCTCTAAAAATGGAAAACTGTATGCCTTAAAATAACATGCAAAATCAAGTGTCTTTTAAAATAAAAAGTACAAAAAGACCAGAAACTACAGCAAAAAAATCTCAAATCAATGAGATTATATCAAACAATATCAAATCAATGGAGCAAAAAAGCAGTTTTAATTTTTTGTTTTTTTCTGATTGCCATGGTGATTAAAAAAAGGCTGTTAAAGAGCAGAAGGCATATTTTTGAAATTGTGGACAGACGTGCATACAGTGTGTGCGTGCGTGTGTGTGAAAGGACAAAGCGAGATGGTTAGAGCTAACAATAATTTTGCCTGTCAGAAGATTTGTGAGAGAGAGAGAGAGAAAAAGAGAGAGTTCATTCAAATGAAGAACTATAAAAAGCCCTGTGAGATGCACCATGATTCATCAATCTTGTAGCAGTGGAGGTCAGGGCCCCTTCAGCACTCTGGAGGAGCTATTACGTGTCTTCAAGAGTCTGCTTTGTGAGCCTGGAGGGAAGATTGCATGTGTGTGTGTGTGTGTGTGTGTGTGTGTGTGTGTGCGCTGAATACAGAAGAAAAATATTGTGCTTTTTGCTCCTACAGCCATCCACAGCTACAACACAGACACTTTCAATAAAAAACAGCAAGTTTTATTACCCCCAAAAGCAGAGCCGATTTATGTGTACCAATAGCAGAGCTCCAGATGCACGGTGCAGTGAGAAAGCAAACAGAATGCTAATTAGTAAAGATGAAGCTGTAAACAAGTCATCACTATTAAGTTCTCATTTTGTCCCTAATGTTTTCTCACAGCCCCAGCTTTGACCATGAAGCCTAAAGGCCTGTTCACACGAAGTCCAATGTGACTAAATGTCAGGAAATTATAAAATAATCACAAAAAGTGCCTACAGACAATATCTGATAATCCCACAACAACTGTCAACATTTTTTTTTTCTAAAACCACATACCTATACTAACATTTCACTCAATCCCAGTCATATTGTTCAGTGTTATGGTTTGATTTGTTAAATGTTTTCATACATTTTACTGTGGCTTGTACTATTATAAATAAAAGATTCACAAACAAAATATTTTTGCACTAAAAACAATCAGTTAGTCCAATGCCAAATTCTTGTTAGTCTCTGAAAAGAAAATGTATCCAAACAATTTTAGAAAAGCATTTGAAATTTTCAGATCATCACAGTAATATATGTTTTGATCTGATCGTAGAGTTTAATTTTAGACTTTTCAGACTTATGAACAGACCTTAACACTTCACCAAAGCACTTTCTAAGCAAAATTATAACCCCAGCTCTGGTCTCAAACATGGCAACATGTTGATCTTAAAAACATATTTGTTTTTCCTCTGGATCATGTGTGTTTTGGCTATTCGCTTATAACAGCCTCCCTAAAACTACACCCTCTCTAGGCCGTGCTTCTCCACGGAGGATCTCCAGAAATCCCAGCTTTGTAAGAAATTCCATCCGTAATCCATCTGTAGGCTGGACCTCACAGAATACACCCTGTGAACCTGAGGAAGAAATACTCGGTTATCAGGGCTAATATCTTGTATAAAAGGCTAAAATTCTTCAAGTTACAATCAGTGTTGGCGCACCATTAGCTTTGAGGGCTGTTAGCAAGGCTGTGAGGAGGCTACGACTGATGCTACAGTCCACCAGTTCAGGAAGAGCCTCAAGCCTGAGCTGAGATGGGAAATGATATAGCAGGGAGTCTGGGTAGTCCTGTTCTTCATGGAAAAACAGCAGCGCCTCCTAAGAGTTAGGAGGAGAAAGTGTAATTTAAACCATGTCAGGATTAGACAGTTACTACTGCACCATTTTAATAGTACTGCGGTATAATTGTGTCTAGTTTTGTGTTTCGCTGTAACTTTGACCTTTGTTGCATGTCCACTGGCTCCATGGAGGCGTGAAGGATATTTGTCCCTCATAGCAGGTAGCCAGGTGGCCTGACATCGTTTGGCAAAGGAGCGGACATCCAGAATGCCCACAGCGCACCCACATACACCTAGTTCATCCTCCAGAACCAAGCTGTACTCTGGGCACAAGGCCAGAGATGCACCCAGACACCTGAAACACAAACACAAACAGGATGATATTTCTCATATACCTCAACTGATTTTTTCAGTACTGAGATGAAATATATAACGTTTGGGTGCAACCTCCTTTTTCATCTATTTTCTCACAGAATCAGTCTTGCCTATATATACACAACTGTTTAAAAGTTTTGGGTCGGTGCGAGTTTTTAAAAAATATTTTTGAAAGAAGTCTCATGCTCACCAAGGCTGCATTTATTTGGTCAAACATACAATAAAAACAGTAATATTGTAAAACATTATTACAATTTAAAAAAATAACTGTTTTCTAGTGTAATATATTTTAAAATGTAATTTATACCTGTGATGGCAATGCTGCATTTTCAGCAGGCATTACTCCATCCTTCACTGTCACTTGAAATATGATGTAACATTATAAATGTCTTTAAAGAGGTCATGAAAGAGGTCATCATACTATAAGAATATCCTGTAAGTTTCAGAACTGAAAACTTCCTTGTTAGTCCAAAAACAGCTTTTATTGTAACCAAGCCCAGATAATGACTCACTGTGGAATGTGCCTATCTATGGTGAAAGACCGCCTCAGCAGAAGAAATTAATGTCTAATACATCATTACAACATTAGCCCCACCCACAGGCCTGTTAGTGAGATGAGGAGGAGAGAAGAGCGATACAGGAGTAAAAATAACATTACCTTTCAAAGGATCCTAATGCTAGGAATATGGTTATTTATTTTCAACAATGTGAATGTCTTAGTTGAGCATTTTTTTGTATTCGGTATATTTCACTGTGGATTCTTTGGTAAATCAATCGCATTTCAGCGCATGCTTTGCAAACAGACTTTTACGATATGGACTCGACAGTAATGCAACAACATGCAAGTAATTGTGTTCATTCTAATGCCTGATCTGTGACGAGTGATTTATGTTATGTAATGATTCATGTACAGTCAGTTGTTCTTTGTCTATGTGTCAGTAAATCAAAGCAGTGACTAAACGGTCAACTTCACATTGTTTCTCTTAGCAGGATGAAAATAATCAAATAAAGTTATTTAAACTGTGGTCAAATTATATATAGAAAGTGATTAAAGAACACTCCCTTTACAATAGCTGGAGCTGTCAATCAAACAGTGTGAGTTTATCAGTGACTGAGTTCTGGACTCTCACCAAAACTCCCGTTATATTCACCGACTCTCTTATTTAGATCAAGTTTGCACTGTTAGTTATGATGAAAGCATTCGTTAGTGTGCAGAAATTTAGTTGCAATGACAAGATCACTGCATTCATGCAGTCAACAACATGTCTGTGATCGGCTACGGTGTTCATCACTGCAACCTTTCATGTCATGTTCTAAATGTAATGCTATAATCAACATTTTTCACAATTAGTTAACCTTGAGAGCTGTAATAGTAAAAACGTGCTAAATGTTTTCGATAGAGTTTCACATATACAGTAATACTTAGCTATTTCATATGCAAAGATATTAGCCAATCACAGCAGTGGGCGTTTACACTGAAGTCTCACAGCACACTCTTAAAACAAAGCGTTCAAATCAGAAGGCTAAAACCAGGGTAGGAAAAATGCCCTTTATTTCTAAATTATGACAATTTTTGATGTAAAAATCATACTAAAGTTATAACTGCACCCCAGGAAACATTGTAAAACAATAAATCAATGCAGTTCATGACCCTTTTAATGTCCCTTTTGATCAATTTAATGCATCCTTGCTAAATAAAAGTTTAAATGAGTATGTTTAAATGATAACATTTTTTTCTTAAGTTAAAATAATTATATATTGTATTTTAATCAATGTAGTGAGTTTTAATTTTGATCAAATTAAGATAAATCAAATTAAATGGCTTATATGTGTATTGTGATCCCTAGTTAATTTGGAAGTGGAAATGTGTTGAAAAAATATCTCAGGGATCAGTGACCGCAATTAGATGATACAGTTTCTTACTCAAATGGAGGCATGTATTGAGCAATAAAGAAACATTTTATATGGGGGCTGTGATATGCTTGAGAGCAATTCTTGCCTGTCCCCAATGAAGTCTGGATGGGAGTTGGCAGCATCCTGGCTCCCTTTACCCCTCTGATGCAATTGACGCACCATTCGGTACAGCTCCACCTAAAGTTTTGGGGAAAAACAACAACGATAAGAGTTATACAAGTATAATGAGGTGTGAGTCAGTTGGTTAACAAGTACGCTTGAGTCACCTTGTCTTTTTGCTGGAATGGCCGTATGTTGTAAAGTCGAGAGGTGGGGAACAGAGGGGGAGGGTGACTGAATAACTCACTGCTGGTCCCTACAGGCAGAAGCATCTGATTCACACCAACGCCAGAGAAAGAAAAAAAACAAGAATGAGACAGGAAAAGATCAAGGAGACTGTGGAAGAAACAACACCAAATTAATCTAGCAATGTATCCTAATTTAATGAAATTCATAACTGGTTCTGAAACCGAATCTTTAATTATATCATTCCCACCTGCACCTCTCCAGACAGCCCCCCTTTAAACACCCATGGCTCCGCCTCCACGCCATGTAGCTCCGCCCCTGAGGAAGCTCCACACCCTGTGAACAATTCCAGAGCGTCAATCCACTGCAAGAACCAATTTTTATGCATCATACTACTGTTCAAAAGTTTGAGGTTAGGCAGATTTTGTTAACATTTTTAAATGATGACTCTTCATTCTCTGCATGAAGTCTGTATTTATCAAAAACAGTAAAAACAATAACATTGTGAAATATTATTACAATTTAAAATAACTGTTAATAATATGTAATATATTTAATATATATATATATCTTAATATATTTGAAAATGTAAAGTATTCCTGTGATGGCAAAGTTGAATTTTCAGGAGTCATTACTCCAGTCTTTGGTGTCACATGATCATTCTGATTTAGAGCTCAAAAAACATTTCTTTTTTATTAATAATGCTGAAAACAGTTGTGTTGCTGAATATTTTTGTGGAAACCATGATACATTTTTTTCAGGATTCTTTGATAAATAGAAAGTTCAAAAGAACAGCATTTATTTGAAATAGAAATACTTTGTAACATTATAAATCTCTTTACTCTCCCTTTTTATCAATTTAATGACTCCTTGCTGAATAAAAGTATCTTTGAGCAAAAGATTCTTTAAAAAAAATCCTACTGACCCAAACTTTTGTACAGTAGTAGTGCAAATCAGATTTGAGAGTTGCAGCACAAGAGAACATAATCAGTTAATGATAACTTTAATTTCTGTATTTTCCCTCACACAAAACTAATATATGGCTTCAGAAAACTAAGCCAAAAATAAATATGCTACAGTATATAGGTGCATGTTTGACACTCACAGTGGAAGCAGTTCTTCCAAGAGCCAAGTGGAGAACCTTCACTCAGTATACGACCCTCTGTAAAAGGAAATATGCTAGTGAAAAGATGGGGGGGGTGGAACATTGGAGGGAAGGGCGTTCTACAGGGACAAAACTTTGATGGTGATTCACACTCAAAGGTCAAAGACTTCATTTACTTTTTATTAATCACATGGTGGAAAAAGACCTACATAACAAGACAAAATCCTCTCGTCTTAATCATCCATACTACAGTATCTCTCTCACCTAGCCAGCAGATGAAGGCCTTGGCCACCAGCAGGGTGTTTCTCAGGTCCCAGATGTAAGGGTAAAGGTCGTAGAGAACGGCCCTATTGATGCTGTTCACAACAGCACTGTGCAGTAATGCCACATCATCACACACGGCCAGGAAACGGCCCGCATGGGCCCGCCAGTCCTCTACCTGAGAGGGCAGGAGAAACAGTAACACAAAGGTAACACAAAGTCAAGTCAAGTCACTTTTATTTATATAGCGCTTTTTACAATGCAGATTGTGTCAAAGCAGCTTTACAGTGATAACGGGTATATAATTTTGGCTGCACAGCAGCTCTTAAAGAAAATGCTGTCAATGTAGGCAGATGCAAAGCACTGTTGAATATCAAATGTCAAATATCAAGTGTCCCTAACTAAGCAAGCTAAAGGCGACAGCAGCAAGGAACCCAAACTCCAACAGGTGACATCAGGTGGCAAACAGGTGGCAAATAGGTGTTAAAATGGAGAAAAAAACCTTGGGAGAAACCAGGCTTAGTTGGGGGGCCAGTACAACACATACCATATTAAATACAAAGAATAATAAATAATTGGGGTTGTTGAGATATTATAAACCACATCCACATATTATGAACTACATCCATGTTGAATCATTACTATTCAATAGCATCCTCAAACAGATCGAATGGCGTGAATCAATAGTGAATAGAATATATTTAATAAAAAGGGTGTTTTCACCTTCTGTGGCGAGGCCTTCTTGCCACTGCCATTGACACTGACGCAGTGACAGTTGGCTTTGAGCCACGTGAGATCCTGCAACAGATTCTGAGCGGGTGGTCCGTGTTCATGCGGCAGGTAGTACAGACCAACCAGCAGCCGGACCTGGGCCTCACTGAGAGGAGCCCTCCCAGAACACAATCCCCTTCTAGAGCTCTTTTCATGGCTGGAGCTCTTGGAGACCTGGTTCTCCCCAGCTTTGAGATCCTGGCTCGTAACCGGGTCTGCTGGGATTTCATCGCTAGCAAGAGCCCCTGTGCTCTGGGAAGAGGTTATTGGACATTTGGGCTGGGCTCCATGTTGATTGTCTGAGCTATCAGAGGATTTTGATTTAACAGAGAGTGTTGAGGGCTTGAGGTCTGTTGGCCTCACCTGCCTTCCTAAAAGGAAGATTTCAGAAACTGATGAGCAATAATTGGACTAAAAGATCAGGTCCGTGTCAGCACTTACAAGAGATTCTAAAACTTAAATAAATATAAATTAATGCTAAATAGAAAAATATTTTTAAAAAATGACAAAAGCACAAAATTACTAAAACTTTAAAATGACTAAAATTATGAAAATTTAAAAATGAAAGCTAATTCAAAATATTAAAAAATACAATAATAGTATATAAATAAAACTAAAATAACACTGTCTAAAATCAATATAATATAATAATATATTTTATTATTACATTTTATTAATTAATAAATAAAAACTAAATAAATTAAATGTACATTTATGTTTAAAAATTATTTAAGTGTAACAATTAATATTACAGTGATTTATTATTATAAATTATTATTATTAATGGTAAAGTGATTTTTTAAAACATCAACTGAACAACAAAAATTAACAACAACAAAATATTACTACTTGTGAATAAACACGTATATTAATCTCAGACATGATTGACAATTTTAATGGTCAAGTGTCTTTTTTCAATGTCTATCCCAGTTGAATGCGCAGGGACAACTATCAGCCATTCTTAGATTAATTTCCTCAGAGAGGAAACTGTGGCAGGGTGGATGTTGTACCAGGCTGTAGAGGAAGGCTGAGTTCCTTCATCCAGTCTTGCAGGGCGGCTGATAGCGCTCTTTCCACACTATAGGCCTCTTCATCACCTACAGAGGTCACACTGTGTCAGCAAATGTTCCTTATATTTATGCATTTGGCAGATGCTTTTATCCAAAACATTGCATTAAATTACATGCATTACATAAGATATACATTTTATCATTTATGCATTCCCTGGGAATCAATCTCTTGCGATATCCATACTATAATATTTGAGCTTCTCTCTGTGTATGCCCCATTCTGCTCTCACCTTTCCCCTCTTCCTTCACTTCTTTATACCAGCTTCCCAAGGTGTGCAGAGGGATGAAGTTGGCTTCAAACTCGCAGTTTGGATTTAGCAGCAGACCCCTCAGGTGGGCCCTGAGTCCGGGGGGGCGGCCCTTAAAAGGCCCCAGGAAGACACGTCGGGAGTCATAATCATTAGCATGGAGGTTGTCCCAAATGAGTGGTGGCCGTTGAAGCACCGCCTGGACCTCTGCTAGTGATTCAGCACTCAGTTCCCGTGATATCACCTTGTTTCCTACAGGAGAGTGAAAGCCAAATATGTGAATATTAGAAATGTGATTACATTTATGTTACCAACTGACATTAGCTATGTTTCCATCCACCTATTTTTATGAATTTTGGGATATCGCATAAGAAAATGGATGGAAATGCCAAGATGTGGGTCAATTCTAAAAATGTGCATATAAAACGTACACCCTCAATTAAGGTGGAAAATTGTTTTATCCGATATGAAGACATGAGCATGAATAAGATGCACAACAAAAAAAAAACTCACATTTGCCTCAACAGAGGATGTGATTGGATAACTAAACTAACCAGTGGACCAATCTCATTGCACATCATCTCAAATGTAGGTTTGGTCATTCTGAAGTGCCTGAGCCAAAGTCGTCAAACAATTGGGTATAATTACATCCCAGAAGTGTCTCACATGATTGCATTCACAAACACCAAGCATTCGAACGCAAGATAACATTACAATGTTTATTGCATTTTTTCTGCCTGCTCTGAGGAACAAGTCATTTATAATGTACAAAAAAGAGCCATAGTGGCTTTCCCGACTGCAGCAACTTCTATTACAGATATTTTGTGCCAATTTCCCATGAAGTGACATTTTGTTCTTTTGAACATGTGGGATGGAAACGGTGCTTAATTCGCAAATGTTTTATGCGATATTCCAGTTTTGCGTACAAGTTAAATTTGCAACTTTGGATGAAAACATAGCTATTGTCTGTGAATTTTTAAAGGACACACTGCAAATGTCTCTCACCAGTCCAGATGACAGAGATGCCAGGGAGAAGATCCTCCCCAATCGTCAGCATGTAGGGAGACTTTGACACGCAAGGAGTGCACAGAGAACTACAGTACTCTAGAGAGAAAAGAAATAACAGCACAGTACTGTTTTGGGGGGAAAGAAGGAGTGAAAAATGTAAGAAAAGACACAGAGAATATGGATGGGGTTTTAAGACGGGAAGAGCAGTATTTCTTTTCTTTTAAGGTATTTGTCTTATAAGACATTTGTCACTCCATTAAAATTACTTTTGCTCTACTGAACTAAGATTGATATACAGTATTTATGTATTAGCCTACCAGTGGGACAGAAAAGGAAGACAGGTGGTTCCCCCAGAAAACGGAAGATCTCATTGGCCACGGTGACCTGGGCGTGAGCGAATGAGGAAAAGGCCTCTGAATCAGACTGGCACATGGAGTGATCAATGTCATCAAATAGGAGGGCAAAAGCCTGACAGCCCAGGTCTGACACCTAGTGGTGAATTTAAATAGAACAATACATTCATGAACTTCACAAATGAGTCAAACAGTACAACAGTTGTGCAGATGCTAAAGTTGGAAAAATATTAACATGAAATAAGCTATAAAATGTGTTATTGATCATAAGAAAGTGGAATAAATAGGAAAAGATACAGAGGCAGAAAATAGGTTAGTTTGCTTACCTGTCTGAGTTTGCGTTTGAGCAGTGTGAGGTCACAAGAGCTGGAGAAGACGATGTCCTGACCCGGAGAAAGAGCGTATACAAACGTCAGACCCCTCGACTCTGCCTCACACACCAGAGCTTTCAACTGAGCTGGAGACAGTGAGAGTAATATGGAGAGAAAATGAGAAAGTAAAAGGCTTCCAGGTATGATATGGCCCTAAAAAACACTGACAAAAATGTACTGTCTGTGTCATGGATAGAAGCTAGCATGGCAAATACAGCACCTTTATGATACTGGAATCGCACTATATTATTGCAATACTAATGATTCATTATTCATTACAATAAACACCGGCAAAAATATATCACATTTTTTTATAGTTAATAATCTAAAAGAGGCACTACAGGTTATGATATTAAAGCCTACCGACAGCAACAGCTCACACCAATAGCCCATGGCAGATAATGGCAAACTATAATTTATTACAATTATGGTTATATAATAATACGATTAGGTGCCATTTGGAAAATCTATATTTGGATATTTCTGGGGGTATCAGTAAAATAATGTAATCAATATATTGCTTTAAATAGATTAATAAATGAAACTGAAATAATATAAACATGAAATAAACTCTTAACCCACTGTTCCTATATAATTTAATCTAAAGAAATACAGTATATTTATACAGTATATATATATATATATATATATATACATTGATTAGGCATAACATTATGACCACTGACAGGTGAAGTGAATAACACTGATTATCTCTTCATCACGGCACCTTTTAGTGGGTGGGATATATTAGGCAGCAAGTGAACATTTTGTCCTCAAAGTTGATGTGTTAGAAGCAGGAAAAATGGGCAAGTGTAAGGATTTGAGCGAGATTGACAAGGGACAAATTGTGACGGCTAGCCGACTGGGTCAGAGCATCTCCAAAACTGCAACTCTTGTGGGGTGTTCCCGGGTCTACAGTGGTCAGTATCTATCAAAAGTGGTCCAAGGAAGGAACAGTGGTGAACCGGCGACAGTGTCATGGACAGCCAAGGCTCATTGAGTCGCATGGGGAGTGAAGGCTGGCCCGTGTGGTCCGATCCAACAGGCAATGTTCTGCTGGGAAACCTTGGGTCCTGCCATCCATGTAGATGTTACTTTAACACGTACCACCTACCTAAGCATTGTTGTAGACCATGTACACCCTTTCATGGAAACGGTATTCCCTGGTGGCTGTGGCCTCTTTCACGGGTCAGGGCTGTTTTGGCAGCAAAAGAGGGAATAACACAATATTGCCAAAACAGCCCTGACCCATCGAGACATGGACTCCACTAGACCCCTGAAGGTGTGCTGTGGTATCTGGCACCAAGATGTTAGCAGCAGATCCTTTAAGTCCTGTAAGTTGCGAGGTGGATGGGACTTGTTTGTTCAGCACATCCCACAGATGCTCGATTGGATTGAGATCTGAGGAATTTGGAGGCCAAGTCAACACCTCAAACTTGTTTTTGTGCTCCTTAAACCATTCCTGAACTATTTTTGCTTTGTGGCAGGACGCATTATCCTGCTGAAAGAGGTCACAGCCACCAGAGAATACCGTTTCCATGAAAGGGTGTACATGGTCTGCAACAATGCTTAGGTAGGTGGTACGTGTTAAAGTAACATCTACATGGATGGCAGGACCTAAGGTTTCCCAGCAAAACATTGCCCAAAGCATCACACTGCCTCCGCCGGGTTGCCTTCTTCCCATAGTGCATCCTGGTGCCATGTGTTTCCCAGGTAAGCGATGGACAAGCACCCAACCATCCACGTGATGTAAAAGAAAACATGATTCATCAGACCAGGCCATCCTTACGCTTGCCCATTTTTTTCTGCTTCTAACACAACAACTTTGAGGACAAAATGTTCACTTGCTGCCTAATATATCCCACCCATTAACAGGTGCCGTGATGAAGAGATAATCAGTGTTATTTACCTCACCTGTCAGTGGTCATAATGTTATGCCTGATCGGTGTGTGTGTGTGTGTGTGTATATATATATATATATATATATATATACACAGTCAAACCAAAATCTATTCAGACACCTTGAACGTTTCACTCATTAATACAGTTTATTCACTATAGTTTAATGGTAATAAAATATGACAAGGTCTCAGACTTAAACTGTGTCAGAAAAAAATTATCTTAATTCTGTCAGATTACACTTAAGCAAAACATGGTCAGGTCAAAGTGTCTGAATAATTTTTGGTTCCAAATTTTTATCAGTTTTACTGGTAGTCCATTGTATGAAGAATTTTTGGGTATAATATGTCACAGTTTACTTTATTTTGCTACTACTAAAAATATATATAAATAAATGTCTGAATAATTTTTGATTTGACTGTATATACAGTCAAACCAAAAATTATTCAGACATTTTTGATATATTTTTATCTTTTCACAATATTATGCATGGTAGATGGTGAAAGACCTAAATACTTTGCAATCTTTCATTAATAAATGTGATTTTTGATTTGTCTAACAATTCTCTCATGAAATTTGGCACAAAGTGGTGAGCAATGACCCATCTTTGCTTGCAAAGACGGAGACGCTCCTTTTATACCCAATCACGATACCCTAGCCTATTTCCAATTCACCTGCTTATTGTGGACTTTTTCAAAACCGTTTAACTTCTATTCTATAACCTTTTCACTATTTTGCCTTTGTCCCAACTTTTTTGGAGTGTGTTGCAGCCATCAAAATCAAAATGTGTTTATATTTACAAGATACAATTCATTTGGTCAGTGAAAACATTGTAAATCTTTTATTTGTATTTTAAATAAAGGTTCAAGAGAATTAACAAATCACAGAATTTTGATTTTATTGTATTTTACAAAATATCACAACTTTTCTGGAAATGGGATTTGTATGTGTGTATATATATATATATATATATACATACATACACACACACACACACACACACACACATACAGTATATACACTGTAAGTAAATCTTCATGCTTTAACATACCCTCTTCCTCTGCTGAATAAACTTCCCTCCACAGTAACCTGTGCTTCAGATCATCTTTAGGACCATACAGATATGTGTTCAAACCCCACATCTGCATCCTAAATGGGACAACAAGTAACAGGTACATGGATAAGAAAAATAATTTCAGAATTTAGAATGGATCATGCTTTGAGAATATTGTGTAAGATATTAGAGCAAGACACAGCAGGGAGAAAGAGAGAGAGAGAGAGAGAGAGAGAGAGAGAGAGAGAGAGAAGCAGAAAATAGAGACATCCATTGATCTTGCATTATTAATAATATAAGGGGTCACATTTCCTGCAGAGAACAAGTCTGAGTTTAACAACAGCAGAGGGTCGATTCCTCTGCAGAGGAAAAAACTACTGTGAAAAAACGTGAAAAGTGCTGTAGGAGAGTTTATTATATAATTCTCAACAAGACAAGTAAAAACTGAGATAAAACAAGGTTTGTACAAAATCACTCAATTTCACAAGTGATCTATAAGATGACTGTGTTTCAAAGTCACTGAGAGGAAAGGATTCTTCCAGATTAACATCTTATGCTAACTATAAATGAATCATTACATCTTTGCCTACCATAGAATGTGTGTGTCTGTGCGTGTGTGTTCTCTCATGAGACTCCCTAAATAGACTGAGGCTGAGTTAGTGATAGTCTAAAATATTAAAGAACCTCCCCAAATGTTAACCTCAAGCAAACATGTGTGCACACTCACACACACACACACACACAAAGCTAATTTTATGTCTCTCCCTCTCCAACCTATTTAAAATGCTAATGCACAGATAGAATCTGTCATTTTCTCATATTCCCCCTCTTCCTCGCCCACTTCCTTTTTTCTCCTCCTTCTATCCCTTCATCTACTGCATCAGCACAATTGCTCGACTCTCACTCAAGCGTGTAAAAGTTCTCATCCCTCTTCTTTCGCCTGCACTATTAATCTTTTCATCCAGGGCTGAGTTGGACCAGTGTGTGTGTGTGTGGGTAGGATACTCTCTCATTTCTCTGCTTTTTTCCTGTGCAGATGGATTCCCACGCACTCTAATTTTTGTCACAGCTCATAACCACAACACAGATATATACATATATGTACAAGGGTCAGTGTGAAAAAGTTTTGGGCCATTTGATGGAACTGTCGCTTGCCCTTGTAAATCAGTATTATTTTACATAGTAAGCCATTGATTAAAAAAATGGCCCATCTTCATCTTTATGAAGATGGAATTATATATAAGTATTGCCATAAAATATTCACATTCACTTATATCAAAGAATAAGAAATGGGAAAGAATGAGTCAATAATAAGCAAAAATTCTTAATAATTTTTTTCAAGTTTTTCAAGTTGGTTACTGACTTTCTTCCAAATATCTTCCTTTGTGTTCAGCAGAACAAAGAAATTCATACAGGTTTGGAACAAGTTGAGGGTGAGTAAATGACAGAATTTTCATTTTTGGGTGAACTATCCCTTTAAAGGGAGGAGAACTTCAATTTCAAACAGATCTGCAGCTCACTAGTTAAAGTGTGAGTTTGTTCATTATGCTGCAGCAGAGAGAGAAAAACTGCTTTATGACTGAAGGGGAGCAGGGACTCAATACAGGAGAGCAGCATACAGTATGCCTGTTTTAGATGCTGGTGTGTTGGTCTCACCATCAGGTTTCTTAGCTATAGCTAAACCAGGAAGACTTCCTAGGTTAATCAGCTAGTCCAACTAGGACTTTTCCTAGGTTAACCCGCTTGAGTTTTGCTGGCAAACATAATGGCTACCAGCTAGACCCGGGGAGTATTCCAGAAAGCAAGTTTAACTTATCGTCACATATACCCTGAACTCTTGGTTGATTAACCCAAACCTTGCTTACTCGAGGTATGCAGACATAGATATATAAACTATGTAGTTCCAAAACCGTGGTCTGGAGTAAGCTCAGTCAACCCGAAGTAACGGTGACAACACAAAAACATTCTCAACCGAGTGCAGAATCCAGGAATCACCATAGAAAATGGACACCAAAAAGAAGGGCGCCATACTCTTTCTTCTTTTGTTTGATGCCGATTTGCATTCCTAGTGAATATCGCCACCTACTATGCGGTTTGCAATCTTTTATCAGTCTTATATTTTAATCTTTCTTTAATCAGTTTTTTTTTATTGTGAACAAGAATTATACTGTTGGTTTGATGGTTAATATATAAATTAAAAAAGACAGATGGATTGACCTAAAAAATAGTCTGTGCTTTCAAAGATATGGCTGTATAAGTTTACTTTTATGTTTAGCCATGTTACTTCCACATTTGTTGCACATGTGCATTTTATTATAGAAATACATTATATAGAAAATGCCCCATATCATTTTGGCAGAAACATCTACGATGTGTGAAAAGAGAATAAAATAAAACAAATAAATTGGTGTAAAATAACATTGCTTTATGTTTTGTTATAATATATAACTACCTGGAGCCTCATAATGCTTGAGACCTCTGAAACAAAGTAAAGTATATGGCTACTTACATACCCTGAAAATTACCTCCATTTTTGGAACTGAAAGTTGAGGTTATCCATTTATTCTGAGTAAGCTTATGTATGTTGCATAACCTGCTTTCTGGAATACCCCCAACACTAAACCAGATCAGCATAGAAAGATGGTCTTTTCAGCAGGGATACAATCTCTGTTTCCAGACTGTTGTTTCTTTCTCTTTCCTTCAACCACTGTATGACATTTATTATCCCGTTAGCTCCAACAATCACTATATAACACAGCAACAACAACAATAATCATGATGATTATGATAAATTATTATCATCCTCAAATAATATATCAAATAAATGAGAAAGAATAAATCAAGCACAAGCAATAATATTTTATATATTATATATTATTAAGAAAATAATATATCAAATAATTATAATATAATTTTTAAATAAATGTTATATTATTATTATTAACATCTTATTTCTATTTCTCTCTCTTCTTCTACTTCACCCATGCTCTGATTCAAAGCTGCAAAGGAAAATGGACTTGTTCCTTGCCACTGGTTTCATCATGGTGTATAAAGATGTGTGAAACTGTGGCTCAGTGGAGTCATGCTGGCACCAATGTCCAGCCATTAGTCATAAAAAGCCATTTGTCTCTCTGCCCACTCGTATTTACACTTCTGCAACACACCAGCTGCTCTGTGCTGCCCCCTGGGCAGCCTTACTGTACCGTTCTGATACCAGTACCACCATGTTACCAAAGTGATCCGAATCAATATTGCATATTACCTTATATAACTCCAGACCTATAATATGTAACATTTTGTGTTCCTTTAGTAATACAAATGCATATAAAAAGCAATCTCATCATCCCATTTAATTGTGTGTGTAGTCACTGATCGAATAGGCCTACTCACCATTGAAATAGCACCTTCCTTTGTTCCATTGACCAGGGTCTCCCATAGAAACCTAAGGAGTAGAGTGTACAGTTACATCACACATGCAGACACACACCTGATTTTTTCTCCATTTACACAAGGCAGCATTTAATAACCGTCACAAAGCTTCAGTATTTCTGTTCTCTTCCACCTCCTCTTCACTGCAACCCACTCATAACAAACAGATTTTGGGCAGACTCTGAATTATGGGCTTGGCGCATCCATACCATACTGGACCCATTATACAATACCGGCCAGGGTCATTGCCAGGGGTGTGCATAAGGAAGCAGCACAAGATTATAGGCATCAAAGTTTTGTTTGAGGCACTCTGAAGCATGTAATCTGCAGTTTTAGAGTTTTTTTTGTCTGATCACAATGTATATATATATATATATATATATATTCTACTATTTTTACAGTGTTTTGCTCTGAACACTGTGTGGCTGGTCGTTTTTACATGTTGGTCAATTGGTCTCTTCTGTCTAAGTGTGTAAGTTCTTGGTCAGAATAAGCTGCAATGAGAAGCAGATTTTTGAAGGAAGCACAGACTTTTTGCGAAAACGCCTACATTGTTTTCTGCTTGCTTGTGCAGAAAACATGAAATTTGCTTTTGAATAATTAAACATTTAAATACACAATATCCATGAAATAAAAGTATTTATAAAAACTATGGTACATAGTATTAAAAACGTTATTTATATATATATAATTGATTGGCCCTACTGGTATTTGTACAATACGGCAGCTTGAAGAAAATCATGATGTTAATGTTTATAATGTTTATAATATCTTAATATCTTGATGCCTTGTAGTCGCATTTAACAGATTAGAGATGGGCGGTATTTTGCAACGATATAAACAAGCAGCTGAAACTTGACATTAACACCTGTCAACCCACCAAATGCGGGTGGATTTCAGCAGTGGTGTGTAATGCAGTCACTACTACTAGACACTTTTACGGGCTGCATTTTATATAATATACATTTTTCAATTGTAGTCTTTTAAAAAGGCATCTGAAATAATAAACTAAGTGCAATGTAGTGTTGTCAAAAATATCACTTTATATCAGATACTGAAATATCTGAAATGCTTCCAATACTCATTTTCCACAGCCTAGATACACGATACCAGCTGCGCTTTCTCGCTCTCTCATTGCTCCGACAGCAAGTTGACACAAACCCACTTTGTTTTATTTGCTCCGGATGAATATTGTTGGTGTTACAGGACTTAAAATTTTAGCATGGGATTGCGTGTATTGCGCATAATTTTACTCATTCCCACAGATTTTGTGCTCACACCCAAAGTGTGCGCACATAAAGCCGCCTCTCAGTACTAAATTGAGTTCTTTTTCACTGCTTATTGTGTTCAAACAATCAAATACACCCAAAATAATGTCAAAATGCCGGTCTTGGTGAGTATTCTCTTAAACACAGTCAGTTATGTTTTAAGTGAACTAAACAGAAAACGCAGGTGTAACAGTATAATGGATCCGTGCGTCAGGTCTTAAAGTGACAGCAGCCTAATATACCTGCTGCCAAATTATGAGATAAAAATATCTATATGGCAGTTTTTCCCCACGGATTTCAAAATTGTGGCCAGTGAAAACGCTGAGTAGCTAGTAACTTTGGAAAACCACTAGCCACAGTGGCTGGTGAGCTAAAAAGTTAATGTCAAGCCCAGTATTTATATATGTACACATGGGCGACATTAGAGGGGGCAAGGGGGGCAGATGCCCCCCATATTTATTGTAGTCATGGAGTTTGCCGATGTGAGCCATCAGCTCCACTACAATTTGTAGCAGTTAGTCAGGCCTCCACAGACAGCGCACGTCCTGAGCGAGATCCAAATCCACATGAATGGCCCGTTCAGGGCACAAGCAAGAAAAACTCACTGTCAGAGAGTCAAAGCTAGTCTAGTAGATGTTTGCAACCTCTTTAAATTATTCTTGACTGTGCCGATGGAACACTGTGTGAAAGAAATTTTTCTTGCTTGTGCCGACTGAGAACATACATGAGAAACACCATGAGACAGGAGAGACTCTCTGACATTGCAGCAGTAGTATTGAACACTGAACTTGGATAAAACAGATTTGGATAAAACAGTTAATTGCTTTGCTGCCGTGCCGGGTGGATGCCGTTTAGCCGTTGTGGCGTAGACTTCTTCACCAGCATAACTCTCACGCAAAATGGAAATATTTTCAGTATTGCGACGTAGCATGTTTCTTTATCACCAGTTGCTCGTAAAATGACGGACATTGATTTGCATTTTGTGCACGTCATAATAAAATTAAGTAAATTATTAAATAAATGAGTAAATAAACAAGTAACAAGCAACTCTTTTCTTGAGTATACTGTATGTATGCAAATAAGGTTGGATATACCTAAATATTCAATACATATCCATCCTCTCAATGAACTTAAAGTAATCTGTACTGAGAGCTAATGAATACATTTAGAAATATTCCAAAATCTTTAACAAGTTGTTACTGACAGTGTTTGGGACCACACATCATTATGTCATTCTAGCATTCTATATTTTGCTGCATTAGGAAAGACAGTGGTTGGTCATTATTTATTATTCATGTTGGCTGCCATGCTGATGGAAAAACATACCACACATATATTCCTGCTTGATTCGCTTCAGTAATTATGATTATGACGTGATTGGCCCTACTGGTATGTGAACAATACAGCAGCTTAACAGAAAATCATGATGTTAATGTTTATAATATCTATCTTAATGCCTTGTAGTTGCATTTAACAGATTAGATGGGCGGTACATCTCTTTTCTTGAGTATACTGTAGGTATGCAAATAAATTGGGATATACTTAAATATTCAACTTTATACAGTACATAGAGCTGGGCATTAATATAGCTTTACATTTTGCAATAACATAAGCCGAGATTTGCTTTATAATATGCATCACTTTAAGTAAGTCTACTGTACTCAAGTAAAGCTGAATTTACTTACAGTAGTTAATGTAAAGTAATGTAAACTAGCTTTGATGTTTTAGTTCATAAAGTGTGTCTCCCCTCTTCCCTTCCCTTGTGGTCCTAAAGTTTGCAGCTGTAAAACATAAGTGGGTCAGTAAGAAAAAGCTACTGGAATCCAGCAGGGTGACATTTCCACTGGAGAGAAGAGACAAATCGCCCACCGAACCAATAATGTGACACTAAGCTTCAAACAAGCATAAGGCCAATTAGGAGATATGCACAACATGCATGCGTGCGTGCGTGTGTGTGTTATGGTTTCTGGCCAGCTGCTTCCTATCACACTCCAGTATAAATATGGAAATAATACCCAGGATGCTCCACGGCAGCTTAATAAGATGAACTGCACTACTAGTTCATAAATGAGTAATTGGTAATTTTAAAGGCTAATTACATTTGTTATTATAGCGTGGTCACCGTGGTGCTTCTTTTTCTTTCCGTAAATAATTGTAGTAAATAATGCTTTGAAAGATACATAACCGCGCCAATTCACGTTAAACATGCATTTTAACCAATACAACAAATTTATTTGGACGTATTTGTGGCTCCCAGACAAGCATTCAGAAAAACGATGTGTGCGTAAACTTACCCTCAACAACCCCGCATAAAAACTCGTGTCGTCCCTCCATCATCGCTGTGATTGTCTATCAGGATGCGAATGCTTCAGTCTCTCCGCGCCTCCGTCATCCGGACTGAAGTCTTCAGCCGCGCATCCTCTCCGCCGACATACACACGCATGAACTGAAACCGCAAGCCATGAAGACAGAAAAAATGCGTTTATTATTGCAGTTATGTGTTGTTTTTTAAATAATCAAACATTGGAAAACTGTCAAACGTGGACGTTTCTTGAGTATGTGAGCTCGATTCTGCCTCCTATGTCTATTCGCTCAATGCACTCTACGCACTGTTGCCAGATCTCTCAAGAGAAACAAGCAACCTGGTTCTAATAGTGGTTTGAAAGAAAAAATAATTTGTACTGTGTTGTTAAGGCCGTTTACACCGAGAACAGTGACTGTATTTGCTTTAAATGCTCTAGCTATTTAAGTCGACTCTGACCGGCTCAATGTTTTTAATGTTTTTTATTTACGTTCTGAAAGTGATTCCAATGACATTTACATTGATCCTGCACTGTTTCCCTATGCTCATAGATTTAGAATGATTATTAAAACATTAGTTATAGTTATCGTCCTCAACCAAGGCGGCCAAACACTGTGTGTTTGGAAATATGTCAAATAAACCTTGCAATAACATCCCATATTTATAAGAGACTAAAGAAAAAAGAAGTCCAAAGTAGTTCAAATTATGCGGACATGGCAACACTGACTCTACCGGTAAAACATTTTGCTCCACCAAGCGGTCAGCGTGTGTAATATGCTGCCTGTTCACAATTAGATTTTCCAAAATAAAATTTAATTTCAATTAGACTTAATAATAAATCGCGTAGGGGCTGGATATGTTAGTGGTAGAAATAAATTATTAAAACAAACTCTTTTTTATATATATATACATAAGCTAGGTGTGTGGTAAACCCTTTGTCTTTTACAGCAAATGTTATGTTTGGTTGTCTTGGTTACACAGTGCAACCAACTGTGGGACTGGAAAACGGCGCATGAACTTGATTAAATACGTTAGATATCCTTTTTGTCGCTATAAGTGTGCTGTAGGCCTATTCGAACTTGTCTCGGAGGTTTCAGAATGTCATCAAAGAAGAAAAGCGAGTCAAAGCATCAAGAGGACGCAAATGTCTCCGCTGAAAGGGCAGAACAGGATGAATCACAAAGAGAGATGCTGTTACACATTGAGTGAGTTGTCTGTAGAGATCCAAAGAACAGTTAAAATCACTTTGAGGTAGACAGTTCATTACTCTATTTAATTTTGCTTTGCAACCCATAGATATGACACTCTTACTGAGAACCTAAGCACAGTGAAGAGGAGAGTTGAACAACTGTATCCTTTTGCACAAAGAGAAACATAATTCCCTGCTGAAACCAGACTTACGCCTTGTCTCTTAACCTGGCCAGGCAAGTCTGTTTTGTTGGTTTTAGAGGAGTTTATAGCGCTTGTCATCTGGTCAAGCTCGGGGACAGATGGCCGACCAATTAAACCAACTTGACAGGGCTGGGAGACCAGCTTAAATCACCTAAGACCAGCAAACGACTTTGCGCTGTCCACATACAAAACACACTCTTTCAGTCACCAGCTGCTGAGGCATCTTTACACAGACAAGTTAAGGCTGCTCTGTGCCTGCTCAAAATTCAGTGTAAAGACGCAATGTTGTATAAAAGCCAAACTTAATTATGCCATCTCTCTGATCTACCTCACCCCCTAGTTATCAAATCATACAGTTGTAATTGCTGTGTAAATGCATTTATGCCACCTTTGAGCAGCATTAAAGGGATAGTTCACCCAAAAATGAAAATTCTGTCATCATTTATTCACCGTCAGGTTGTTCCAAACCTGTATAAATTTCTGTTCTGTTGAACACAAAGGAAGATATTTTGAAGAATGTGGGAAACTGAACAGTTCTGGGGCACTATTGACTAGTATTTTTCTTTTTTTTTTTCTACTATGGAAGTCAATGGTGCCCCAAAGCAGCCTGGTTACAAACGTTCTTCAAAATAACTTCCTTTGTGTTCAACAGAACAAAGAAATTTATACAGGTTTGGAACAACTTGAGGGTGACTAAATGATGACAGAATTTTCATTTTTGGGTGAACTATCCCTTTAAACAGTCTGTGTAAAGACACTTAAATGCCACTTCAGATCAGTAGTGCTTCTACGCCACCTTTGCAGTGTAAATTTGGCACAGTATGCACAAATGTCATTTCCTCATGTTGTTAAAGTAAAATCGGTTTACACACTTGTATTTCTGCCAGAGAATGCGGCCATGTAAAGCACATAAAAAAATTACTGTCTTTTGAAGAGTGCGCATGCGCGTGTAAAAGACCGAAAGATTGACAAATTTGTACAAGTGTGTATACGGCAATATTGTATATATTTTTTCCACCAACCATGTGTTTTCATGTCGACTGACCACTAATCATAATACAGCCCAGCCAGTAGCTCAAACTGACAGAAATTGTGAGTCTGCATTTATGTTAATGTTTGACAGTTTAACACAATCAACTCCAGGCGAAAAAAAAATGAGCTCCTTCAGAACGAGGTAGATCAGACCCGTATAGAAAATGTAAGTTCTCACAAATTAATACAATAATTAAAAAATATATATATATAATAATTATAAATTATTATAACAATAATAAATAATATTTTTCTATAAAATTATAATCATTAATTTTCAATGACGTGCAGGTAGAGTACATCTCATATCTGTCTAAGAAGGCAGAGAAGAGACAGAATGCTATAGTCACTCTGAGTGATCAGAGCCATCAGGAACTTGAGGAGCTGCAGAGACAGAGACAGAACATGCAGGATAAACATGAGGAGAAGACCAAAGGTAAGACAAGTGTGTATGTGTCTGTACAAGAAATGAAGGCTAATCGTGTGATTAGATTTTACTGTAAATGACTAAATATGTAGTTTGTAATGTCCTTACATTGTTACCAACAACAGGTACAATCAGTAATTGCTCACTACAGTTAGTTAGTCCTAGATAGTACTTGGTTATGTGACAACATGTGAAACATCAAATGTTGCTTTTCATATGTGTGTTGTTTGTGTTTTCAGAGTTGCAGAGAGAGATCCTGCAGATGGAAAATCAGCTGGCCAAGCTAAATATTGAAATTGCAGACCTAAAAGAGGTTAAGGTAGCAAGATCTTTATTTTTTTATTCCTTTGTGTGTATTGTACAGTGAAATGAAATAAGAAATATTATGCTTATAATATATGCTTAATAGAAAAAAGTTAAGTGAACTGAATAACTGATTATATTAAGCTGAACTTAAACTGCAGCAGAGTTCTAGTTCCCAGCATGCTTCTCGTCAGACTGCATAAGGAGAGTAAATGTTGAAATTAAGTGTAATTTTGTCCGTTTTTGAACAAAAATAATATATTGACACTTTTAAGCGTTAGTATTGGGTTTCAGCTTACTCAAATATCTAATGAAACAAATGTAAAAATAAACAAAAACCTTTAAAGTGGTTCAGATGTTGACATATCTTACTAAGATGCGATTATATATGGGTCAATGATGTGACGGGTAATTTTTTTTGTCCAAAGGCCTTAATAATAATAAAAAACAAAGATATGACATCCAAAGTATGTAAGGTTGTACAGCTAGATCTCTTTTATTGAATCCAAAAGGTTTTAATTATATTTTGCTATATATAAAGGTATTTTAAGGTATTTTTAAGTGTCAAAAGGTAATATGGTTTAACCATCCAAATGCCAATACAGCCATTTCATTTGTGAATAAATATTGCTTTTAAAAATATTTTAACATGTAATAAATGTATATATTTTTATTCTGGCATGATTTTATAACATCATATATCAACATAGTGCAAAATGGTATTAAAATTATGTGTAGAAGTCATTGCTTTGTTATGAGAAAAACTGTCCGAAAAATGTATTTAATTGATGTAATTCGGAGTAACCAATATAAAGGGACCATTTTGGATCAAGTCATACTGTCAATATAATGTGACAGGATGTGACATCATTCAGACACCTGCAAAGGACCACATGGTCATGAAGCAAAATAAAAAAATTCATGTTTTCATGTTTTCACAACTGTTCAGGTAATTCGGTGCAACCGCTATAAAACATGGAAAATGTTGTAATATTTAAAAAAACTTGTACTAAATATTAAATGTTTGATTATCCTTTTGTTAGCTAGCTAGCAAGCTAACTAGCTAGCTAGCTAGATACCAGCCTGCTAGCATTGTTTGAAAAATCTAATTTGGTATAACAAAAGTGTCATTCAGTAAAACTGAAATTTTGGTTAAACTGAATTACTTTTTTGGTGACAAATTTTGTCCATCTTGTAAAAAATGACAAAGGCAGTGTTAATTGATTATAAAAAACACATAATCTCATTGTTAACACTTAATAAAACTGGACAATGGTAAATGGACAGTGGAAAACATATTTAGACAGTTTGTTTTCAGACATTTACACATAACTTTCAAACAAGTTCTAGTACAAATGAGTAGTAGGTGCATTCAAGCCATGTCATAATTACCGCAATTACACAATTTCAACTTGTAAAAAGCGTTCATGTCCTTGTAGAGCTCGTAATTACAGCTTGTAAAATAGGATTTTTTGAGAGCTCCTACTTGTACCACCTGACCGCTGCAGTCAGGTGTACTTGGATTCATTTAGGCATTGATAGTGGTGCTATAGAAATGCATAATTCCCAGTCTGAGGAAAAAGTCTGACGAAAGAGTCTGATGAAAGATTGCCATCGTGAAACAATCGTGGCGACTTCTGTGATCGTGGCTCTTAATCAGTGGTCCTATGTCGTACAGTGAGAGAGGTGCAAAGACAGCCTTTTTCCTGGTCTTGCGACCAAAGATAGCCTACGATAGTTTTCTGACAGTGTCAGAAATTCAGCATGAGCAACGCACAGTGTGTTTGCTGCTATGACCTACGTCTACTGGCCAGCCAATGAAAATGCGACATGAAATCAACGCGACATGCCGCTAAAACTTAAAACTGCTTACCTCAAGCTTGCACACTGTGCGATTTTGGCCACAATTTGGTCGTCTGAGACAAATTTTGCAAATCCTAAAAGATTCCTATAATCCTAGCCTAAAATCTGTAGTTTTTGATCGCTAGTTTGACATGTTCACCGACAGCTGATTAATGAACGTTGCAATGGAATTTTACCTCCGACGAAATTCTGTCAGTGTCAGAAGATTTGGCACACAGTCCTGCAGTCTGACTTCTCCTACGATGAACGTCAGATTGACTTTGTTTTTCAAGACAAGTCATTATCAAAATTAACAATAGAGATTTCTTTGTTAGCCACTATTTCAGTCCCGCATGTAATGCAGTTCACTGTCACCGAATGTGTATGGGTTGATGATGTAATACTCTGGACAAGTTTTCAAGTGCGTGTCCATTTTTAACGCGTCTTGACTGTCGTACAGTCTGACATAAATGACAGCTGAGATCCCACAGTGTGACATGAGGATCATGTTCGTACAGTCTGACAAGCAACAATCGTAAAGGACTATTATAAATCGCACAGTGTGCACCCAGCTTTATTTTCAGCACACATAAAATCTACAACTGCCAAAGTGTGATTCAACATGGTGTTTTGTTTACCACTAGCGCATGCTGATGACGTTTTATTCTTCTATAGAAACTTGCGTTGTAGCCTACGAGTCGGTGTCATCATCGTACAGTCTACATGCATGTCGTACCCAAGTTTAATAGATCCATGTCGTACAGTGTGACAAAGTAATGATCTTATAGGATTGCTAAAATCATGCAGTGTATCCAGGGCTTAAGAGGGAAGGCCTGAAAACTGCTTTGATCCCGCTTCTCATGTGAGTAAGTACACTGGGTTTTGATTGTCTGGAGCTGCTGTGCTGTTTGCGACTAACAACGAACACTTTGTATTTACTCTTGTGTACTGTATGTTCATTTTTTGTGCTTCCTTGTCGTTCGTTCATCAACTGCGCTTTATTTTTCGTGAAGCATTTTGTTGCACGTCAGCTGTGATAAACAGACATCCACTCGCATTGCTTGTGTAACAGAAGCCAGATAGTGAGAGATCTGCAGTTAAACCACTGCGCACTGATGATCGCTAGAGAATGAGGTTGGTGTTTAGCGTCATTGGTAGTGCATTCGCCTCGCATGCCAGCAGTGATCGGGCAGTGGTTCGAGTTCGACTGTGAGCAGGGTGGTTAGTATTGGAGTCTGAGTTTTGGAGGCGGAGCAATGAAGAGAGGGATGTCCAACAGCATAGTTTAATAAAAAAAAACAAGTATGTGGAAATCATTTAAAAATAAATAAATAAATAAATAAAAAGCTCATGTGCTGAATAGGTTCTGAAATAAGTGTATATAAGTGTAAATAACTGGTGTCAGCATTTTCATATTTTTGAAGATTACATAATTGTTTTCTTACTGCACAGAGATGGAATGACTTTTTATACATATTTATGTACAGGTACTTGTGTACTTGTATTTGTGTTTGACGTAGACTCTACAACAGCAGCATTTGTGTCGTATCGCTGAGCTGGAGAGGGAGCTGACTGCATTGCAGTGTCATCATTCAGAGACTCTGGTTGCTCTCAAGGCTGATTTCATTAGCAAGAAGAAGAGCCAGGAGCAAGAGGCAGAAAACACGGTGCGAGATTTGACTATTTCAGCCAACAAGGTGAGTAAATGTAGTTGTGAAGTCAGTCAGCATGGTTGTACGTCACATCACCATGGGAGCTACTGGGTCAAGATGTTTTCTCTCCCCTCTCCCTAGGAGGCATCTCACTACATGATGTCCTATTCAAATGAGGTGTTTCAGGAGAATAAAAACCTGCGTGAGGAGTTAAAAAACCTTTACCGGAGACATCAGGCTCTGTACAGACAACAGGGCGCTCTACAGACTCATCGACGACAACTGCTGCTGGAGCAAGAGTATGTGCAGAAGCTTCATACCCAGCGTATTTCCTCATGCTCAGAATCCACAACACCAGCAGATGCGAACAACAAAGAACACCCCCAGAGCAACCACCAATAACTGGAGCCAGTTCAATTACAACAAGGGAATTAAAACATTGCACATCATTTTTCTCCAGTCACTTTTAATAAGCATATGAATACTATTGTAAGACTCAAGAAGTATTTGCTGAAAGAAATGAGAAAAAAAATGCTTTGTTTAATGATCTCTGTACTATCTCAGTAGGCCAAGATACAGAAGGAGCACCAGTTTTGAAAATTTAGAAAAGCATACACAAAAGAGGTGTATCAATACTCTATTTTGTATCAATTCTCTACTTTGAAAAAATCTTATTTTTTTTTATTTTTTTATCCATGCAATGAAAGTCAGTGGGGTCCAATGTTGGACTAAAAAGCATTCTTTTGGGAGCTGTCGAGGCCTAATGGTTAGAGAGTGAGGACCGTCAGAAAATGACTGAGGTGCCCTTGAGCAAAGCACCTAACCCCCAATTGCGCCCCAGCAAAAAATGTGTTTTATGTGTGTGTTCGCTACTCATTGCTCCTAATGTGTGTGCACTAACGTGGATGAGTTAAATGCAGAGGAACTATATTAGGGTGAATAAATAAGTATGCATGTAGACCGTGTTTGCTGAATGTGTGTGTGTGTGTGTGTGTGCCTTTAAATGTGAGTGTTTGTATGGGTGATTTCTGGTTTGACTGGTTTTACTCTAAAGGAAGTGATAGTCTTTCAAAGACTGTGTTTAAAGAAGAAAGACAAATCAGGTAAGCATTTTGACTAAATCATATTTGTATTAATTTTATTTAAAGCATAGCATACTATTTATGGCTTTTCTCTTATAAAGAAGAGCAATTGTTCATTTGCAGGGATGAAGTTGATTGGAGTGGCTCTGATTTGTTGTGCACTTACAGATTTAACATCAGGTAATCATTTTCACCTTAGTGTTGGACATTTTAAGATGCAGTGCTACCATGTCTATGTAATGTGGTTAATAAAACCACAGTTGAGCTGTTCTGTGATCAGGGAGATCATCTCCATAAATTAACTCTGTCTTAACATTCTGAGCTGTTGTCACTAATCTTTTACGACCAGTTCAGACATGGTTTTCTTTGTCTTAGAGCTGTATAATGTTGTGGGACCTGCAGAACCTCTCTTTACTGTTGCTGGTGAAGATGTGATCCTGCCCTGTTATATCAAACCCAACACCAGTGCTGTGGACATGACAGTGGAATGGTTTAGACTTGACCAAGACGAAATAGTGCATCTCTATAAAAATCGTGAAAACAGAATCACGGAGCACAGTCAGTCCTACAAAGGCAGAACAGCACTGTTCCAAGATGAACTACAGAATGGAAATGCCTCGCTCAAACTCTCAACAGTCCAAGTCTCTGATGAAGGAGTTTACAAGTGTTTTATTGAGTCCAACTCCTGGTATGATGATATCACTGTTAATGTTAACGTCGGAGGTGAGCAGACTACTGAATTTATTTATTTATTTATTTTATGATTTTGATGATGTTTTATTTTGATATATACTTTTTGGTGCTTGGATGTTCTCTGCAACAAATTCACACAAAAAACAGAGGAAAAACTATTCTACAGCACTTTTTGAACTAAAAAGTACACACATATACAAGTACAATACATGAATTATTGTTATCCTTGATCTCTGCAGCTATAGGAACTTATCCACTGATCATTATAGAGGAGTTTGATCATTCAGGAGGGCTTCGTCTGCTGTGTGAATGTGAAGGCTGGAACCCCAAACCTGAGCTTCTGTGGCTGGACAGTAAAGGAGATGTTTTGATTTCTGATACTACAGAGTCACATAAAGATGCAAAGGGCTTCAGCGTCAAACACAGGATCACTGTGCATAACAGTGAGACCAAGTATCACTGCAGAGTCAAACTGAGACATCATATGCTGCAAACGGACATCAGTGTCTCAAGTAAGTATATGATTTTGGTAGTTTATCATGTTGTAGAAAAAGTCTTCCCCTCTTTGCAAGAAATCTCTCAAGTTGAGAAGTTCCAGATGCCAAAGATTAGACATTATTGGTCCAGTCAACAAAAACGAAGCTTCAGCTGATTACTTTGAAATTTCATTCTTATACATTTTCTTCCAACCTGTTTAACCAATGAGCATACATTGGGTTACTTTAATCTTTATTAACCCAACCACCTTTTCTTCTACCACAGTTCTTTAACAAACCTTCTGGGTTCTCTTTAATAGTGGCGTACTGCCAAGTGGTCTATTTTTAAAAAGATCATCAAGAGACCATGTTAAAACCATTTATCAAGAAAGTGTACATAACAGGTAAATCCCAGAGATCAACTTGTACCATTCAGTGACTGGTGGAGGCTTCCCCACTCTGTATCATAAAGTTTACGAGGTAAAACATACTGTATAATCGCAGAGACTTGAGGCTTACTGAGACCTGGTTTTGTTTACATGGTAGGCTATTCAGACAATTCTACATGTATCTCTTGTTTAATAAACATATACTACAAGCATTCACAAATTTCCCAGGTATATTGTGATGATTCATAATGAATCACAATTTTATCACAGATTGGCAAATTTATTGTATAAGTTTTAGTACAGAAAATGTACAGTTCACCTTTGTTTAACATAAAATATCTAGGCCTATCTATTGCTCAGTCACATGTCATGCTGTAAGGTTTTTTTTTGTTACAGGTAAAATGTTTCACATCTGGAGAACATCAGTCATTTGGATTTCAATTACAGTTGTATTCGGTACCATTACTGCAGTTGCAATTGCTACTTTTGTTTACATAAGAAGAGGTGATGTCTATTTTTCATTGATTTATTTAAATACAAAATAATAATTAGTCTTTTTTTTTTTAAGTCTTAATTTTGTAGTTTCATCTGAACGTAAAGAAATTGTTGTACAATTATAATGATATAATCGTAATGTAATCATTTCTCTTATTTATATTTTGAAATTTCTTCAGTTCGCTATACGAGGAGGATTCAAAAAGGTGAGATTATGTTTTTCATAGATCATCATTATTCCATAAAATCAATTTGATATAATGTCTAAATGTGTGTTATATTCTTGGAATTTACTGCTGGCAAAATTGTAGCTAAAATGATTCATTTTATTTTGAATGGAACATTCATAATCATTTTAAATATGTCTGTTTTTAGAGATCGCAAAGAGAAGAAAATATGCTGGTGAGTGAGAAAGAAATATAATTTATACCTTTTTAATCCATTTAACTTTACTGCGGTGAAATGGCATCACTATATTAGTGATGTATCAGCTCTCAAATATGTATGTATGTGACATTTATATAAATATAATCATTTTCTAATTTTCATTAGTTGATGTGACGCTGGATCCAGATACAGCTCATGAATCTCTCATCTTGTCTGATGATGGGAAACAAGTGCGACGTGGAGAAAAAAAACAGAATGTCCCAGGCAACCCTGAGAGGTTTGATAAATGCGGCAATGTCCTGGGAAAGCAGGGATTCTCTTCTGGAAGGTTTTATTTTGAGGTACAGGTGAAGGGAAAAACTGACTGGGATTTAGGAGTAGCCAAAGAATCCATTAACAGAAAGGGAAAGATCACACTGAGTCCTGAGAATGGATACTGGACAGTGCGGTTGAGAAATGGGAACCAGTATAGTGCCTGTGCTGGAACCTCTGTCTCTCTCTCGCTAAAAGTGAAGCCACAGAAGGTGGGTGTGTTTGTGGATTATGAGGAGGGTCTGGTCTCCTTTTATAATGTGGAATCCAAGTCTCATATCTACTCTTTCACTGATCATTGGTTCACTGACAAACTCTATCCATTCTTAAACCCATGTACAAACATTAAAGGCAAATACTCAGCCCCAATGATCATCGCACCTATCAGTTTCAACGAATGAATGAACTCGCTAATAAGTAAATATAAATTGTATTAATTAGTTTGTATTAATTATGCTTCCTAATTAACATCTTTTAGCATTACTTGCCTACTTTTGTTACATTTACATTTGGCAAATGTTTTTATCCAAAGCGACTCGCATTGCATTCAAGGTGGGAATCAAACCCATGACCTTGATTTTATTAGCACCATTACAAAGAATAGATAAGTACGTCCATAATTTTGTATGATGTAGTGTGTAGATGGGAATAAATTTGTATTCAATTTTATTTGCAGCAATCGCTAATTGCCAACTCAACACTGGCTCTCAAATGATGCAACTCTTTGTACGCATGTAGATTACATCAATTCACTGTGCTTTTTTAGTCGCTTCAAATGAGCCCTTTATAACTTTTGAGCCCTTTATAACTTTATAAGTGAGCCATGAATATTTCCATTTTTCCAGGTCACAGTAAAATAGCAAGAGTTTGTTCATTTCCAACTAGACTATTTTTTTGATTTGTGAAAGCACACAGTGAGTTAGATCAAGGATAAGTTTACCCAGCATTTAACCTGCTAAAATCATGCAATTTGAGAATGACTTTGAGGATTTGCTTTACTGCGTGCTAAATTGTGGTTGCTAAGGAAGTGTGAATTGAAAGAGTAACTGCCCTTAGCTGCCCTTAAGAGATAATGATTTTATTTTGAACATGATAACTTATTTTATCATTAATCAGACCACTGGTAACTGAGTACATTTAACAAAAACAAAAATGTGACATGCTGGTGTAAAGTTTGACACAACAAATATCACACACAATTGTTAAAATTCCTATGAAGAATTGTCAGTTGACTTTACACATCAGCAGTAGCACATCTTATCTAATTATAAACGCCATATGCAAGACAGAAATACCTCACAGAATATTTCTGAATATATCATCTTAGGAAAGAGATTCTTCATCCAGAAGGTGGATGATGAGGATTGAGCAGCCTCTTTATCATTGTTTATTGCAGTTGGAATAAACTCATCTCCTCCCTTTTCACTTAGCACTTAAGCATTTGGGTACATTATTTTAACAGAAAATAGAGAGAACTAAATTTAGTATGCATTTACATAAAAATATAATTAAAATTGTACATGAAAACTTACTTTAAAATAAGATTAAATAAGTGCTTCCTTAGCTTTAAACGACTAATTATTTTGCATGACAGCAGAACAAATATAAAATGAAGTATTAAACATATTATTCATAATATATAAACAAAACAATTAACAAAAATAGAAAAACAATAAATTACAATGATGCTTTTGCAATTTACTTCTCTGATTGATTATTGTTTGAGTACACAGAGTATTTCTGTATATGAATTGCCAGTTGCAATGCATAGATCATTTTCTCGTCTCGAGTTTCTTCTGGTTTGTAGAGTAGATGTTATATTTTCCAAGGTGAAAAAGGGATAAAGTCTGTGGCTGTAATTATTTGTTTTGAGTTTACACAGTAAAAAACCTTTGGTTGGTTTGTTTCTGCTGTAAAAGTTTAGCAGCTGTGAAGTACAGTCCCAGGTCACTTCTATCTTCCATGGATGAGTGGCCTGGAATTCATGTGGCACTATCTTTTCAGAACTGATGCGCGTTCCCCGACCCAAACTATGTTTGAGAACTTGCGACCGATGTTGTCTAACGATTCTTTCAGGAAACGCATTAAACTGCATATCCCTGCTGTTGTGATGCTGTAATTCAGATCTAATGCTCTCTTCTTCATATCTGCTTTCAAAAAAAAAGAGATTATTATTATTTTTCATCAATCCGTTTTCACTTCCACACATAAATCACAGCTCACAAATAAGGGTTTCTTGGGAACTTCAGGCTTGGCTGCCATACTTGCTGCTAATCTTCTAATTTTCAGTTCAAATATTCAGAACGTTTTGTTACAGATGTACTAAGATCTCTCTCTGTCTTCACTATGAGTCTGTAAGGTGCATGAAACCGTCTAAGACTCTCTTTATATACACAGAGACTGACCTTTGGTTTCTGTTTACAGTATTTTTTTATGGTGCATGTTAATATATTACTAATGAAATGATATTTGCTAAGATACAGAGATATTTATGATGGTTCATGTGTGACCTTTATTCTTTTACTACTTTATGGACAACACATTTACTGATATAGTCAATTTTTTATTTCATCCACCCATTTATTTGATCCGTGGGGAATCATGACTGTCTGACTTTATTATTAGCAAAGTTAAATAAAAAAAAAAAATTAAAATGTATATTTATTACAAAAAAACTGACGACTATAAAAGTCTTTATTATCAACTTCAGTTCAAGTTCTCAGCAATAATCATTATTGTTCTACTTTGAAGTACTTGCTAAACCAGTACAAACTGAATGACACAAGATTTATGTTTGAAGATGTTTTTTCAAGTGCTTATCAAGTTGAGACCATTTATGTTTCCAATAAATTGAAAGCCTCTCATTAGAAGCAAACTGTAAGACTGAATCACTATCAATACTAAATGATTCTTATTTAACATTCTTAGTTGATTATATACAGATTCAGACATACCAGTAAAATTTAATGAAAAAAAAAAAACATCCCCATTTAATAGACCAAAATGCATGTGAATTCCGTAACAAAGCAGGTCAATTTTCTGAATAGAAAATAGAAAGATTTTTTATTCATTTTATAACTGACATGCCAGTTCTACTTCTCACAAATATTTAATGTCAAATACCCATCTACAATCACATTGACACACACAGATTATCTTCTTGTGTTTTTATATCAAGCAAACTATAAATGCTAGACTAACATCTAATCCTAAAGAAAACATGTTAAAATTTATTTGTTAACAGTGTTTCTAAATGAGGACATCCCTGAAAGGCTTTGTCTTATGATTCATAACCTGTTCATATTTTTACTTTTATTATTATTATTTAAATTGTGTGTATGTGTGAAAATGTGTATGTATATATACTGTTACTAATGTTTTTGGGATTGTAACGCTATTTTGTATTCTCAATAAAGATAATAATATAACGTTATTATGTAATCTCAATAAAGCTTCTTGAATCAGAAAAGAGAGAGCGGCTGTCAGTGAACTTTTATTTTGAATCCGCTCTGGCTTCACATTTGCAGGATGCGACAAACCAAACCTGTGACAGCTTTCTGGACAACTGTGCGACTCAGAGGCGAGTGCGATTAGCTCGGAATGGCTCTTTTAGTTGCCTTATTTCTTAATTAACTACATCAAATGAAAGAAAGAAAAACAATAAATAAACCAGTTTGCATCTGAGCTGGCTATTTTTTACTTTTTTTATGCATCTGTGTGAAGCCAACACGACAAGCACTTGTGTTAGCTCGCTGGCTAGCCTGCCTTTGTTCCATACTCAGACCAGTGTGGCCATAAATTCGGATTCAGCATTCAACTCTTGCATGTTGACTCAGTATACAATTATTTTATTCAAATGAAACTCGTTGCATCCTTTAGCGTATTGCGCACCGACTTTGTTGTGGGAGAAATTTAGCTGTCTGGCCTCAGTGTTCGCTTGTATGAATTGCGTCTTGGCTAGGTCGTGCATAGGTTCCCATGGAGCAGTGCTCAGCTCCGCAGCTCGAGAGCGCAAGTACGCACTCTTCACCACCAGACTCGGCGGAAAAGCCAGGAGGAGATGCTGTGGAGACGGTTAAGGATGCTTACGAGTGTCGGATTTGTGGTTATAAAGCGCAAGATGTTAAATGTCTCAGTCAGCATCTGCACGCCGCTCACCCTGTTACCAGCCTTTCCGACTCGATAAGGAACGAGCGATGTGAAGCGCTAGAGGAGCGAGGTGGCGGTGTGGAGACACCCTGTTTCGATGGTGACTTGGGAAAGAGCTTTGTCAAGGATAAAGTAAGTAATGTTTTGTGTTCATGTCAGTATTTAATGATGTGCACGAATTTTAGTTAGTTGTGTGCACCACTAGAGATTCTGTGAATAGAGTTTGTTTAAGTGTAAATAATTTCTCATATTTTGGGTTAATATCGGAGCTCTTAAGCAATTCCTAGTTTGAAGTGAAAACACTGTGTGGCAAAGCGTCATTGGTGTGAGTTGGGGGGAGGAGGGGGTTGTTTCCATACCTATTTGAAAACAAACTAACATAATTTGCTGTCAACAAACATTATTGCTGTCATTTCCGGAGGTTGCATTTGTCGGCTGCATACGTCACGGAGGATGTCTAAGAAAATTTCTTATTCCGTGTGAGGCATGAATTACTGTAAATTATTTTTTTTACTTTGGAATGTAATGGTTACTTTTGCTAAACTGAGACAGCCTCAATGATGTATGCAGCCAACAAATGTGGCCCCTGCGTCAAAGGACGCAGCCTTTGAAATGAGACACAGCCAATGTGTTAAATTCACCATAAAATCAAAATCGCCAATTTTTATTGTTTATGGACTATCACAGTGCCCTAGTAATCTTAAAGGTAGGGTAGGTAATTTTCAGAGAGGCTAGCAATAGCGAGCTAGCTTTGAAAGCATAAGATCCCACCCTCCCTTCAGAGCATCTTCAAAACCACGCCTCCTCCATTACTCATGACACGTACAACGGGGAGAAAACAAGCATCACGAGAGACGCCTTTAAAGTACATAACATTACAATAATAATGAACATAACCAACTTAAAGAGCACTGACCTGCACCACCTGACTGCTGCAGATTCATTTCGGTGTTGATAGTGTTCCCAATTAAACATATAATTTAGAGTCACAGACTGCTCCGGGTATAACGTCACGGGTTTCCATCTCTTTCAAAATACATTAGTTATGGCGTGAACGCAGCATAAGCTAATTGTTTTGGTTCAGGAGGAACTGTAAAAGTTGGCTGCTGTTTTGGTTGTGGTGATCGGTGAATGATGTCTGTCTGAAACGCGCTGATGATGTGTGATGTCTGCGCAAGCAAGGTTGACAGTCATACGTTGACAGGTGAGACATCGTATTGTTGTCCTTGGAAAGAGGGCAATGATTGGACAAAGATTTTATGGTCTTTCCACAGACGATATATATACATATAAATACATTTAGACCACTTAACTAAATTAAGCTATTTTTTCCACAACACATTCATAATCATTACTTTTGCTGGTGCTTTGCAGCAAGCTTTATGCGTGCGCTTGAGCGAGGAACAGTCTATATCACGCCTATATATAAATATACATATAAAACACTTATAGTTTAGTATTCTCCTCAGTATATATTTAAGTAATTAAATTAATATAAATGTGCAATTAGTCGACTAATGGCTTAAATGAATTTCTACTAGTGGACTACAAAAATCTTTAGTAGGGGGCAGCCCTCTGAACCATATAGGGCCTTGAAAACTAAGATTTCAAAACAAAAGTTAGTCAAAAATTCAAAAAAATTTAGCCAGGGACCTCTGGTTGAGTTCACACTTCACACGGAATTAGGGGTGTAACAAAACACTCAGCTCACGATTCGATACGTATTGCTATACTGGGTTCACGATGCGATACATATCACAATATTTTGAACAAAATTAAAAAATAAAACTAACTCTGTGTCGCGAGTCATATCGTGTATATCAACGATACAAATTGTTGCATTTTAATATAGTGTTATCTCTATATAACAATGTATTGTTACACCCCTACATGGAATGACCCAATTTTGATTCCATTGTGACTTTAATTGCTGTGAAAGGAAATAACATAAGACCTTTTGTGGCATTTTAACTTTTAGGTTGTCAATAAGAGAGAATTTCTCACCTCAATTTTGCATTTATATTTCTTGATCTCACTCTTTTCAGCCAGTCACTACTGAGGGATCTGAATCTACTTCACTTCAGACTCCCGAAGACTCAAACGAGACCTCGTCCTCCGTGGAGGCAAAAGAACAGGAAGAGAAGATGGACGTCTCACCTGCTCCTGAAGAAACGCAGAGCTCATCCCCCGAATTACCTCAGGAGAAGTCACCCTGCTCTTCAGGGACTAAGGAGTCTTGCCAAAAGAGGCAAACAGTCTCCTCTGGCACATCAACACACAACCAGGCTAACCTAGTCTGTCTTCCATTGGTATCCGAGGGGTTAAAGCTTATCTGGGTGCGCTCGGAGCAGGTCCATGAGCTGGATGCCGTGTCAGAACTCGTGGATGCATTTAATGAGTTCCCATACCCCACGTCACAGGAGGCAAGTGCTCTGGCTCGAAAGTGTGCATTACCACCGGACAGAGTTAAAGCATGGTTCATGATGCAACGGGTACGCTACGGAATTAGCTGGGCTGATGACGACATCCAAGAAACGCGACGCAAGCTGTGGCGAATTCAGAAAAGAATGGAAGCTGAGGAGTGTGTGGAAATCAATGACGAAGAGGATTGTTTAGGACGTGATGAAACGCAACAGGATTTTATACCACCACCTGCGGCAGATGCCCATGTAGATCAGAGAGACCACACGCCTAAACCGAGCCGTACTGTTCCTCAACACATCAACAGTGACCAAAACCGCTTGCATTTTAGCCAGAATAATGCTTCCCAATCCAATAACGGTGTACAGCAGTTGGTCAGTTCTAATGTCGTGTATAAAAACGGTCTTGGACCTGCATCCCAAGTTCCTCAAGTTAATCCCCATTTCCAAAATGACAGTAGAAACTTACCGCCTCAGAATACTGGAGTCCAGCTGCTCAGTACCTATGGACGTTCATCGTATGTGATTATGAATGATCAACAGGCTGCAATGCCATACCCTGAGCTCCCAGAGCTTTCACAGTCTCTACACTGCTTGCCAGGGAAAAAATCGAAAGCGCAGCTGATGGCCCTTCGCCGCAGTTTTGTACAGAAGTCTTGGCCATCTGACGGCGAGGTTCAGCGGCTCCAGAAAATGACTGGACTTAATCGGCGTGAAATCCGCAAATGGTTTGCTGACAGCCGCTACCAGCTTCGCAAGAATGGCCGGGCTTGGCTAGCCAAGCTTGCGGGACGCAATCGCTCATTGCAGCTGGCACAACAGAACCCTCAGAACGAGCTTGAAAATGATGCTCTACCTAGCGCTGATTTTTATGACAACGACGAGGCTGACGACGCAGAGGCAGGGTTTGAGGTTGATGTGGATGTGGCTGATGATGACGAACCACTCAACCAATCAAATGAGACCAAGGAGGAAGTAAGTGATGAAGGAGAGTTTGATGACGGCAACGCTTCCGTTCAACAATACTCTGCGGATATCTCCCCTTCTCCTTCTCCATCTCCGTCATTCCTCCGCGGCCGGGTAGAACCAAACGTGAGACTTCGTAAGAAGACAAGGGAACAGTTGGAAATTTTGCGGCAAAGTTTCCTTCGCTGCCAGTGGCCCACAAGCGATGACTACTTGATTCTCCAGCAGAAGACAGGCCTGACAAGGACAGAGATCATCCAGTGGTACGGAGACACGCGTTACCATGTCAAACACAATCAGATGCGCTGGATGACCTCACAGGAGAGGGAACGCATCATCGCTGTCATAATGCAACAACAGAAAAGGGGCGGGAAGTATTCACGGGGAAGAGTCTCATTTGAGAACATGGGCTCTGGGTTGAGTTTGGGTGATTCTACGGTAATTAACGGAGGTGGAGGGGGTGAAACAGCAACATGGAACGAACTTTTTAGGGGAGGTACCCCAGTTTTGCCTGAGGGTGAACTCTGACCTCGGAAGCGAAGTCAGCTTGCCGTGGCATTTGTAGCTGTGCAGATAGGTGGAAACTGAATTCCACATCACTGCCAAAGATGTTACATAAATACTTTTTTTTCCTTTAACCTATCTGGATATTTCCATCCCAATTTAATGCTATGACCAGGGCCTTGTAGAACCTCTCACAACATTGTTATGCAATATGTATCTCCAAACCTAAGCATCTTACTTGAATCAAAAATATTTAGTATTAGAATATGTACTTTAAAGTAAACAAAAAATTGTGTATGGCAAGGCACTGAATTCTAGTACAATGTATTTTGTTTTGTAGCTTGTTTTATCAGAGGTCTAATGATTGTGGTTCTCAGTGTGACTCAACAGAGCGAATGCATGTGTATTGCCATTTTCATGTTTAAGTTGCACTTCGAGCTTAGATATGTAGATGTTTGCTTTTACAAAGGTCAATTGTATTTAAGGTTATTAGCATAACTGCAGTCTTTAACTCCACAGTGTGCTACACAGATTCTTGTGTTTCTTTGACGGAAACATTGTGCTGACATAATACTACATAATTTATGTGCTCAATTTTATTTTCCCCCAATCATAATGTTTGTGATCCTTTTTTTTTTATTATTATTATTTGAAAACTAATTAAAATCTTGAGTAGTATCATTACGAAGTTGATTAGTCTATGCATTAAGTGAGCTGATTAGAGAGACTGTCTTTTTTGTGCTGAAGCTTTTTGTACCAATTTGGTTTTACTTAATAAATTGATCTTAAAAACATGTTTATTTTCTAAACATTCACTAATACAACAATTTTGTATTTACATTTACATTTTTACATTTATTCATTTAGTAGCTTTGGATAGAAGTATCAGCTATCAAATGAGGAAGATAAAATTATCATACAGTGGTCTATCACATAAACATAATGAATGATAAAAGTAAAATGAACATTTATAAAGAGGGTCAAACACACAGAATAAGTAACACTGAGTAGTCCTAGACTAAAAATAAAAAAATTACTCCTAAAAAGGCAGTTTTCATAGAAACCTAAGGAGCAACTAGAACAACTTTTTCCATGAATTGTCCATGAAACCCACAAAGTGTAAATGGTAACTTTACAATTTACAGTAAAGTTCATTAACATTAGTTAATGCATTAGGTATCAACTAACCATGAAAAACAATTTGTACAGCATTTATTAATCTAGGTGAACATTAATTTATAAAAATTCTGTACTATAAATATACTATAGTACTAATGTATTAGCATATTTTACTATTTAACATTTCTATTTCAAATAAATGCTGTTCCTTTGAAATTTCTATTTATCAAAGAATCCTGAAAAAAATGAATCATGATTTCCACAAAAATTAACCAGTACAACTTTTTTCAACATTGTTAATAATATGCTGATTTGGTTACTTGCACACCAATTCAGCATATTAGAATGATTTCTGAAGGATCATGTGACACTGAAGACTAGAGTAATGATGCTGAAAATTCAGCTTTGCTTATCACAGGAATGAATTACCTTTGAAAATATATTAAAATAGAAAACAATTATTTAACAATTACTAACTTCTATAATAATATGTTGGTGTATTTTGATCAAATAAATGCAGCCTTGGTGAACATAAGAGACTTCTATCAAAAACATTTTAGAAATCTCACTGACTGACTTTTGAACCATAGTGTAGAAATTAAAATGTATCTAGATTAATCAATTTTGTAAAATTGTTGTTCATTCATGTTACCTAATGCATTAATGTTAAATTGTTACATTGAACCATATAAATCTCAAAGTCTCAAAAAAACATCTCTCAGTTACATTCTTAGAGATATCAGATTCATGTCTTTTCTCCAGTTATTCCCAATACTCGACAGGTTGGGCATGTTGGCCTTGAAGAAGATCTGCCCCTTGGATAATACGGCGAATTACAGAAGCAGATGAGATCAGCAAGTGTCCAGCAGCATGGAGGAGAGTGGACATGAATTTGAGGGCCTCCCTGAGAGACAACAAATGGATTGAATACAATTCAGTGGCTTAATTGATAAAGGTTGTTTTGTGCAAATAACTAGGAAACAAACCCTTAACATGCTTAAAGTTTTAATCTGTAATCTGTATTGCAGTATTAAGAAGGGAACCCTGCTTACCTCAGGACTTTTTTTGGTCCCAAGCATTGAAAATCTGCACTGACCGAGTAAAGCCCTTTAAATGTGGCTTTCACATTCAGTGAGCCGAATACGTCTTTGGGGTGCGTACGGTAAAGATCAAAGGTGATCTGAGCAATGTCTTTTCCTGTCCTTGGCTTACCATGACCTGGTTTGTTACCACCCCTTTGAAGTAACTAGAAGAGATAAAGGAAGTTAGTGAAAAGATACTGAACAATACAAATAACTTTAATCAAATGTCAAGGAAGAAAATTTGTTTTGTGACAAGGTAAAGTGAGGGGGCGAGGGGCGTTCAGTATGCCATGAGAGTACCGTGGTACGTACTGTGGGTGGTGTATTGCTTTTTTTTTTTTTTTTTTGGCTCAGTTTGAATATTGTTACACCCCTACAAATTATATACTGATAAGTGAATGAGTTAAGAAAGTCATTAATAATTCAGTTAATACAAAATTATATTTCACTGGGTTTTTTGCTTCTTGGCGTGAAGTGTGATAAGAATAAATGTGGTGCATATTACCACCTTTCTATTGTTGATGAAGTCAGTCAGATTAGTGGTGAAACAACTTAAAGCAACTAATAATTCCAGATGAAATAAACATTGTTTTTTCTTGACATAAACACACATACATACAGGATGAGGTTTCCAGATCTCTTCAGGTTTCAGGGCCATTAAAATGGTGTTGTCCGGCAGGGTTATGAGGAACTCATCAGAATCAACCTCTGTCCCATCTTCTTCACACACCAAAGTCAGCACAGTAGATATAAAGAGAGCCTGAGCTGCCTGAGGTAAGAATCACAGTATAAAATGTCCCACAGCACGTTCCAATATGGCAAAACTTTCAGTTTAACTAAAACTGGGTTTTTCCTTTTCATACCTTCTCTTTGAGCTCCTCTAGGGTTCCTGCAGTGATTCCTTTTTTGACCTCTCTGTTCCAGGAACACACTCTGAACGGACGCTGAGGGGGTGACCAAACCCGCCGAGACACTGACCTGACAGAAAGAGAGATTGGAAATGAGGATTCAAAGACAGAATAGTATAAGAGATCAAGAAAGTGAAAGGTTGGGAAAGTTGTTTTTGTCAAGAATCATTTAAGAAAGGAACAATTTGCCCAGAAACTAAAATTCCCGTTCCATCATCCTCAGTATGACTTTCTTTCTTCTGTGTAAAGGATTTGGATGAATTGTATCTTCTGAAGCCATACGATTGCTTTGTGTGAGGAACTGAATGAAATTTAATATTCACTGAAAATCTGGACATCCTTCTTAGCTGTTCCTGGCATTTTCATGAGAGAATTAGAGATGCCAAATTGTTCTTTTTATTTGATCATTGAATCATCTAGTTCACAAAGCCTATCCTAAGTCATTTGCTGACAAATCGGACTAATCTGGTTCTCGAGTTCAACTGACTCACTGATCTGATTACAGCTCACTTGAAATGGAAGATTATCACTAAAATATAATTTAAATAATGTTTATAATACCATGAAGTTGTTCCAAACCTGTATGAATTTCTTTCTTCTGCTGAACACAAAAGATTTTTGAAGAATATGGGTAACCAAACAGTTGATGGGCCCCACTGACTTCCATAGTATGGGAAAAAAAATACTATTCAATGGGGCCCATCAACTGTGTGTTTACCGACATTCTTCAAAATATCTTCTTTTGTATTCAGCAGAAGAAAGGAATTCGTACAGGCTAGGAACAGCTTGAGAGTGAGTAAATGATGACAGAAGTTTCATTTTTAGGTGAACTATCCCTTTAAGTTTGAAACCAACAGTCCCAACATGAGGATTTGTAAAAAAAATGGCAGAATTTTTCCTTTAATAATCAATGTCTCCTTTAAAAGTGGGGCAAGCACAGACAGCACATGGCTGTAACCAGATACTCTTATCTAAAGAGCTGTTAATGGAGTAAAACAAATGTAATGTGAGACCAACAGTTAAAGTCCAATGTTTCAAGACTTAAGGACAAACAATGATAAAACTTTTTAAACTAAAAAATATAAATATGTATTTTTTTTTAATCTATTTACTATCAACTTTGGTCAAATGTAGGCCTATGTACATTTAGCAGCTTTTTAAAGCAAACTTCTGAAGGTATGTTGTAAATAACAGTATTGAGAATGTCAACAAATTAATGTTATAAAAACTTACCTGAACAGGGAGGATGTTGTTTCCATTATTGTATGTTCTGTGGTCGAGGTCCTCTGTCTGTTACCTCAATTTCAGTTGTTTACAGTCCCTTCTGCCTCACAGTTTGAAGTAATTTGGTGATACTGAGTCACAGCTGGTGAAGAATATCTTTTTGAGAATAATGTGTACTGTGATTCTAGCCAAGTGGACTTTGACTTTGCAGGATGATTTAGTCTGATAGCCTGTGTCATTGGGCAAGGTCTCTTGATTTTACTGTTTAGGAGCCAAGGTGTGCATGATGTAAGCAGGGGAGACTGGGGAGTGTTGTAACATTTAATGCTGTTTGTGTGCACTATACATCTGAAACTTTGAAATAATTTCCCCACATTTATCCGTTACAAATTTAATAAAGTTATTTTGAAACGAACAACTCCCTATACTGTATAAACGAATGCTGTTGTTACAGTCTACCTCACAACTCTAATAGAAAACATAAACATTTTGCATATGATTTTTCTTTGTTAATAAACTTTTTAGGTATTTTATTTATCTCCTTATTAGGATTTATTTCAGAGTTTTAAACTCTGCTCTTTTGAAACCTGAGGTTTTTACATGACCAGAATGGTTTAGCAAATATCTATTTGTAGTTATTCTGTGAATTTAATTAATTTAATTAAAGTCAATGAACAAACATAGTGCTCCTAACATTGTAGTGGCAGCATCTATTTTAATATCCACAGTACTTGAACTGGCAAGACCTTTATTTTGAAAGACGAAGCAACAGACGCAACTACACGTAATAATAATAATTAAAATAAAATAAAAAAAGCAAAGAAACATGGACATAACTTTTATTTAAAATAAAATAGTATTGCATATTGTCAAGAATTCTAATATCATTCAATTAAACACGGCTGCCTACAAAATATTTGGGGCACGTGTTTTTTTTTTTTTAAACTCTCTTCTTGGCATACTTCACACCGGAAACAGTATTTCGTCATTTTGGCGCGTGAAGTGTATTTTTTTTGCTGCGACCAACATTATTTCCATATGAATCATCAGTTGTTTTATTAAACGTAGACAGTGTAAATGTAGATCATACGACTGAAAGCCTTATCGTTATCACAGTGTTGTCCAATTGTCCTTTACTCTTTGAATGTCGTAGATGACTGTTTGAGCTATTTTTTTTTTCTTTGTTTTGTAATTTTAGAAATCAAGTTAGCGATTTGTAAAACATCAGAGTTGTTTGTTTTCAGGACGGATAAGACAATGAAAACAACAGTTAACTCCGTGGATAAAGGTGGGTCTATGCAATGTAGCACGTAATAATCTAATTACTAATAAAAGAAGAGTAATCGGATTTATTATTAAATTTTGGTGCATTTGCTGTCATTAAATGCAAGACATTTCCTATTCACATTGAGTTCCAGCTGATGTCAACTGCGAATTACATCCAGTTATATACAGATGTGCGTGTCAGAGCTGTAAATATCTAGAACTAATCATCAAATCTCTGTATGGGTAGTTGACATTTTAAGCATCGACATACTGTACTGTACTGCACTGTACTACACACACACATTTTATATATGTATATATATGTATATGTGTATATATATATATATGTATGTATATATGTGTATATGTATATATATGTATGTATATATGTGTATATGTATATATATATGTGTATATATGTATATATATGTATATATGTGTATATGTATATATATGTATGTGTATATATATGTATATGTGTGTGTGTGTGTGTGTGTGTGTATATATATTTTGTGTATATATGTATATGTATATATATATATATGTATATGTATATGTATATATATATATATGTGTGTGTGTGTATATATATTTATATATATAGTATATATATATATATGTGTATGTGTATATATATATATGTATATGTATGTATGTATATATATGTGTATAAAATTGTAATTAATAATACTGAGATTCAGTACAGTTTGCTTGTTTTAATTGAGATCTTTTTTCAACAGATACACCTCTACCCCTGTCAGCTCTGCAGCTTATAGCTCCACCACTGCGGCTAATGTCTGCAGCCATGTGGAAGGTGATGGTGAAGAGGGAGGTGGTGTATTATGGGAAACTGGAGGAGATCGTAACATCACTCTGTGAGACTGTACCTGGGTTGCTCCATTACAGACATCAGGCCAGGCTGACAATGGGTTTGCGGGCACTGGTAAGATTACTGAAAAGTACTGTGTCACAAAAACAAAAAAATAAGTATTTTGAAATTCCTAAGAACCAAATTGAAACCAACAGCTCATCCTTTTTTTTTTTACACTTTCATCGTTTATGTCATTCTTAGTAATGTACACATGCATTGTACATTGTCCATTACAGTTTAAGCTAAATGTGATTCAGTGAAGTAGCCTTTGGTCCTATATTTAAAGCTTGTTTTCTAAGATTTTTTTAGTTTGCAAATAGTAAAGACAATTCTTTGCTTCTTACCTTGTTAATCTGCAGATGATCTTAGAGGAGCTTCGTCAGTCTGATCCTCCTGATGCTCAGCATGTTCTCGAGGAGCTGCGCAAGCTGCAAGTTTCCTCCATTCTCAACGGAAGGGTTAGTTTGGCCTAGACATTGGTGCAGTCCTTGACTGTTTGTCTCATCTTATTTTTCTAGTTTCATTCTGTCTCATCTAGCTTATTTAGAAGTTGAAATGATTGTTCTTGCATGTTGATTCACAAGAGTTGCATCAGCAAGTGCTGTACATTCTTTTATCCTCAGAGAAAGGATCAAAAGGTGGAGGAAGCTAAAGACAACTTCCAAACCCTGGTGCACTCTCTCCTGAAGAACACAGCAGCCCGAAAACAATTCTTCAAGGTAAAACAAAAAAACTTAGACAACTTTGAAAACTGCTCCACAAATCCTCAGTCACCAGATATTTTTTGATGAGGATGCTTTAAAGTGCCCCTATTATGCTATTTTAAAGGATCCTAATTTTGTTTTGGAGGTCTCCTACAACAGGTTTACATGCATCCAAGGTCACTTTCATTTTCTCATAATATACATTGCAGCATCACCTCTTTTCTCACAATATCTGAAACGGTTTCGTTGAAGGATCTGGTCTGTCTTAACCCCTCGTTTCCGAGAGCCTACTCGGCTCTGATTGTTCATATGGCCCAGTCTGCTGTGATTGGTCGACCACTTACAGTGCGTGTTGGAAACTAACGGCCATTACCGTATCTGAATTTCAGCTCCGGAGGCTTCCTTAGCCTTAAAGGGTTAGTTCCCCCAAAAATTAAATTTCTGTCATTAATTACTCACCCTCATGTCGTTCCAAACCCGCAAGACCTTTGTTCATCTTTGAAACACAAATTAAGATATTTTTGATGAAATTCAAAAGGTTTTTTATTTCCCATAGAAAGCAATGAAATTACCACATTCATGGTGCAGAGAAGTAGTAAAGACATCGTTAAAATAGTCAACGTGACTACAGTGGTTCAACCTTAATGTTATGAACTGACGAGAATACTTCTTGTGCGCAAAAACAAAACAAAAATAACCACTTTATTCAACAATTTTTCCTTTTCCCTGTCAGTCTCCTAAGCAGGTGACGCAGTGAATGCAGTGCAGAGCTTCTGTGTCCAAACGCTGACTCTGTTTCGGCCGGCTCCTGCGCCAGCATCACACGCGTGCGTCGTGGTGCTCATGTGAACAGCGTCGGCCAATACTGAGCCGGCACTCTGACATAAACATGGAAGCTCTGCACTGTGTCAACTGTGTAGGAGACTGACAGGGAAGTGAAAAAATTGTTGAATAAAGTCGTTATTTTTGTTTTGTTTTTGCTCATAACATTAAGGTTGAACCACTGTAGTCACGTTGACTATTTTAACAATGTCTTTACTACTCTGGACCTTGAATGTGGTAATTTCGTTGCTTTCTATGGGAGATAAAAAACCTCTCGGATTTCATCAAAAATATCTTAATTTGTTTTCCGAAAATGAACGAAGGTCTTGCGGGTTTGGAACGACATGAGGGTGAGTAATTAATGACAGAAATTTCATTTTGGGTGAACTAACCCTTGTGATAAAACCGATGCCATTGTTACTTTCCTTATCAATTCGAGCCTAAGTTCTCATTCTTTGGAAGTGCATGCAAAGTGGATTTGCTTTCGCAGGGCAGAAAACAGCTTCTTCTCGACATATCGACAACACGAACCAAACCCTTCCAGGCCTCAGCTACAACTACAGTGTTTGAGGACGGGTCAAAGTAGACGTCGTTCACGGGCAGCCAGTGACAACCATAGGCTGTCATTATGCAAATTTGTTACAAACCTATGTAACTTTATGCAGAAAGCGAGACTACAATTAAGAACTAGTTTCAGGCAATAAATCCATTTATGACCTTTTACATTCACAAACAACTATCTTACACACTACGTAAAAGGTAGCATCCAAAAAAGCATAAGAGGGGCACTTCAAAACTTTATTTTAATTTATAGTTTTTGTGTCCTTTTAATTTCTATTAGCATCCCAAATACCTATTTTTTTTGTTCTGTCAGTGACAGAAGGTAGTTTTAAATAATCCATCAATGTTTTTAAAATTTGGTAAATGCCTGAAAATCTTAATGCAACCTCTGATTTATGTATGCTGGCATTTTGTCTTTGACTCCAGGAGGAATTCCATCTTCACTATGGAGGAAACTATGTGGCCAGTTTAGAGAAGCTAATGTGGGAGTTTATAATCCGAGTGGATAAGCTATTACCTGTTCCAGATCTTGCTCAGGTATAATTCATAATATAGTTCAGGACAATAACCTTATATTTCATTTTGAGAAAATCAGTTTTTTTTCTTACAGTGCTGTAAGAGTTTATTGTTTGTTATTGTAGTTTAAACTACTCTGTTCATGCCATGAAAACATATAATAAAGAAAAAAAATTAGATGTGAGTTTTGATTGAATTTTTTTTTTCTTGAAAATTGTACATTCTAAGCCTTTGTTGTTTCAGAGAGGAATTGTACAATAAAATTGTGTCTAAAATATTTGGAAAGGAAGAAATACTTTATTGCACACGCTGTCTAAATATTAATATGTGAACTTTTTGTTAAAATTTGTAATGTTTTAATTAATGTTTAATAAAGATATTCAAGTGTAAGTTGTAAGAATGGTCCTTTACACAGTATTTGCTTATAATAATTTGCCAAAGTAAAGAAGTTAATTGGCTGATTGAAGTATTCAAGTTTGCACTTTACTAACTAGGTCCCTTCAGCTTGGTCAAACGCTACAGCAAGTGATGGTGCCATTTGAGTCAGCGCCAATATTTTGTTTCTGCTCACTGTTCTGTATTGTGCTGTCTGTTTCAGACAGTCTCATGGCTCAGTGGTGCCCCTGCTGTTCTGGAGGAGTGTGCGCGCTCTGCCTCGCAGCCCCAACTCCTCAGGACTCTGCTGCAGCACGAAAAATGCCTCGGACACCTCGGCTCAGGTATGTCTGGGAGCTGAAATGATCAAGTAATTGCATATCAAGAAGTATAAGATTGAATTTAGATGTACTCTGTCTTCCCTTTTTTTGCCCCCCAATATCTATATTGTCATCCCTTTTTTTTTTTTTTTTTTTGTTCTTTCTTTGTTTCAGCATCTCTTCCGTCATCCACTGGTGACGTGATCCTGACTTCTCTTTCCCTCCCTCTTTCGGGTAGAGTGCTGCAGACTATTCAATCAGAACCCACTTCCACATCCAACAGAGTCACAACTCCGGCCAGAGCCACCCGCAGAACAGCAAAAGAAGCCCAGTCACAGGTCACACCTGTGATTGGGTCCATTTCCAATGGCGATCTCCAAAAAAACAATGAGAAAGTAGCATCCAGTTTAGGACAAGAAGTCAAATTATCTTCGGATGTATCCATAAATACCAGGAGCAAACTAAGCTTATGTTCTAAAAAACAGATTTTAGAGAAGGATCCAGAACAGGACTGTTTTGTCGGGAATATGTTGGTCACAGTGATCAGTCAGTCATCTGGCAGTGAAGTAGAAGAAGAGGAGGAGGAAGAGGGCAGCAAAGAAGAAATAAACAATATGGAGGCGAGTAATGAGAGGGCAAACAAACGACCCAAAAAGACTGAAGTTAAGAACATAAATGAAGAAAGAGGTGGTAATGTTACCAGGAAATGTTCCACCAAGAGAAACTCTGAGGCCATCGAGTCACAGAAAGAAGCACTCCGCATTTCCTGTGTGAAGCGTCAACTGAGAGTCGTCCTTCCCAGATTAAACATCAGCAATGCCGATCTTCCTGTCCACCTGAATCATCCATCTGCTGAGAAGCAAAATACAGGGTCTCCAGGCCAGCCTACTTCAAAAGAAAGAGTGGGAAACTGTGTCTCTATGCTGCGGAAAAGGAAACATATTGATTCAAGTTCAACGCCTGAAAAACACCTGACTTTATCAGTCAATAAGTTGTAAGAACATTAATTTATTTAATAATAAAAAGGTATTTATTGTAGTTAATTATTTAATGTTATGTTGTCTAATTCATTCTTGTCTAAATTGCTTGTTCTTTTAAGAACTTCTTCATGCTCTCCGTGTATTCCACTTGTGCGTCTTCCAGTCGGTATTCCAGGTAACTAAATTTTGTTAATTTTTCATACATGGTTAATTTAGTTTTTTTTTTTTTTTTTTTTTTCTAAAAACTTTTTAGGTCTAACTTCTAATTTTTCGTCTATTGTAGAAACACCATCTCCCTCAGTTAAGTCATCAGATGACATCATAGGTGATTCTGATGATGACACAATAGACAATGTGAAGAGAAAGGTTTGTAACTCCACCTACATGACTCAAACAACCAATTATGTTTTATGCTATGTAGAACCAGCAATTAGAGTGAAGGTTCAGTCATTTAATTCAATGTCCAGAGCTTCTCAAGAGTGTTGTACAGTACTTACGGCAGGATCCTGTGGCCACATACACACTGCAGCTAAATACAGTTGTTACACTTCTGAGTGCTTTGTGTTCTGTACACACAAGAGTTTGGTTATCACAATTAAAGCCTTGTAGTGTTGTACAAAACCAAACTGAGCAAGTAGTTGTTAATGCTGTGACGTCACTCTCTTTTGGACTCTGAAAGCGAGTCTGCAATGTGTGTCTCTCTTCTCCAGGAGTGGTGTTAGCAAATCACAGAGAAGGAGGTATGTGTCTCTTTTAAATCTGTCTCTACACCTTAGTTTCTCCCACCAGCCCTATGATGCAATACAGACAGATGTTTATAAGTTGCAATTTTACGTGCTTAAACACGACAATGGTTTTTGAACGATTGCCAGACAATTTTGTCTTCAGTTACTAATATAACATTGGCAACTATGGCAAGTTCACAGACATTTTGTTCACAGACACCACAAAATTTAGGGGATTCACTCATGCTTATTAAAGCGGTTTTCATCCTCAAAACTTTGCAGTGTGTATGTGGCCCTATGTAGTGTTAAAAATAAAGTTTGTTCTGTTTGAATGTCATAGTCCATATTGAAGAAAAATTAAAATTTGCAGTTTACATGCGCTAGGATATTGCATTTAATTCATTCCTGAACGATATGTGAAATATCTTAACAAAAGGGCCCTTTAAAGGGATAGTTCACACAAAAAATGAAATTTCTGTCATCATTTACTCAAACCTCAAGTTGTTCCAAACCTGTATGAATTTCTTTCTTCTGCTGAACACACAAGAAGATATTTTGAAAAATGTCAGTAACCAAACAGTTGATGGGTCCCATTGACTTCCATGGTATTTTTTTTCCATACTATGGAAGTTCAAAATATCTTTTGTGTTCAGCAGGTTTAGAACAACTTGAGGGTGAGTAAATGACGACAGAATTTATTTTTGGGTGATCTATCCCTTTAAGAATACTTATTTTAAGACTTTAAGACTAGGTTTAATTTCTGCCTGAACTTTGGTTATTTTGATCTGATCTTGCCTTTTTTCTGTAAATTTCTTTTTAGGTATTCAATCAGCAGTATTGCAAAACAAAGAATGGTACATATGTGCCGACTCTCCGGGAGTTCTGGAATCCTGTGTTTTGTCCCTCATTGTCTCCTGGAAGCAGACATTGATGCAGTTATTCTTGCTTAAATACTTTGATGCTGTAGTTTTTGCTGTTATAGATATAAGTCTTATATTTTATCAAGAAACATAAGGTCCTTACTTTGTTTTATGTTTGTAACCACAGAAACCTACCTGCTTTTTTAGGAAGTGTGCACATTTATTATTAAAATAATCTAATTTTATTTTTAATGTATGTATCTGTATCATGAAGGATTATGTTATGTAATGAAATATATTACAATAAAGAATTTTGTCTAGTGCTAGATCTGTTTTGTACTCTTTGAAGGAAATAATAGAAAACTTGGAAATATTAGAAACATTCCTAAAATCCTAAGTCATTAATGTTTTTATTTCTAGTTTCTTTCTATGCCAAGCTAAAATTGGTTATTAGTCTAATTTTTAGTGTAATCTTTTTTAACTTTAAAATCTAAAAATTTTAATACCAGTGATCCCAAATGACTGGAAAAGTCTGGTTGAAAGATGTGGGAATCCCAAGTTATACATCAAAAGACTAAATGAATGCAAAAATCATTTTATTACAATTAAACATTTTTAAATGTATAATGCATTTCTATATCAACTGTTACATATGTATCATTGAATTAGAAGGTTTCCCTCTGATGTGCAAGTTCATGAGAAGTGTTTTACTGCCTGTATGCCAGTCCTTTTACAGTCTGGAGTTCATGCCTCCGGTTACAGTGATGGTCTCTCCGGTGATGTACGAGGCTTCGTCTGAGCACAGGAACGCAATCACGCCACCTATATCCTCTGGCTGCCCGAGTCTAAGAGATCAAGACATAACGTAAGAATCAGGTTACCTGAGATGTACAAAAGCTCAGGAAAAGGAAGGGGATTTTTTTTGGACAATTGCTGCAAGTATACAAGTCTTACAGGAAATGGGAATTTTTTTAAAAAAACATTTATGCAATCGTAGGCTTTAGCTATTAAAGAAACAACAGTGGTGCAGAATGTATTTGATGTGTAATATTTTCGTGAAGCAAAATTCTAGTGTCACAATTCATTTAATTTCCTACTCATGTGGTAATGCAAATTCAGTTAATTTCCTACTCATGTGGTAATGTAGTCTCAGTAAACTATTCAGTAAATTATTCAAGCTCCACTTCCACTGTTTCATTTCATTCTTTGTCTTGACAGCAAATGTATGGACCTTTTTATGCTCGTCTGTTTCAAGAACTCTTCCAGCACACCCTCATTTTCCCACAGCTACAGAAGAACAGAAGCAAAGAGTTATACAGCTGAATGCTGAAAAGACTATAACCGACGCCTCCTTTGTCAAATTATAATTAGATGAACAGATGGCTCTCCCAGAAACTGAAAGTGAAAGCGGTCAAAAAAGGAGTGTTGGAAATACTTACGGCAGCACTGAAACGTGTCTTGATGATGCCAGGAGCAACACAGTTGACCCGGATGTTACTCTGGGCAAGATCAGGAGCAAGAGCTCGAGTTAAACCAAGCAGGGCGGTCTTACTCACACTATAGGGGCCCAGACTCTAAGAGTGACATAAAGGTAAACTCTCAACTAGTGCTAAACAAGTAACACGATAAAGTCTATAAACCACTTAAGTTCTATCAGTGAATTGACAAGACTGAAGTCTGTTGCATGATTAAACTTTACATTAAAGCAAGTAAACCTATAGGTCTTCATACTGGCATTGGCTGGTATCCTGCGACTGAAGACACGATCACAACTGACCCACCTCTGAAAATGAAAGGGTATTCTCAGATATAATGTTTATTTTTAAATACTTTTAAATACCCCCCCCCCCCCCCCCCCCCCCCCCCCAAAAACCCCATTTTTTTAACTTTTGTCTCACCCTCTTTTCTCCATGTGAGGCACGACAAGTTTGGTAAGAAGGAAAGAAGCCTTCACATTAACTCCAAGTATCTGCAAACATAAAGTACATGTCAATAAAATGTCAGTAAAATTTTGATATTATAATTAGTGCTGTCAAATCGATTAATCATGATCTCATGAATCATGAAAAAGTTTATATATTATATATAAATGTCTGCGTGTACACATTTATACATATGTGTGTAAGAAATTCATACACGTGTGTATATATGTATTTATATATATATATATATATATATATATATATATATATATATATATATAATCATATATACACATTATGTAAACAAACTTTTATGTTAGATTCGATTAATCAATTTGACAGGACATTATAATACAATGTTATATATTATTTTAATATAATATGGATACTACTGACAGTTTTTTTTTTATTTGTGCACAATTTCTTTTTTTAAAGGGTTCACCCAAAAACAAAATTTCTGTCATTAAGTACTCACCCTCATGTCGTTTCAAACCCGTAAGACCTTTATTCATCTTCAGAACACAAATTAAGATATTGGCCGACGCTGGTTATTTGAGCACCACGACGCATGCGTGTGATGCTGATGCAGGAGCCGGCCAATACTGAGCCCGTGTTCGGACGTAAATACGGAAGCACTGCACTGCGTCAACTGCGTAGGAGACTGACAGGGTAGAGAAGAAATTGTTGAATAAAGTAGTTTTTTTTTTTTTTGTCTTTGCGCACTAAAAGTATTCTCGTCGCTTCATATCATTAAGGTTAAACCACTGTAGTCACATGGACTATATTAGCAATGTCTTTAATACCTTTCTGGACCTTGAATGATGGTGATCATGTTGCTTTCTATGGGGGATAAAAAAAACCTCTTGGATTTCATCAAAAATTTCTTAATTTGTGTTCCGAAGATGAAAGAAGGTCTTATGGGTTTGGGATGACATGAGGGTGAGTACTTAATGACAGAAATGTCATTTTTGGGTTAACTATCCCTTTAAGGCTTAATAACTTTGTCATACTTTGTCCCAGACTTCTTCTGTGGATTCTAATATGTTCCCAAAAAATGGGTTCACTGCTGCATTAGACACCAGTATGTCCACGCCACCACACTGCTCGATTGTCTGCAATAAAATAAACAGCAACATATAAAGTCAGCATGAAATGGAATTTGCGATAGTGTTTTCTTCTCTATTGTGACTTCTATGCAAGTAAAACTGCTTCTTGAACAAGAAAAGTCAATTCAATTACCAAAAAAAAAGCAACAAAAAACCTTCCTCACCATGTTAATGAGCTTCTCTCTGTCTTCTGCTTTGCCCACATTGCATGTGGTACCTATTACTTGTATATTTTTGCTGCGCAGGAGTGAAACCGCCTTGTCAACATTGGTTTGACGTCGACTGCTCACTACCACATGCGCTCCTCTCTGACCCAAAGCCTCTGCGGCTGCGAGCCCAATCCTGAGAAGATCGGTAAGTACAAGAGACTATCAGTATGTTATGTAAGTATTGAGAATACATTTTTACATTTATATTTACATATGTTTTAGTAGTTTTATCAGTTATTACCAGAGGGCCATTGTTTTATTTGAATTTATTTATTTATTTTTGGCGTGTCAGCTCTCTTGTTTTAAGGTTCTGAAACTAAAGAACTCAAACTAAGGAAATTAAACGTCATACCCATCTGTGGATGCAGTGACTATAGCAACTTTTCCTGACAAATTCGGTGATATGTGATGGGACAGCATTCTTCTGCCAGCAACAGGATTTGACCAAAGGCACCTGGTTACAGCCTTTAACATTGCCTTGAGACAGACAGACAGACAGACAGAAAGAGAGTCTGCATAATAATTGGTAACTATTTGCTACAGCACTAAGTAGGACAGTGGGTTAAAGGTCATCTAAGGTAAAAGTCAGAGGTACACAAAATAGATTTTTGTTAACATTAATAAAATGATTACGTTTCCTGTCAGGTGAGGTGAGAAGGAGTTTCTGTTACTTATTTCAGAAACCAGCAAGTTATCCTGCTTAAAGTTAACGTTACTTAAACGGAGGTAACTGCACGACATCGCATGGTTGAGTTAAGCCAAGAGCGAATCAAAGGAAGTTGCTTTAAATATTTAGAACTTGATAAATTGTGATTAATGAAAGTATAGCTTAATAACAAGAAATAAAGCTTACCTACGCGCTGAGAAGGTCTGTGCTGTTAGCACTTTGCAAGTAATAATGATCAACGCCTCACTCTACGTCGTTGCCGTAAAAAATATTATAAAATGGTAGATTGTGTATTTGTATCCGACAAAAGGCGGTGCTAAACGGTCCGGAAGTTGTCTCTAATTGGTCTGGAAAGATGCTTCTGAATAATAATTATCCAATTTCTTTTTCCTAATTATGTGCATTTCGATTCGATGGCTATACTAACGTTTCTCTGGTGTCATTAATTAGGTGTAAACTATTGCACAGACCGCTAACGTTAGCTTGTTGATTCGATTGTTATATGGTATCTGTAACTTTTTACAGCGCTGGTCAAGACGGACCAATCACAGATCATTGTGATTACTGTACAATTTACTCGAAAAAATTCTTACATATAATTTTATAAAGATTGATTGGCCAGGTTTTCATTTGTATGTCAGGTATTAGTAGTTGAAATTAACTGATTAAATTATTATATATTTTAGTACAAATGTAACAAAAAAAGTCTAGACTATTAAATAAGATTCAAGGATTCAACTTTCTGAGCCCACAAGCGCCCTCTGGAGGAAGATACGATTTAGTTTCAAGGAATATTAGCCTAATTAAAAATTCTGTCACCATTTACTCATCCTCAAGTTGTTCCAAACCTGTATAAATTTCTTTCTTCGGCTGAACACAAAAGATATTTTGAAGAATGTTGGAAAACCTAACAGTTGATGGACCCCTTTGACTTCCATATTATTTTTTTTCCATACTATGGAAGATGGGGCCCATCAACTGGTTGCCTATATTCAAAATATCTTCTTTTGTGTTCAGACGAAGAAAGAAATTCATACAAGGTTAGGAACAACTCGAAGGTGAGTAAATGATGACAGAATTTTCAATTTTGGGTGAACTATATATACTATATAATGGCTGTGAGCCAGCTTGTGGATAAACAGTAGTCCCTTGTATTATTCAAAGTTATGATTACCCATTCTCTTATAGGTAATAAATGAGTAAAACATTTTATTTAAATTAAGGTAAACTTAATCAAAATGTCTTTCTAAATTTAAATTAGATTGCATTAGATTTATACAGTCAAACCAAAATGTATTCAGACACCTTGAACATTTCATTAATTAATACAGTTTATTCACTATAGTTTAAAAAAAATGGTAATAAAATATGACAAGATATCAGAGTTAAACTGTGTCAGAAAAAAATAAATCTTAATTATGTCAGATAACACTTAAGCAAAACACGGTCAGATCAAAGTGTCTGAATAATTTTTGGTTCCAAATTTTTATCAGTTTTACTGGTAGTCCACTGTATGAAATAATTTTTGGGTATAATATGTCACAGTTTACTTTATTTTGCTATCCACACTTACATAAATGAACTATAGTGTCCTGCACCCACTAGTAAAATATATATCAAAAATGTCAAAAATGAATAATTTTTGGTTTGACTGTACAAGCAGAGCTTTTACAGTTAAAAATGTGTGTCAATAGACTGCTTTTGGTAAAAATATGAGTGTAGGGTTGGAGTTGAACAGAAAAGTTCAGTCATTCTTAACCAGTTGCACCTTGTGAGGACAGCACTATCAAATACCTTGGTAGCGACCCTATCTTTTGTTCTATAACAAAGCTTTGTGTTTGTTTGTTCCTGTTAATAATTAACAATTCCTCATGTTTGTATGTTACATATGTTTTCAGTATGACGTTTAAATTTAACTAAGCTGCATGAGGATCTTGGTTATGGGATACCGTGTGGAACCTATAACTCAGTTAATATCTATGCTGAACATGTTCAGTCAAGATAATCTAATTGCCACTACCACTCTTTTAATACATTTTTCTATAAACACAAAAACTAAAAGTACATTCATAAACTTTAATTTCCTCTTATGTCCTATAAGCTTACATTAGAGGCGCAGCTGCAACCTTCAGACATTTTAAAAATTCCATAAGTAGACAAAAATAAGATCCACTAGATGGCGTGATGCACTGTATCAATCGTGCGCTGTCGGGCACAATGAGGGGGGAGCGACCATATGCGCTCAACTGTAATTCAAAACCAAGAAGGCCAGGGTAGGGCGAAGCCTGGCGGAGCGAGACGTGTATCCCCAAAGAAAGAAAAGAAAAACAACAGCCGTGCACTGCAGTCTTTTGAGAAGATATGATTTGCGAGATTTGACTCTACTTGTGTATTCCCAGATGCTATTTCCAGACATGTGAACGGTAAGACGAGAATTGCTTGTTTAGTTAACATTTACATTGGCTGCTCGCCGCTTGTTTGCGTCTTTGTGACTGAAATTAAATGCATCCCGTATTTTGAAAGAACGCTATTCATATGTCTAATGCCTTTGGCACTGGTTTATCCGGGGAGTGGGAGCTTTTGCTTCTTTTCTTTATTTTATTTCTCCGTTTTTTAGTCCTCTGTTTGTCTCATTGGGGTTCTCCTGCATAAAAGAAACCTTGAGATGTCTTGATGGAAAACGAAACGTGGCTTAGTACTGTGATTTTTTTTTTTTTTCTGATGCAGCCTAGTGCAGTTTAACCTATCAAAAAGACTTGAAAGGCTTGGAAAGCATGATTATAATTCGTCTTTTTATTATTAAAAAAAAAAATAATAATATATACATTTTATCCTATGTACTCCTGTCTCAAAAGGCCAGTGTCCTTGCCTTTCGTAGGGTGTTGTGCCACATCTGCTGAAGTGATTTTATTTATTAATTTCATTCCTTTAAATTGAGAAATAAAAGTATGGTAATTTTAATAAACATATATATATATATATATATATATAAAATAAACTTTAATGAACAAATAGAGAACGACTCTCATCCTATATTAACCCATAATTACTAAGTTATGACGTCATATAGCCAAATTAAATACCAAATTACAGCTGTACTTAATGTTAACAGCCAAATTCCCATGAAATAAGATATTTTTCTGTCTGAACTGCACTAGTGGAGCCCCATGACTGGTCTGACTAGTTTAACCGTTACAGCTGAAAGGTTTCTTAAGGGTTAAACAAAGTAAATTCTGTATTACTGACACACTACTATCTTATTAAGATTTAACAATAAAATGTGTTTATCTTGATCCTCCAGGTTCAATATGTGCAGCAACTGTCAGATGTGATGAAAGTCACAGACTGCAAAGCACAACGATCATGGTTTTGAGAAATTGATCTTTCTGGATATAAAGGCCATCGTATTTACCACCACTGCACAGTCCGAGTTAATGGAAAACCAGATCTGCAAAACATGCAGATGAGTCACACTGTGCACATGTGAATGGGATACAGCTTCTGTGGAGAGCCCATGTGGAATTAACATCCAAAAACTGTGGAGAACCAGCTTCAATCATGTCCCTTTCGGTAAGTGTGTAAGTCACCACTGTAAAACTCTCTGCTGTCCCATCTGTAATATTCATATCCATTGCTAGTATGGAGGAGGGGGAACTGGAGCTCAGCTTGCCTCAGAGCACCACATCCCCTGGGGGGAAAGAGAGAATGAGAGGGAAATTTAGAGGTATAGAAGGGGGTGACAAAAGGACCTAAAACTGGGGGACAGATGTTGAGCCCCTCCCCCACGAGTCTTCCTCATTATCATCAACTCAGCGCCTCTTTCTCTTAATCACTAATTTTCTCTCTCCCATAATCACAGACCTCTGCCCTTACTTATGCATTCTCTCTATCAATATTGATTTACCCATGAAGGCAGTAGCGTGGTGTTCTGAATACAAAAGACCTTAAGGCCAACCCATTACATTCATAACGTCACTCGAACTGTACAGCTCGTGTGCCCTTATTCAGAGGCATTTAAAAGAGCAGTTTTTCTGTAGGCATTATGTATGCAAAGAATTTAGGTCAGCAATTTCATTGCTATGTACTACTTAATCTAAGCTATATTTGTGTATTTGTGTCTTCTTTAAATGTTTGAGTCAACTATGAGACTCATTAGGGATTTTTAGTGTTCACACATGGCCTTCATCACCCTTTTGTTGTCATAGTGATATGCTAGTTCTGTTCAAGTAAACGGGAAAACCAATTGATTTATGCCCACTGGATTCCTGGTTACACAGGTTGATGAACCTGGTTGAAGTGGCCAGGTTACATCCTCTGTTGTTTCCTCTTTTCTTTTTTTTCTTTTTTTGACTTCCCTTACTAACACAATGGGGCTCAAATGCTACCAAAGTAGAGTCAGCTGAAAGCTAAAAAAAAATTCATTTTAGCTGAGTACAATTGAATTACATTGTTGCTTGCAGTCTTGTTGAAATCTAGCATTTCTACTGCACTATTGCTGTCCTTCCCCATTCCCATCAAAGGACCAAGGGTTAAAGGGTTAGTTCAGCCAAAAATGAAAATTCTGTCATTAAATACTCATCCTCATGTCGTTCCAAACTCGTAAAACTTTCTTTCATCTTCAGAATGCAAATGAAGATCTTTCTGGTGAAATCTGAGAGCTTTCTGTCTCTCCATTGACAGCCTATGCAATTGAAACTTTGACCCTTCAAAAAGTTCATAAAGAGATCAGAAAACTAATCCATATGAATTGAGTGGTTTAGTTCCCTAGTCATTCCGGTTTGGTTGAGCTTCTGCTTATGTTCGCTGGTCAATGTTTATATGTGAGTAAAAGCCTAAATTAAATCTGTTCATCATAAAAAGCAATCGAGTCTCTTCAGAAAATTTAGACTACCACTCAATTCATATGAATTAGTTTTCCAATCTCTTTATGAACTTTTTGAAGCGTCAAAGTTCCAATTGCATAGCTGTCTATGGAGGGACAGAAACCTCTCAGATTTCATCAAAAAGATCTTCATTTGCATTCCGAAGATGAACGAAAGTCATACAGGTTTGGAATGACGTGAGGGTGAATAATTAATGACAGAGTTACCATTTTTGGGTGAACTAACCCTTTCTCTCTTTTTTTATTTATGCAGAATGGTATTTTGTTTTGCTGATTTTGCTTTATTTGCATTTACGTATTTAGCAGACACTTTTATCCAAAGTGACTTATAATAGAGGAGCATAAGCAATTTGTTCATAGAGTACAATGCCAGGTTTATTAGAAAGCCAGGCTAGGAAACAAGCCAGTGCAGAGATAATTTATGTCTTGATATGTTTTATTTAAAGCCTTTTCTTTGGTTCCTTCTCCTGCTAATATTGTCATGTTTTTTATTGTCTTGTAGACGGTGCTTGCAAAGGCACTTTTTGACAATGCTGCTGAAAGTCCAGAGGAGTTGGCGTTCCGCAAAGGTGATATCTTGATGGTTCTGGACCAGGAGCAGGACGGTGGACCAGGGTGGTGGCTTTGCTCTCTACATGGCCGCCAAGGCATTGCCCCCGCCAACCGATTACGCCTCCTCCAAACTGCTCCTGCTCCTGCTTCAAGCACAGGACGGGCTACTAGTGTGGACTCTGTCCATTTATCGTCTAACCAGCAGACCAGGGTAAATGGATTGAGCTCTGAAGATTCAGATGGGGTGTATCTCTCACCACCCAGCTTAGCAGAAGGGGTGTACCAGAGCCCTGGGGCTTCTCCTGCCCCAGTCAGGTCTGGAGAGCTACATCACCCTGATGCAGGAAGACCACGATCACATTCTAGTTCTGGAACCAGGCCTCGTCCGGACTGGGGGGATGTGGGTGTGGCGGGACGACCCCGCTCGCCCTCACTTAGAGGAAGGGGTGGTGAGTCAGGGACCCTCTACCAGACACCCACCTTGCCTGCACCACTGGCGGCACAACACAGATCACAGGGTGCACTGGCATCAGACTCAGTGTACCTGACTCCAACTGCTGTTCCCAGGTCTGCAGTAGAGACAGCAGGGGAGGCAAGATATTTAAGTCCACGAGATGGAGGGGCCGGGCATTCTGATGGATGCTACTTGGTGCCTAGACCAGCTGTCACTGCGTTGACAAGTGAGAATTTATATCAGACTCCTACAAGTGGTGCCCCAGTGGCAGGGCAGTGTGTACCGGGAATGACTTCAAGACTTACGGATGGGATTGCACCCAAAAGCAGCTCGTCTTCTTCCATTAGTCCTTCTCAGAGTAAGACTGACCAGGATGCTCCAGGGATGTACCAAACCCCAACCCCACCTGGGGGAGCCATATCAAGGACCCCTCAATCTGAGCGCAAACACCCCGCTGGAACTGTAGGAGTGTCCAGTGCCTCAACACCAGGCCAGAATCTTAAGCAGACACCTCCTACTGCCCGAGGATCGCAGAAGAGTACTACTTCAACTCCTCCTGCTGGTCGAGGAAAACTGGCCCAGGGTGTCCTCAGAGAATCCCCTCTACTCGCAAGGATGGGAAAGTCTGGAGTACCAGGGTCCCCAAGCCTTGGCCGCAAACCCCCTCCGCCAGCACCTCCTGTTAGAAGTGTAACCAGGAAGGATTTACTACAGTCTAACTCAGTTCCACCCAGTAAACCTGTTCTTCAGGCAAACCCTGCACCCCCACAGACAAACATGTTGGAGGAAGAGCGACAGGGAAGTAAAAATGGATACACTCAAGCAGAAGAGATGAAGAAGAACAGTGAAATGGTGACCAAGAGGGAGAGTGCAAGTTCTCAGGATGAGAAACTTCATGAGGAGGTGAGATAAATGAGAACTTGTTTGGAAATAGGAAAGCGATTGTAGTTCTGCAGAAATGGTAGAGGTCACCAATGAGATTTTTAATACTTATCCTTGTGTTCTTCAGGTATATGATACACCACCTACTAATAGGTGGCAACATCCAGTTTCTGCTGTGCCTTCTGAGGAGGATGATGGGATCTATAACACCCCTCGTGCTCTACCCCTACACACTGACCAGGCCTCTGAGGTAAGAAATCAAACACAAAAGGAAATGCTAGGGAGTTGATTCTGCTTTTGTCCATACAGTGAAAATTAATGGTTCCAAAAAGAGTCAAAAAGCAACATAAAAGTAATCCATACAATGTCTTTTGAAGCCATATGATAGCTTTGTGTGAGGAACAGACTGGAATTTAAACATTTATTCACTGAAAATCTTGCCTTCTTCCATAGCTCTCATTTCTCTTTTAAACTGTGGCATATTCAGATTAGTACATTGCAATCAGTCTTTAGCCAAACAACTTCCAATGGTCATTAGTGTGATTTGCATCAAAAGCTAATGCAACATGTCTTCACATAGCAAATTTTAATATGCACTGCTGTTTGCCGTTGGTAAAATGTTTTAAATGTTTTTGAAATATGTCTATTATGTTCACCAAGGCTGCATTTATTTGATCAAAACAAAATTCAGTCAAAACAGTAATATTGTAAAATATTATTACATTTTAAAATAACTGTTTTCGATTTTAATATATTTTAAAATGTAATTTATTCCTGTGATGGCAAGGCTGAATTTTCACTTTTCAGTAGCCATTTCTGTCACATGATCCTTCAGAAATATGCTGATTTGATACTCAAAAAACATTTCTTATCATCATCACAGTTGAAATCGGTTGTGCAGCTTAATAATTTTGAAAAATCCATCATACAATTTTTTTTTTCAGAATTCTTTGATGAGTAGAAAGTTCAGAAGAACAGCATTTATTTGAAATAGAAATCTTCTATTATGAAATAGTAACATTATAAATGTATTTACTGTCATTTTCAATCAATTTAATTTAATTAAAGTGATTCATTTTTTTTTTTTTTTTTTTTAAATCTTGCTGACCCCAAAATTTTGAACGGTACTGTACATGAATGCAAATAAGATTTGAGCTTCAGTAAAGGGTACTATTTTTAGTGAAAGGGTGAGTAAATGATGATAGATTGGTTTATATTTTGATGTGTGTGGATCTTCATTTTTCATTACATTTACACACAATTCCTCCTCTTGTTTTTCTCTCTCACTATTTTTTTCTTGTTTCTCATTTCTCACTCCTCTCCTATTTCTTTGTTTTTAAACCACACCTTTTTTCTGCTATGAGCTAATCCCATCTAACACTTTTCTCTTGTTCACACAAGTCACAGCCGCCTGTTGGCCTGGGTAGATCAGCCAGACCCATGTGGCTCTCTTCAGCCCTCCACCCACAATCTTTCTCTCCTCTTTCCTCTCTTATTTTTCCTATTAATCCCTACTGAATGCTTAGCTGTGTATTTTTGTGCTTTACACAGAGATCAACTGTAAATAAACATAGCAACCATATAATTATGCCTTTTGTTAAGGGATTTTTGTTCTTAATCCATAGATGTTATTGTTATTCAGTGTCAAAGTGGAACATGTCACATGGCAAATTAATCTTACCAATGCTCTAGTTACATATTGATGGTTGAGACACACAAGAAACATTCTAAAGTCATTAAACTGTGTACTATAAGGGAACATTACTAAAGGCTAGAATACACTACACAAATTTTGCCCAGTTTTTGGTGCTAATTGCAGTCTGGAGGAGTTGACATTAGCTGCTGAAAGTCAGAGCCAGTCTACAGATTTTGGGCAGTCAGTTTACAGATTTCACAGAAAATCATAAAGGACACAGACTGATTTTTTTTAAACTTCAGATTATAATTCCTTCCAGTTGGAGGATATTGGACATGTTTGATATTTTAAGCTGATTTTGGAACACATATTGTTTTTATTTGTCATGCATCTCCTAGCAATGAGGCACATGCTTCTGTGAGAGTATGTTGAGTTTGGAATGATTTGGAATGAATCTGTTAGTGGGTGATCCTCAGTCGTTTAGTGTATGATGCCCAGTTATTCTCTGTAATCATTTACAAAGTCGGCAAGTGTATAATGCCTAGTGTTTTAAAATTCAAAAATCTGTGTAGTGTATTCCAGCCTTAAGTTGAACAGTAGCCAAGACTTTGTTTCCACAACAGTTAAATAAACAGCATGTTTCCTGCATAATGGCACAATTTGCACAATGACATTTATAATTACTATAGTGTGTAAGTGAATAGAGTTTGGTTTTAACTTTAAAAAAAAAAAAAAAAAAAAAAAACACTGAGTAACTATGTTTTTGTCTCTCATATCTTTCAGATTTATGATGTTCCCACTCTGGCCCTGAATTCATCTTCTGACCATCAGCAGCAAACCTACAATATTCCGGGATCAGCTGCTGTGGCTGGAGATGCAGAGGATGAAGATGTGTACAGTGTTCCCAGTCTTCCTGGTTTACCCATGGAGGCAAGCGAGATGTCTGGATTAACTGCAGAAACCACTGGAAATGGACATGGCTATTCAAATTCCAGTCCAAGAAAGCAAGACTTAATCTCTGAGGATGTGTCAGAACCTGACGGAGGCATCTATGACATGCCTGCCCTCACTCTGGAAATCCCAACACGCCGTTTGTCTGTATCAAGCACCGGCTCTGGGGACATCCAGTGGAAGGCGTCTCTCTCTGCTCTTGTTCAATCTGCTCTGACCTCCACCTCTCTCACCACCACCCCCTCCCGAGACCTCGCCGCGGCATTGGCTGAGATCCTTTCCATCTGGAAGGCTGGCCATGTTGGTGATGTTCCACCAGTTCTCCAGCAGGCTTGGTCCCGTCTCTCCGACCTGCTTCCTGCCCTCTCTGTATGCGGTACTGCCCCTCCAGCTGATGGTCTGCTCACGATGGTCCGCTGCGCTCTTGAAGACTCCGCTTCCCTTTTACAGAGTCAAGCACGACCACGTCTACCTTCCCAGGAGTCTCTGTCCCGGAGACCTCTACCTGCTTTGCCGGTGGCAGAGGTCAAACCGATTACAGGGGACATGGGGTCACGGAAGGGCAGCTGGATTCAGGAACGACCACTGCCGCCCCCACCACCCACAGCTTTCCCATTGCCCCCAGCACCAGTTTCTTTAGCCCCTACTGTGAGAAGGATGGAGGATGAGGAACAAGGGAATGAGTATGCAGGAATCGGCCTAACTCCTGCTCCACTGCCTTCATATCCTGTAGGTGAAAGTGTGGGATACGTCAAACTGCAGGTTAGACACCTGTTTTATAGAGAAATTGTGGAGTATGTATGGATATAATGCCGGAAACAAACAAAAAGGATTAAATGTCCAAACACTGATGTTATTACAAGTGTTCATCAGGCTTAATATTTAGATTTTTTCACAGTTTTTCTTTCTGTCTTGTTCATTTAGACAGTCAGACACTTACTTCTCTTTTCACTCTCTGTTCATGTTTTGATGGCTATTGTCGCCTCTGTTGAAACATTTCTGTGGTCTGTAGTTCTCTTTTCATGGACATTTACATTTTTTTGTTGTTCTGAATTAGGGGAAGCTAGAGCCTCCACCAGACACCCATACAGAGCACAATTCTTCACAGCTTATCACCACAACTGGTAATAAAGTAAGTCCTGAAAGTGACTTTCTGATATGCCCCCAAAACACACAAACACACACTAAAGGGTCAATCATACAGAAGGTATTTTTTGCATTACGATTATTATTTAATTGTTGGTGGATGTATACGTTTCAGAGTGACATCTTTGTCTGTTGCATTGCATTTAGCTAGTGTTTAGCTGTAGCAAAATTGCAACACTATAATAATACCCAAATTTATACCTAGAAACAGAATATGGGTTTAAACTGCAAATAACGGCCCACTCAAACTCTGAAATGCAACATGGCAACAATTATGGGAAGAAAATATGCATGTTGAATGCCAAAGTCACAAAACATGGTCACTGCCTACTGACGCCATTGCTGACTGATTTGGAGTAAACCAAATCTCTAATAAATATCTCATACATGCAATATCGTTCAGATGCTGAAGGATCATGTCATGTGACACTGAAGACTGGAGTAATGACTGTTGAAAATTCAGCTTTGCCAACATAGGAATAAATTAGATTTTAAAATATATTCTAATAGAAAACGGTTATTTTAAATTGTATTAATGTTGCACAAAAGTACTGTTTTTAGTGTTTTTTTTGTATCAAATAAGTGCTGCCTTGGTGAGCATATGAAAGTTCTTTCAAAAACTTCTAAAAAAAAATCTTAAACCCCAAATTTCAAACAGAACCCTTTCATTAAGTCAAAGATAAGCTACTCTGAATGATTTTCAACTTAGCCTAATGAAACTTTATAGAGTCTAAGAGGACTGCTCTAAATATGCATTTTTATATATTTTATAGGGTGCTAGTGTCTGTTCTTTATCTTTATATACAGTATATTGTGCGTTTATATGAATAATCTTATTCTCTGTTCCTCACCAGTTGACTCCTTCACCCCCAGTCTCTCTCTCTCTGGAGGATTCAGAGCTGCTCTCCTTCTATTCCTCCCAAAGTCTCTCTCATCTTTCTTGCTTGGCCGATGCCATAGACTCCCTGTTCACAAGCGTCCAAGGGAACCAACCACCCCGAGTCTTCGTTTCCAGGGGGAAAAGTCTCATTGTGACTGCACACAAACTTGTCTTTATTGGAGATACACTTGCACGGCTTCTCAGCTCTTCAGACCTCAGAGCAAAGGTTAGGACATGGATACTCTGGTTAGAAGTGTTATGAGAGGTTTTGTTTATGTATTATTGTACAAATTCTTGATTACAAGGGAATGTACTTTATAATTCATGCCCCAGCAAAGCAAATTGTGAGTCATGTTTGATAACTCAACGAGAACAGTCCGGGAAATGAACAAGCTGTGGGTAAACATGTTGACGGGTCAGTTTCCAGCAATGCGCTTATTATAAACAGGTGACATTATTTAAACACATTTACACACAACCGCTGTTTGTCTCCTCAGGTCACCACCTCCAGTGGACGCCTCTGCCAAGCTCTAAAGGCTGTTGTCGTGGCAACCAAGGGTGCAGCCCAGAATTATCCTTCAGTCCCTGCTACGCAAGAAATGGTGGACAGAGTAGCTGATCTATCCCAGCATGCAGCAGGGTTCTCTGGGCTTTTGCAGCGATTAGCTGAGATATCTTGATGTTATTTGTGTGGGATTTGTGTTACTTTTCACAGTGGAATGCCTTATTATTTTTGTTATTTTTTTAATATATATATTTCATAATCACTTGCGTTTGAGGAGGTATCAAAAGCGTGTCACTGCTTGAATCGGCTCAACTGTGATAAATGGTGATCAGACAGATAGACAGTATGTGTTGGAGTGTATCTGCTTGCCTGTGTAGGTTTTGACACTTTAGACGGGTGTTTCTCCATTTCATTTTTTTTTTTTTTTTTTTTTTTTGTGCCAAGCACACTTAAAACGTTTTAATAACTTATTGATGGATGTTTGAAGATGTTTGCAACCTCAGGCACATTTTAATAGCTTTATGTTGTCCCCTTAACCATATTGATATCAATGAGGTAAAAGTGATTTTCTCTATTTAAGGGTGCTCTTGTAAACTGGTCTAATTATTCAGTTTGTTTGTAAATGTGAAGTGGCCTTGGTGTTATAGAGATCGAAGTGACTAATTTGACAGCCCAGGAGGTTTCAGTTGTGCTGCAAATGTAACCAAAACAGATAAAGCTAACCTAGTTTCAGAAGTTGAACAAGGAATGCTTGATTATTTAAACAGACTTGAAGCACAGTACATTTTGAATGAGAGATTCAATATTTAATTGAATTTTTTGGAGAGATATAAAGTATTTTCCCACAATGCTGATTCAGAGATAAACCTGTCTGTCAGGTCCACTCAACCTTTTTTTCACACCCTTTTGTTTCCTTTTTTTTTTTCTTCCTGTAATTCTCACACTCCCACAGTCAGTTTCTGCACATGCTCACAAAGGCAGCTTAAGGGTGAAGCAGTTTAGGCAGCAACTCTTGCAAAACTAATATAATACAGGGTTTTTGTTTTTAAATATGCTATGCAGCATTTCTGAAAACAGCAATATATATGTTAGCTTCCAGAGTGGCAGTCAAAATGCTGGTGCTTACAATAATTCATATGTGAACAGGCTTAGTTCTAACGAAACTGAGCATGTGTATCTTACATGTTTAACAGTGCTTACACAGGTTGAAACATGCACCTGTTTCCCTCCTGTCTAGAAAAATCAAGTCATTGTCATAAATGTACACTCATGTTTACAAGACGCCCTCATAGTCTGTACCTCAAAGCCCATTCATCCATCTGCTCTCTCTCTTTCTGCCCCTTCTCCCATATCTGTCTGTAAATACCCACGTCTCTTCATTTTATATTCAGGGTTTACATGTTTGCCACCGGTACAATGCTATCAGTGTTATTCTTGCTGTTCAACTCTAGTTTGGTTTGACTGGTTCATTTGGTTCATTCTGACTTTACAGTGATCAATATGAAATAAAACTCTTGCAATTAAATGATTCAGCCATAAAAATGTCAGTTTAAATCTCAAGTAGCCTTCTCTATATTACTGCCTTTAAAAAAAAAAAAAAAAAGTGGCCTTTTTAGTTTTTACATATTTTGTCAGTCCTATCACAATGGATCCAGTGGACTTGGTGTTTAAAAGTGTTGAAAATTCCAATTGAGTGGATTAAGTTTTGAGGCGGTTTTAGATGGTTTACCCTGGTGTTGGTGTGTTAGTTGACTCAAAGTGCCATCTGGTGGGCTTTATCAGTATTACTACACAACCTACTTGGATAAGTAAAAAAAAAAGAGAGAAAAGAATACAACGAACCTCAACAGGTACTTTAAAATATAATTTTAAACATTTTCTGGTAGATGGGCTGAACTACAGAATTTTTGCTTTTGAAGGAGCTCTTCTGTCCTTCTGTACAAAATATGTATATAAGCACTGCAATTATCCAGTAGTCCTCAACAAGCAAACTTTCCTCTGAAAAGGCTCACTTATCTTGTTTGTCTTAAGTTCTTAAAATAAGTGCTTATAGTAATGCTTAGATTTGATGGCCCTATATAGTTATATTTATTTGATTTTGTTAATCAAATGTTTGCATGGCTTTAAGTTGCTTGTTAAAGAAATATATGCACATATAACCAGGGATGTTTCATGCAACTTTGCATTAATAATTCAAAGTTTGCTTTAAGAATGTGATTTTTCTTTTCATTTGGTACCAGAATGTATTTTTGACATGCATATTTTGTGCTTCTTTACACTGTTAATGTTAATTTTGGCATTTTGTTTGTAAAACACTCCACAGGTACTTATGCATATAGGGAGTCTTTGGTACTTGTCAAATGGTGAAATTCTTCAAAATACATTTTTGTTACTGAACACAGACAGTTGTGGTTATTTCAGTTGTTTTGTCCTGGATCATGTCTTGCTTGTTTAAAATGTATATGCTTTATGTTCAATGATAACCAGCCTTTGCTGATCTAGCTGGTTTCCCAGACTAACCAACTAAAAGCCCAGCAAACAGACCATCCTGGTAGATCAGCAAACCATTTTTGGATGGTTTTATAAACAGAATTATACACTTCTCGTAGTAACTTGTGAAGGACACAGAATTCACAACATTAAATGACTCTACCTTGTAATGTTAAACTGTTGCTGTATTGTAATATTCTGGATGCAGATTGCAAGGGAAATACCTGAAATCTTCGTTTATGCCAGTTCTTTATGTATATGCATATGTTTTTATGTCTGCCTGGCTCTCTCTTCCGGAGATCAGCAAGCGGTGACGCGCAGTGCGCTCGTGCACAGCCCCAGAAGTTCGAGCGCTCGGGTGAAGCAAAATGGCGGAACTCGAGGATGTTACGTTAGACGGCAAGCCGCTTCATTCGCTTCGTGTGGCGGATTTAAAAGCTGCCCTGGAGCAAAGAGGGCTCGCCAAAAGTGGACAGAAAAATGCACTTATTAAAAGGCTGAAAGGGGTGAGTTTGGTCAAAGGGCGGGCTTTTAATACCGTGCGCTTGCTGTCAAGTTGAGCTGAAGACGAGAGGCGACAGGCAGGCCAAGTATCGGTGCATCGAGAGCGGGAATGTTTGTCGAGTGCATATGGAGAGTTTCGATCGTTTTTCGCTTCGCACAGCAGTTGTTTTCCATATTTTATGCAGTTGAAATACGTAATTTAAATGATACATTCATACGGGTATTTTCTAAACAGTCTGGGTCATGACAAGCCGAGGTCTCAGAGTTGACATCGTGCCCGCGCGTCGTATGTTTGTAGTTGGGGGCGCGCGCTTGTCAGTCTCATGTGATGGATGCGCGTGGAAACTTGCACAACATTTATAAACACGGTAGAAATAGCCATTTGTTTCTAGTTACAATGTGAAAAGTGATAAACACGCTCATTAATTCAGTTTGGGCCATTCACATGGACTATTTCTATGTAAATCACACAACTAATTTGGTTTTAAAAACCGCGTTTTAGGGGGTCGGATTATAGGCTATTTCACACTTTTTTCACTCGTACAAAATCGCATTAACGTGAGTTTTTTTCTTTCTTTCAGTTCCTGTTTTCCATCGACAATTAGCATAACGACCGGTAAACTGCCCGATTAACGGAGTCATCTGCTAAGTATTTGCTAATGTAGTGAATAATTTGAAAGGCTAATGCCACTCCCACCCCTAATATAAACACTTCATTCAGCGATACCAAACACTCATTTGTATCAAGTCGCAAGCGGTCATGTTGTGCTGGTCGGGTAAGTGAGATATTTATGAGAGCTGTCGGACCTTTTCTTTATATGAACATGCATTAAATAGGTTTGTATCTCAAGCAACACGCTTTATCAGCTTTAGGACCGAAACCCAGTGTTTGCCATAAAAAGCAGTTCTTTTGTTTATTAGGTGTGGTGTGTCTGTCATATTTTCTGTGCTGTATTTTAAATGTGCATATTCTGTTGTCTTTGTGAAGGCACTTATGTTGGAGAATCTCCAGCGAACATCAACCCATCACATTGGTCTTCAGCCCAACTCGCAGGTAGGATTTTGTTTTTACTTTTTCTCCTCACCTCATTTGCTTTATTTATAGATTTATGTCTAAATTATCAACATGATCAAATCTTTGCTAAAAACACAATCTACTATATGCTTTCTGCTGTCTGATTGATACTTTTTAGTAAGTTTTGTGTACAAATCTTTTTGCAGTGAAATCTTTAATGATTTTTATAAAGTAAACATAAGAATAACTTTTATACCGCTAATAAAAGTAATTTCAAGAACATTTAGCTACTGGTCTGAAGCAACTTGGGTTTACTTGATTATCCATACATATTTTGTTTTACATAATCTGTTATACTGTTATAAAAAGTCTAATTGATTAACTGATCTGAATTGATTGAATTTCTTCATATAAATCAAAACAGATTGTTCAACTTTGGCCTCTGAATAAAATGTAGGCGTTTTTCCTCTTTGAGTGTAAGCTCCATGTTTTTACTATATATCATACTTTATGGACAATAAAATCCTGATGCATTAAATAAACTGCTCCATTAAAAAAAAAACGCGCACACACAAAAACAGATTTTTCTGACTATTATTACATATGTCAGGCTTTACAGGGTTAAAGGGACAGTTCAGTCAAAAATGAAAATTGTCATCATTTACTCATCCTCAAGTTGTTCCAAACCTGTATGAATTTATTTCTTCTGCTGAACATAAAAGAAAATATTTTGAAGAATATGGGTAACCAAACAGTTGATGGTCACCGTTGACTTCCATAGTATGGAAAAAAAAATCAATGGAAGTCAATTGGGCTTATCAACTGTTTGGTTATCCATATTCTTCAAAATAAATTATTTTGTGTTCATAAGAAGAAAGAAATTCATACAGGTTTGGAATAACTTGGGGGTGAATAAATTATGACAGAATTTTCATTTTTGGGTGAACTATTCTTAATAAATATAGCATTTATATATAAATGCATTATGTAATTAGTGAGACTGCCATCAGAGCATCAGATAAATGGAGTTTTAACCCACAATAAAATGTCATATATAGCCTCCGAACATCTGTTACATGCTTATTAGAAGTTTGTCGTGCTTATTGGATCCAGCAGTTGTAAATAAAATGACCTTGATTGGAGTGTGCTTTCTCTGTATATATTTCAGATTGGAGAGGAGATGAGTCAGAACAGCTTTATAAAGCAGTACCTGGCAAAACAGCAGGAGCTCCTCCGACAGAGACTGGAGAGAGAAGCCCGAGAGGCCACCGAGGCAGATGGTAAGCGGACCCACACGAACATATATATACACACAGGTTATAACACTGACTTGACTACACCATCTGTGCGGGCATTCTCAACATACAGTGATTCATAATGTTTGAAGTCTTGTACGCTTATTTAGTGTTTCCAATGATGAGCCTGCCATGCTAATACTGATGCACCAGTGTTTGTCTGGGTGTACGTGAGTTAACTTGACTTCTCACACTTGCAGTGTGCTCTGAGGAAATGCTTGGTGATTTTCAGTGCCATTAAACAGTAATACTCTTTGTTTGCTTATTAGATTACTTTTCTTTACCTGTGCATTATTGTTGCTCTGCACTTATAGCTTTCATAGGGACTTGGATTTTCACATAAGCTTGTAATCTCATTTTATTTTAGACTTTTTAGGTTGTACAATAAATGTTTTCTCCTTAAAAAGCAATATTCGTGACCTTTGCAATATGCTGCTTTCAGAGAGACAGAGTCCTGCTGACCCTGAGGAGGATGACCTCATGTCAACCAAGGGTAGCACTTCCTTTCTGCCAGAGAAGGTGAGTACGCACTAGGGATGTCACGATTTTTGAATGTTCGATTAGTTGATTTAATTTTAGAATATCGAATAGGTTGTGCGTTTATTGCCTTAAAAAAATGTTACGCACCTAAAAGCTGTCAATCAACTCTCAGACAACAGAAGAAGAACACATTGTCTCACACACGCTGTAGACTTGCGTTGCGTTAAAATTAATGTTCACATAAGTGCCATTATTCAGGCTGTTCACAATATGTTATTATATGTTAAAACACATTTAGGCAACTTAAGATCATTAGCCCCTACCCCCAGTGTCAGTGCATGTTGCTTTCAGTTAAAACAGTTCAGACATGCATTTAATCTGGGAATAGGCTTAAGCCTTGTCTGTTAATCTAGGGGATAATGTTACAAATGATTTCTATTGTAATATATCTATTGTAATATCAATTATACAGTCATGTTGTGCTTCCAATGATGAGCCTGCCATGCTAATACTGATGCACCAGAGTCTGACTCTGTCTCTCTGGGTGTAAGTGAGTTCAACAGAACTTCTCACACTTGCAGTGTGCTCTGAGGAAATAATAGGCAGCTTTCATTTATTGTCAAATAATCATATTCGGTTGATAACAGATTACATTATTACTACTGCATAAATAATTACAAATTGTGCCTATGTATGTGTTTAATCTTTCATTTACAATGTTTTCCAGCATCGCATTGTACACTCTCATCTGTCTGTAACCCAGGCGGGTGGAGGAGGGTTGCCGCAGGACCCCGGGTTAATGGGATCACACAGGTTGGATACAGGCCCTGTTCCTGTGTCTCAAGAATCACCTGACACTAAAGCTGGGAGGATCTGGCATCCTTCGTTCCTCCCCGGCCACGAGGAGGTAGCAACACCCTCTCCTCCACGAGCAGTTGCCTCCTTGTCTGTGCGCGTGGTTGGACAACCAGAGCGTCAAGGCCTGCCAATCATGATGCCCCGTTCCCAAGAGAGAGAGGGAACTGCGCCAGTTGAAGCAGGTCTTGCCCATTCAGTGTTGCAGCTGAGCCGTTCTGCAGGGGCTGCAGCTTGTTCTCAAGTTGATAGCGATGAGGATGAGGATGATGATGATGATGACAGTGAAGATGATGATGAATGGGGCCCTTCCTCACATGGGAAAAAGGACGTCCGTGCTCCTCCGGTACATGCTCCACCAGCTGCAGCCCCCCAGCGATCCCGTCGAAAGCTTCAGCCCCCACAACATATCCCTCCCCAGCCTCAACCAGTCCACCAGCCGCCTCTGCAACTCCGTCAGCCTACTCCTCCCCCATCACCACCTCCAGAGCTCTCTTTCCCACTACCTGACACTCCCAAACAGAGCCCGCATGACCAAGATGAGCCAGCCGGCATAGCAGAAGATGCTGCTCCAGGGGCAGGCATGGTCTCTTCTCCATCCCTCAAAAGACAGGAGTCCAGCTCCAGTTCTAGATCCAGCAGCCCAGAACCACCATCCACACGGAGACCAGGTCCCCTTAGCCTGCTGGTCCGAAAAATGGAGTCTGAGGGCGTGTTTGGTGCACAGAAGGAAGGGATGGAGGGAGAAGGAGAGATGGAAGTTGAAGAGCAGGAGGATGGTGAACCAGAAGCGCAAGGCTCAGCTCAGCAGCTTTTCGGGTCAGAGGTGTCCATGTCAGTACCCGCAGTGGTCCCTGCTCAACAAGATGCTCAAGACTCCGAGTTGGAGAAAGAGAGAGAGGAAGAAAAAAGAAGTGAGGAGAAAGAAAATGAGAAAGCAGATGAGACCTCTGCACCATTCCATTTGGCATCAGCCACAACTTTCCCACCTAGGAGAAAACAAATCTTCTCAGAGGTCCCACCACCTGAGTCACTTAAGTTACCCTCCAAACCTGAGCAGATGTCAGTCCTCACCACAGGGCCGAAGTGCTCTGAAGACATTGCTATGGAGACAGAGCCCTCTAAAGCAATGGCTGAATCAAAACACGAGGAGGACAAAGAAGTGGAGGTTCTAGAGAAAGAGGCACCTGAACAGTCACCTAAACCAGCAAAAGAAAGTAAAAAAGCCCTAAAATCACCACACGCTACTGGAGGAGGTGAAATAGAAAAAACAAGAAAAAGTTCACTGAGAGAAAAATCTCCTGGACGACGCTCATCAACGTCAAGTCAGACATCATCATCTGACACAGATTCAGAATCCTCTCGTTCTTCAAGCTCTCCTTCCCAGGAAAAATCCAGCCTACCCAGCCAAAAGAAGGTGAGTAATCCACAAATCAGACCTGAGGTTTTTAATTTTGTTGGTTAACTC